>NC_090178.1:33293565-33893565 GCF_024679245.1 Pseudorasbora parva | reverse complement strand
CGCTTTAGTAAAGAGCGGGACATCTACTATTTGAATTTTGATACAAATTTAACAGTAAGTGGTGTTATGACAATCAGTTTATTTATATCTCCGTCATGCCCCCATCTTTCTGCAGAATGCTTACTGTTTACTTTAAGTGTAAAAAAGGGAGTCTTTGATACATCTTTTGAAAGCATGAAATAAATGAAAAGAAGGCAATATGTATTATTTTCTTTTACAGTTAAATTATTATTTACGTAATCAGGGAGTTTTTTTTTTTTTTAAATGTCGCAAAAGCACTTTGTTCCTACATGAACTGACTACCTTTTTGCACTTCAATAAAAAAAAAAAGAATTTGTGGTATTTGGCATATTTGTTTTTGCTGTAGTTTTTAGGGGGTTATTTTTCCTGTAAAGATATCGAGATATAGCAAAATATATAGAGATATATTTTTTTCTCCATATCGCCCAGCCCTAGTAGTGCATATAGGAACAAAGATTAAAAAAATCCCTGACTACATTAATTATAATTTAAAATAAAAGAAATAATACATATTGCCTTTTTATTCATATTTCATGATTTCAAAAGATGAAACAAAGACTCCCTTTTTTTACACTTAAAGTAAACGGTAAGCATTTTGCAGAAAGACGGGGGCATGACTGAGGGTTTTTTTCACACTTGGGTCCACTTGGGTTAAATACAGTTACACGAATGGTTGAACGACCTAGTATGGTGACAAAATTAAACGTGGCGCTTTTCTAAGCAAATTAAATGGAGAACTATAATGTATGGTGAAATAGCACTTCTGAAAGTACTTTGACTCGGTGCAGTAAAAAGTCCCGCCTGAAACATCCTCCCTCACATCTCCCCCTCCCCCCTATTGACAGAAATGAGAGCGAAATCACACAACAACAACAACAACAACAACACAACAAATGGCCTATGTCAAAATTACCACTTAGAATTACCACAATGAATTATTCACTTAATTATTCACAGTTTAATGGTCTTAAATGGGCATTAATAGTTGGGAGAAAATATTATGTAGATGGTGAAATCTCCGGTTTCACCATCTACACGACAACGCTGTAACCGGAGTTTCTAAAAATCTTAACCATGGCCGGAGTTTTCAAAAAATGTCCGGTTTCAGTTACAGGATACAGCGTTTGCGTGTGGACGAACAGCCAAACCGCGTAGGAAAAGCTGTGGTTTTGAAAATACCTATGTTCGTGTGGACAGGGCCTAAATGAGGCAGGTGTGAAAGCACCCTAAAGTACTGTATTTATATATTTATATCTTTGTTTTATTGTATATTTATTTGATCATTTGTTTGTACTTTGTTTATTTGTTCATATTCTTAGAGTATGCATATAAAACAAACAAAAAAGATGTTTATATTTTTGTTCAAACAATTAAAAAAAATTTTTGCTATAGATATTTAAAATGTTCTGATTATAAAGCAATGTTAATTATGTTCTTCATTTTTCTTTTTATTATAAAAAGTATAACAAAAAGAACTATAAGGATACCGATAAAGTACCGGATCGATAAGCAGTATCGGTAAGAGTAGTAATATCATTAATACCTTAACGATACCCATCCCTAGCTACAACCAAACACAGCGATATTAGTGCTGAGACAACAATCACAACAAATGGCTGAGGCCATGCATTTTCCCACCAGCATAAGCTAGTTGATAGATTAAACTTTTGCTGTACAGTCAGCAAAATTCAGAACACATCTTCCTTTTTTTAAAATGACTTCAGTGCCGTTCTTGGTTAGCAGGGAAGTAGCAGGGATTTCACACGGAACCGTTGCAACTCTACTGTCATTATGTTAAGCCCGCCCACCAACTCTGTACATGATGTAATTGGCCTAACTAGAGTTTGTTTTTTTTTTAAGCTTGCAAGCCAACAGAGAGTTGCTAGATGACCCTGGCTGCAAATTACATTTGCTGCCACTAGGGTGCGTCTAGATTTCTAGGCTAAGATCTATGTAGAAAATGGCTACTTTCAACACAACACCTTTTACCTAGAAGTACATGAATTAGTGTGATTGATACTGGTATTTCTAACGTCAATATGATACCTTGAAAAATATAAATATTCAGTATAATTTTCAATACCTAGGGGTAAACCGCCACAAACTGTATACTGCCATTAGATATATATAAAAGTGTCCATCCATTTTGTCAAGGCAATCATTATTTTCAAGCTTCAAAAAGCACAAATACCAGTATTCGATTTAAATGGAGCAGTTTAATTAGTCTTCTGAAAGGACACGTCTGCTTTATATGATGAACAGATTTGAATTCAGGCTTTTGTTAACATATATAAACATTGATCAATTACCATTACAATAATCTCACTTAAACATTTGCCCACTCATTTTGTTTGTCTTTACAATTGGGTAACTTTGTTGCAATAGCTAGCACAAAGAAGGATGCTTGATTTCAAACTTGATTTCAAGCTGAATTGAATTTACAAAAAAAGACAAGTAAACAGTCAGTAATGAAATATGAACAAATAAAGAAAATTACCTCTTTTATATGCAGTGTGTTTTAAAAGCCATATAATGTTGTTTATTTAGATTAATCGAGCATCAGAGGGCTTTGACCTGTAATGTTTCAATCTGGTTTCCACACTGGACACAGCACAGAAACAGCTTTGGTCAGGGTCACAAACAATCTTTTTTTACTGTTCTTAACTGCAGTTTTCGATACTGTTAATCATAACGTCCTCCTTCATCATTTATATTCCACCATCGGTCTCTCTGACTTGGTCCACAACTGGTTCTCTTATCTCACTGGGAGAACTGAATATATTGCATTGGGAGAAGCTACATCCCTGTCACACAATGTCACCTGCGGTGTCCCTCAAGTTTCAGTGCTCAGCCCCACCCTGTTCATACTCCACATGCTACCCCTTGGTTGTGTCATCAGCCGGCATGGGATTTCTTTTCACTGCTATGCTGATGACACTCCACTTTACCTCAGGACAAGTTCATCTCCCTCTGCTGACGTCACACCATCCACTTTGATCACTTGCCTGGATGAGATAAAGGCGTGGATGAAGCAAAACTTTCTGCAGCTAAACAGCTCTAAGACTGAAGTCGGCACTCCTCTTCAGCTCCAGAAATCTGTTATCACCAGCATTGCTTTCTCTGATCAGGTCATTCCACTTTCTACATCAGTCACCAATCTGGGGGTCAGAATGGAACCGCAACTTACTTTTGAAGCTCAAATTAAACATCTGTGTTAGACCTCCTTCTTCCACCTCAGAAACATTGCCAAACTGTGTCCTATACTAACACTGGCAGATGCAGAGAAGCTTGTCCACGCCTTTGTCTCCCCCAGGATGGACTACTGCCTTATTGGCATCCCTGGCAAAAATCTCCAGAAGCTGCAGTATATTCAATATCCACATGTAACCTCTGCTCTGTTGCGACTTGTCTTCTCAGGACTCTCAGGACCAAACTCCGTACTATGGGAGATCGGGCCTTCTGCTCAGCAGCCCCCAGTCTGTGGGGTCTGCAAGTGGTCAGGGAGAGCATTCCACAGACTGTAAATGTTTTAAACATTGTCTTAAAACCCACCTTTTTAGAATAGCTTTTGATTTATTTGATTTGTTACTTCTTAATTTACCATTTTTTATTTTATTTATTTTGTTGATTGTTTTAAATCTGTAGCAGTTTGATATTTTGTTTAATATAAAGTGCGTTACAAATAAAATTATTATTAGTATTATTAGTATTATTAATTAATGTTTGTACAAAGTAGTGATGCATTTAGACCGATTAGGATATTTATATGTACAAAAAAATGCAAATGTCCCATTCTGGAATATTTTTTTCTAACATACATTTACATTGTAAAGAAATTAAAAATTTAAATTGATCATTGAAAAAAAATCCTGGTGCATTTCACTTATAGCCAGCAGGGCCTGAATTTCAAAAATGGGGAAAATTCCCCCTTTAGGGGGATTCTTCAATTTGAGGAGGAGTTGGCATTTAAAAAATAAAATAAAAATAGGCCTATTTTTCTTACCTATACTCTGTAGTTTTTACAATGGGGTTTGTTGCTCAAGAGTTAACACAACACAAGGAAGCTTGATTTCAATCTTTGCATTAAATTGAAAGTAAGTAGCACAAATAAATGCAATAGAATAAAGATAAAAATAAAATAAAGAGAAGATAAGAAGTTTTGTGGGTATGTCCAACACTAGTATTTATGTACAGAAATACTACAGGGGGAAAAGTAATCAAATATAAAATAACAGGGTTTTTTCCTGGCTCCAAATGAGGCGCAGGTGGCAAAATCCTGCTTGGCTTGGCCGACCTGCGGCTCGCGATTAATGCTGATTAAATGTCACTTTTAGGACTTTGTCATACTTTTTTTTGTGTGTGCTTTCGATCATTAAATGCTTATGAATTTACTCCTTTTTAAGTTATAATTTTACAGTGTACGATTAAAGCTAGCACCTTTTAAATTTATTCAAATCAGTAAATAACTAAAACAATCACAAAAAATTGGCAAATTAAAAGTTATAAATGTATCATGTATTTCTACATAGCTAGAATATCTATACATCTGTGTTTGTGGAACTAATGGTCACTCCTTTTATTTGTTAAACATAATCCAGGATCCACCAAGTACACACTACTTACACACAGAAAAATAGGGTGTCAAATTGTACCTTTAGGGGTACAACAGCTTGTCGCTGGGGCAGTACCCTTAAAAGAACAGCGTTGTACCATTTTTACCACAAAAAGGTTCATAATTACGTTGGCCCAGTAGTGCAGCCACAATACAACGAAATTGCCACAACACAACGGAAACAAGGCACAACACAACAAAATCGCCACAGCACGACGGAATCGCCACAACACGACGGAACCGCCACAACACGACGGAATCGCAACGCCACAACACGACGGAACCGCCACAACACGACGGAATCGCAACGCCACAACACGACGGAATCGCCACGCCACAACACGACGGAATCGCCACGCCACAACACGACGGAATCGCCACAACACAACAACACAACACAACGGAATCGCCACAACACAACGGAAATATTCCCGACCACGAGGGGCTCTCGGAGTGCAATAAAGTTAGTTTCCCTTGCCATTGCTCTAAAAAAATGTATAAACAATACCAATTATTTGCATGTTTGTGCCAATAACCTTTTTAATATATATATATATATATATATATATATATATATATATATATATATATATATATATATATATATATATATATATATATATATATATATATATATATATATATATATATATATATATATATTAATAATGTATATAACCGCAATACTCTTGCCATAAGCTTAACTTTCATAGGAATGATTTGAAAACCCTTGGTTTGATGCGCACCACACCCGAGCTGCCGTGCGCATTTTATTTTCGGTTTAAATTTAACAATTTGAAAAACGGCGATACTGGTTTTATCAGTGTTGTCACACATTGATTAACCAGTGGGAAAATTTCCTCACCGTCACATCCCTACTGTGTGGATTAAGTTACTCATACAACCTACATGCTAAAGCAAATAAATATTGGCAGGAATTTCCTGCATGGAATGATTAAAATGATGCGTAATACCCACAGTCCCATGCCAAAATTTAAGCCCTGACCTATAAGATTTCCTGTAGCATGTTCATAGGTCAGGCCTGGAGGTCTATCTGATTGCTTGATTACTTTTGGCAATGTTTAATCCAGGAGCAAAGAGAATTAAAGGGATATTTCGCTGAATTGCAATGCATACCATACAGTATATTTCCTGTGCAAGAACTATTTTCTTGCTGTCTTAGCCTTCTTGCTTTGCATAAGCCATGAATGAATTTCAAGTGTGGTGAACACAGGTTTTCTTACATTTGCCTGTCAAGATAACCAAAGAACATGTGGCTAAAATGTCATGGCACTGCTGCATTAGATAAAGTGCTGGCAGCTTCACATCACATACTCCTGCACAAAATAATGCTTTGGATTTATGAAAGACTACCTGTGAGAGTTTAAAGTAATCCAATGCTGAAACCGTGAAATCAGATAGGAACGACTGACTCAATAAAGGTAAAAGCAGCTGGCATTTCAAGCATTATTCAGATGATTTATATTGTATGTATTTGTGCTGTTGCTTATAGTTTGAATTTGTTCTTATTTTCTTTATTTTTATTTTGACAGTTGTCCTAATTTCCCTGAACATAGCACATAGGAACCGTACCTAAACTGTGACCCTAAAATCGTGATGAATACCGAACTGTGAGTAATTTGAACCGTTACACCCCTAGTATCGAGGTCAATGTTTGGATGAATATTTTGGTGGGGTTGTGCCCCACCTGCCCATATAGACGAGCCACGACTGAGTTAGACAATGTGAAAGAGAATCTAGGACAAAATTCATTCTGACGTGAAGCGTGAGAAACTCCTCGAATATGCATGTTCTGTTAAAAGCTCTCATGTTGCACAAGCACTGAACATCCAAACAAACAGCTAATCAGACTTGCTAACTAATAACTTTTGTTTAGTCTGTGCATCACAACATAATCCATTTTTTCTTCATGTGGCAATCTTTGCATCCAAGCAATTGGTATTTATTGTCAAATCCCGAATTTAAATGTCTTGCAAGCTGCTGGCCATAGTGGCAGGCAGAATAATTGCCCAGAGTTACCCACCACTGCCCTTTTCAGCTAGTGTTTGCATAATGTTTGGTAATTTCATGGTCACTTTTTGTAATTGTTTAAATTCTGCTTAATGACAGGATCTCTCTATGGTGGCTTACCCCATATATTGTAACTCTTAGGGCAAATTTTTTCAAAAATGTAAAGTGTATTCAGTGAACACTTTGTATAATTTCAAAAATGTCCCCATCTCTTTTATGCTTAAAAAAATTATGCTCAATTTGATCATTTTACCCAAATATGTCCAACATTCACAGTCTGGTGTCAGACATGGAGACTGGTGTGCTCCTGTCCTCCTTTTATCAGAGTGTATGTGGTGTCTGATATCCAGAGACGTTTTTTTTCCTGAGTTTGAAATATAAATTCTGTCAGTCCACCCCACCCAAATCAAGTTTTTTATTTTGCTCGCCTCATTTATTTGGCAACTTATTTTTCCTTCTACGGTCTTGAACAAACATCCGTGTTCCTCAAGCCTCCTCTCCCCCTACTCTAACCATATACCCAACACTAGTATTTCTCTCTCCCCCCTAACACCCCTGCCCCGCCAGATCTCTCCCCCCATGGTGCTCTTATTTCCTGACCTTGCCCTTTTTCTCTTGTCATCCTTTCTTGCCACATTTTAGAGGCTTGGTTACCTCTATTCAACTATTCACCAGATGGTATTCAAATTAGACCCTTGCATGAAAGCAGATTTTTCCACGCTCTTGGGCTAAAGAGTAGGCGTGTTCGCCCTGTAATGGTGACCCAGAGACCCCTTTACTTCTCTTTCCACTGTCTGCAAAGAAATGTAGAGACCAGGGCTCAGTCCCTTGGCTGCTGGGCCAATGCAGCTTGCAGAATCTTTTGTGTTTCTGGAAGACACCAATAGAAAAATAGTGCTGCCTATTTTTCAAAGTTATGTTGAAAGGGCATTTAATTGGGTTTCAGCTCTGAATGGTGATTTAGAGTTTTAAAAAAAAAAGTGTTATGACTAGAGCACATTATTTTTGCACTTTAATGTTTCAGTTTCTTTAATCCTGCAAATTTTCCCCAAATCAAGTTTGAGAGAGTGTCTTCGCTCCAGCACATTTTAACAATGTTAAAATACTTTCTCCTATCCCTATTTAATGTGCAGAGAGAACTTTACATAAGCGGTTTGTAGGTTGATTTAAATTGCCTGTTCCACTTTAAGTATTGCCCATTGTTTGCATAGCAATGTAGCCTGACAAGCCAGACCCACATCAAGATGTTTGGTCTGGAAACTCACCATTGACAGGGCTCAATCCGAGGGGCGGGATAAACGGTTGTCTTTCATACTCCCTCTACACGCGATAGGGTTGCGCTACCACCACCCAGAGCAACGAAGGTGAAACAGAGCTTGTTGATAGATTAAATTGAGAGTTCCTAGACGACACTTGCGGGCAGATTAAATTTGCTGCCGCTAGGGTGCGTCTAGATTTCTAGGTAGGCTAATAGCTATGACGTGTTTGGATCAAAATCCAAACTCATTTGTTTGTCCAAGCAATGGAAGATGAGGGAGACATGTTTGCCTGTGTGCTTGTTCATTTGACCCAGGCCGTTTCTCAATACCAAGAACGCAAACTTGTGACTTGTGTCCTTGGTAGTTCAGACTTGCCGAGAGTGATTCGGGAGAACGAAACTCCAGAGGACGGGAGGAATAGTCATCAATCTCAATTGTGAATCTTCATCAGTCGCTGATCAAGTACCGTTCCAATTCAAAGTTCACAAGTTTTTTTCCAAACTTACTTCATATCACTTTATACTTCAGAAGTCGAGTGTTTTACATAACCTTCTGTGATCTCATGTGACTTCGGGTCAAAAACTCTGACAGAAAATACACAATGATAAAAGCAATGTCGAATATTGCATTATAAAATATCATCTATTATGAAAACACCCAACATGGCAAAAGAACATAGACAAACCATATATTGTCGCGATTGTTGTCTTAAAACGTATCTATCTGCATGTTATAACGATCTCTGGAAGGTTTGTTGATGTGAGGGAGTTCAATGTCACATGGTTTGTCACTTCTTTATTAGTTTCATATATGGACTGAATGTGCACTAGCACAGGTCATTGGCGCCTCATCAAAATTTAAAGATGCCAGTTTTTATATTCATAACTCCTGACACATATTAACATATTACGGTCACTATAATACTTTAAGAATAAAACAGAGGTAAAAACTCCTTTTTTTTTTTTTTTTACTTTTTAAAACTCCATTGTTAAAGGGGGGGTGAAATGCTGTTTCATGCATACTGAGCTTTTTACACTGTTAAAGACTTGGATTCCCATCCTAAACATAGACAAAGTTTCAAAAACTAATGTTGGACGTTTGATGGAGTATTTCTGTGTCAAAAATACTCCTTCCGGTTTCTCACAAGTTTCGGCGAGTTTTTTTCGAGTATGGGTCTATTTGACGTTAATAAGAGCGGAAGGTCCTTGTATGGGCCACACGGGCTCTTCTCCCGGTAGGGTGCGCGCGCGCGTGACTAGAGCACGCTGTAAACAGTCTCTCAGCTGCAGATCCAGTCGTCAGTGAACGGCGCCGCGCTCCACTTTATTCCTATGGGTGACGTCGAGCGACTTCAACTCTTCAGCACAGCATTCCAGGAAGGCAGCGCTGCATTTGAACTGATTTGAACGCAGAAATGACGGGAAGCTTGACAACATCGTTTCAGTTGCGTCTCAAAATGGATTTACACGCCACTGCTGTCACAGGACTTTACCAAATCATACCAAAGAAGTGTGTTTCTGACGGAGCGGTCCCAGCGATAAAGCTTCGACGGTGAGTTAACTTAAACTGCTTCAAATGTCTCTGCTATTGGCTACCGTCGCATGAGTAAACATCAGTAAACGACACAATCGCGTGCTTCGTCATTCAAATGCGTTAACGGTTACTCCATTGTTGTTCTCTGTATAACGTTACAGTATTCTGACGTGCAAAACCGTTTTGCTTGCTACTTCTAAGGTCTAGACGCATACAATAGTCCATAAACCGAATCATGTCCTCATACTCTGCGAGTAAACACACAGAAATGTGGAGAGGCCATTAAATACAGTAACTTACATACCACAGAGACGGACGTCCTGCTGTTGCCGTTTCTCCTGTTCAGTTTATTTCAGCCTCAGATTTGATTGTGGATCATTATCTGTATTAGCTGAGATAGATGGGTTTCTCCACGCTTGAGGACGTCATTGCTTTGCGCTCTTGTCATTCTTTAGCTCCGCCCACACGATACGCCTCCAGGCGCTCGGTTTTTTCCGGAAAGACTCGGTACAGCCTATATTTCTTTTATAAATATGATAAAACTAAAGACTTTTCGGAGATATGAAGGATGCAATACTACTCTATAGGTACTCAAGATTGGCATGAGATTGACTGAGTGTTTCACCCCCCTTTAAATACTGCACTTTATTTATAAAATACTTTTAAGCTACAGCTACAGTATAATAAATGAAACTAATTTTAATAACACATCTTTGATTCATTTTATCCAGCATTTGCAAGCTGTAGACTTTCTGTCCAGTCAGAGACATAATTTGATGTTTTTAGTTTTTTTATAAAATTAAACCTGAAGCATAACTTATATTTAATAAGATTCGGTGGAAAATGGCCTTTATAAAAGGTAAAAATATCCCAAATTTCAAATGATTCTATTAAAAAATTTTATAAAATATGCAGATTTAAATATGTCAAAGTTGATTGAACACTGGTGAGAATATTGCTTCAGAATAAATTATTTACAACACACACACATTTTTTGTTTTATTTTAATATCAATCTCTTAAGCAAATGTTTTACCCGGACAAGAGAGTGAACGATTTACATGTCCAAAGCACAAGAACAAGATCATGCTTAATATCAGGCCCTGACTGTAGTATTTTTAAATTACGCAGGGTTTCTCATCCGCTATTGACACTTGCTGGTCGGTGCAAGATGCATTCTGGGATGTCTCCTCTCGATGCATCCTCGATAAAAGGGGTGGATCAAGGACACATCCAGGAATTTGAACTGTAGCCTGCTTGCCTAGATGTAAACTTTGAATTGGAACAGTACTAGACATGTGCCGATTTTCGTTAATGCGATTTATCACGATAATGAATATGCACGATATTGTTATCGTGGGCACTTTAAAATATCGTAAATAATAATTTATTAACAATTTAGAATTTTTTTATAATGCACTCAAGAATACTTCAACCGTATAAATGCTCAACACTGCTGTATTCTGCGTCAAAGGGACGCGCTCAGATATAAACAAGCCCAACGTGCGTTTGCACATGACTGAACCGGTGAAGGAGACGCGCTGCTGAAGTGCCGCTCAGTGACAGCAGAGGGCGCTGATGAACTGCAGAATGCAGCCGGTTACCCCGGAAACCAGCAAACAAACAAAAAACACGTGTAGTTTTTAAAACAGCCATTCGTTTTTGTAATCTCAATGTTGTTCATCACAGCACCAAATACTTAATACTTAAAGACTTAATAGGCTATTTATTTTCAAACTTAAACATTTTCATGTTTTAATCTGGACTAGGCCTACAACATGCCCTAATAATTAGAACTGTTCTGATTATTTGTTATTGTTCAGTAAAACTTTGAGACATATGACTTCATTAGTTAACATGTTAATTCATTATTACCAAACTGACAATGAAAAATACTTATAAAGAATTAATCATTCTATGTTAATTTCTTAGTTACTGTTTAATGACATTAAAATCAAAATCAAAATAACATGTTTAATGGACCTAAGATAAAACTAACAATGATCAGTATTTCTTAACTAACATTACCAAAAACATTATACTTTCTGCACCAAATGTAGCTTTTGCTCAATCTTAGTTAATGCATTAAATAATGAGACCTTATTGTAATTTGTTAGCCTACCTGTTGTTCTTTATAGCCTAATTCTTTTGCAATTTAATCTTGAAAATTGTACTTTTACAGCTCTGAAAAATATCAAGAGACCACTTAACATTGATTTCTCAATGAGGGGTCTCTTAATTTTTTTCCCAGAGCTGTATATATTTTTGGTGCATTATTGTATTTAAACATTCAGTTATTTTTGTTATTACTAAAATAGTTCTTAAAGCTGTTATGCTATGGCAACACTTTTTTTGCAACTTATTTCAATATCGTGATAATATCGTATACCGTGATAAAATTTCATCAATTAATCGCAACATGAAAAATTGATATCGGCACATGCCTAAACAGTACTAAAGACATGTACGCATATTGGGAAATGGCCTCAGTTTCCCAGTGTGTCTGATTGTTGTATTGCTATCACCTGTTTTTCAATGTATTAACTCATTAGTCTCAATTAGGTCTGTAATCAACCAAAGAAAATGTTGGTCGGCTGAAGTCCTGAAAATTTCGACTAAAAATTGTTAGGAAATTCTTTTCTTTTTCTTTTTATGAATTAGCTGCGCACTGTGCGCAGTACTTAGTAGCCTTGTTGTCTGCCTACATTTTTTATTTTTTTTAAACAACAACTAAAAAACTAGTAGGCTATTTGTATATTAAATCGTTTATGACCTGATTATTTCGCACTGAAATGAGTCTGACATACGAGTCTATTGGCTCTGACAGCATTGCATCACATGATCCTGCACAATATTATAGCCTATCTATGATTTCTGAAACTATACTTCTATGTTGTCAACTAGCGATATCATCATATCAGAACTTTTGAGGAATATGCTATATAATTTAGACCTTTGTTTTTGTCATATGTATTATAATAACTGACAGATATTATCATTTTAACCACTCTGTGCAGCTTGAACAGCTTTACGGCTGAGACAAGAGTAGACTGTTAACTTCAAGCTTTTACTCTTAAACACAAAAGGCACATCCACTTTAATAAAAAAGGAATATTTATTAAACAAGCCAGATCAAGAGCAGAAATAAAATAAAGTAATATCGAAAAGTAGTAACGAAATATGTAACTGAAAAATAATGCATAGGCTCGAAACTAATGGGCACAGCTAGAGCATCGCGCATTAGGGTCTTAGGCTCCAAATAAAACACATTTGTTTTATTTTAAATAAATATTGTTTAATTTATATGTTTTATGAATTCAATTAATCAAATTAAAATTCAAAAATACACAATCATATCTAATTATTAAAATGAGTACAAAAAAATGTAAACGTATGTATTTTAGGGGGGAAATTATTTCATTGGACCTTATGGCCTCCACTCGATTGCTCAGTTGTATCAACTAGTTGCAGCTGTTGTTGTAATTCTTTACAACTATTGATTCTGAGCCTTTAACCATTAATGGTTCACTTTCAGTTTTAAGCGCCCCTTTTATGAACACTTCAAATGCCAAATGCATGATAAGTGCTGGGATAACGTACGCTGTTATACATTTCCCTTATGTGCCCAGCAATAAATTAGAAGTGCACACACACACACACACACACAAACGTTAATGGTGAGGAATTACTGTTAAAACATCTCAATGCACCTCAAACTAAGTTAGTTAGCATCACTGAGAAATGTCCTGCTCAAGGTTCAGATTGAATAACTAGTTCTTCCAGTGTTTCGTCATTGATTCGGACTCGCGTTGTGATTGATGTAAATTTGACATAGTTGTGGTCTTAACAGTGTGTGCAATCACTGAGCTTAAGGAAACCTTTGGATGGATCTGGAGTTCAGTTATGATATTGGGCGATCGTTTCCAAAATACAAACTGTTAACAGTAGACCATTCACAGCTAACTGGGTCGTCTGACCAATCAGAGCAGAGTGGAAGTTGGAAGCTTTAAAATAGCATAATAGGTGCACTTTGAGAAATTTGATGACAAACTACGTGTTATTGCATTACACAAAATCAAAAAAAAAAAAAATCACACTCAGGCAATTTGTTAACGCAGTGGGATTTTAATGTTGACATGAAGTCTGTTTCGCCTTCCTCTGTGGTTCTGATTACCAAAGAATGTTTATAATCTGAATCCAAAGTCTCATGGGAACCATTGACTCAGCACCAGCCACTGTTCCTGCCGCGACTGAGAGAAGCATGTCTGAAACGGCTGGTGAACACTGCTTTTTTATATACCTCAACACTTCTATGCAGTGCACTACACTGCAACATTCAGATGATTTGTGTGTATTCTTTTTTCACACACAATACCGCATGAAGTTGCACACCTCATGAGGTTTCTCTTTCATCGTTAGATGCAGCTTCCTGTCTACACTGAAGCTTTTCTTCTACAACACTCGTTCATTATGACTGTGGGATTAGACTGTGGTTTTGTGAGGGTCTCTTTCACTGCAGCTCTGACAGATGACCTATTGAAATCACTATAGAACTGTCTGCCTGTTGCCAGGGCAACACTAGCTCGCTTCTGCTTTTTATGCACTCACGTGACTGGTTGTTGACGTCACCGGAGGAGGGACGCTGCCAGAGTTTGGTCCACTCTTGACTGCATAGGGCTTCGAAGAATCTTGAGGACTTGTTGAATTGGCACGGTTATTCTTAGTCTTTGTGGTCTCTTTTCACTGTCTGTTACCACTATCATCTTCGTCGTCAAGTATAAATAGCCAGGTTATGGACTGTTGAAGGCAGTGGATTGCGGGAGAAAAATAGAAATAGAAAAAGAGGTAAGTCATACTCCTTATCTTGTAGTAATATACAATGGTTATGTGATATCACACAAGTAGTGAGATTGTATTAGTTCAGTTATGCAAGATGTCAGTGTGATTCTTTGTGCACAGCTGTTGCATGCTGGCTCGCTCCTTCACACGCTAACAGCGCATTGAGGATCTATGAATAGGAGAAAGATGTAGTTAAGTGTCCCCTTTCTGTCATTCATTCGTTAAACTCCCCTTTGCACATGAATTATCTCGTCCTATGTTTCCTTGCCCTTTCACATCCTAAGCATCTCTTCATGTTGTAGATTTGTTTGTGGACAGGTTGCATGAATTGGACGGAGATGGTTCTCACCACTCCACCAGCTCTGAATTTCGTCATTTTGTCATCGCGAAAACCGCTACATTATAGAGCCTCATGGGAAAGGAGGACAGATGAGGGAGCTGGCATGATGTTTCCAAATTCTTCCTCTACTCTTCCCCAACTTTTAATATTCACCTTCCCCCACACTTTCACTGCTCGCTTAACTCATGCATGTGGGAGAGCGTGTGTAAAGAATGCTCTCTCTGAGGAGACGCACTTGCACTGAATACCAGAATAGCCCCATCCCCCCTGTCGCATTGAACGTGGGTGGAGGGTGATCTATGGCAGGAAGAAAACATTTATTGCTAATTGCTGGAGTTTTTTGTTGGCTCAACGGTTGGCTTTATTAAAAAAATTGTTGTGTTGTCACTTTATACCCAAGAAATTCGTGCAACTTCACTAAAGTAAAACATTCCTTCTATTCCTAATAGAACGATCATCATTGACGACATCTAGCTAATTTACCAAAAGCTACTTTAACCTTTAATGACCTACCTAAGGGGCAGATTCAATGCTCAGCTTGACTCCTGCTGCGAGACATATTGGTTATTAGATTTTATCGGGTCCCTGTAGTGATGTGGCAGTATTTCCTATACACACACTCGTGCACACGGCCTACTGGTAGTTCAGAAACACATGGCACCAAAGACAAACACACTTCTGCGTTGGAGGCCTGCTGGCAGTAGGCATGAGAGACACTGCTGGCAGCTTGTTCTGCACGGCCCACGTGTGTGGGAGGAGATTATCCTCGCTGCAACCACTGCTATTTCATGTTATCATCAGCCCTGTTTGTTATTACAGCGTGTGTGTGTGTGTAGTGTGTAGGTGGTGCTTGTGTGTTGTGTGTCTAATAAATGGCTTAAATACACAGAGTGCCAAGTGAACATGATTTTTTTTCCATTATGAAGCCTCTAAGTGCTGTTTTAATAGCATTCTCGCCGTCAGTATCAGTCTGATGAGCACTTAATGTCATAATGTATGTATCTGAAACCTACGCTACTAGTGTTTACTGAAGCACTCTTTCATTTAAAGATCTCAAAAACCTCTGAAATAACTTGGACTGTTTTGTTGTGCTCAAGAAAAAAGCTAGTTTAGGTCTGTTCACTAAGACAAATATTTGACATGAAACTAATGGTCACATGGGATGTGATCTGGATTCTTCCTCTTTATTCACACATTAAAGCCGGTAAAATCACAAGATTGATTTTCCAGTAAATGTGCAAACATAAATGTACTGTTCGCACAAGCAGCAACTTTCCGTCTTTTTCTTTCTCCACCTGCATGAGAAGCACTTTGTTTCGCCAATCATTCTTACATATTCGGGTCTTTAGCGACCCGGATCTATATCTAACACTAGTGGATATCTACCTGTCACTATAAAACTCTCCTGAAATTAGAGTAACAGTTACAGAAGAATAAAATTCCTCAGTTAATTTAGCATCTGCCTCATATTCATCATCTCAAACATATTTTCAAAACTATCACTTTCAACATCAACAAAATCAATATTTTGATCCCTGACAGCTTCACCAGATCCACCATCAAGTGACAGTTACAGGTCCTTCTCAAAAAATTAGCATATTGAAATAGTTATTTCAAAATAAGTTATATTATTTTCCATAATGTAATGATAAAAATTAAACTTTCATGTATTTTAGATTCATTGCACACCAACTGAAATATTTCAGGTCTTTAATTGTTTTAATACTGATGATTTTGGCATACAGCTCATGAAAACCCAAAATTCCTATCTCAAAAAATTCTTCATTGTGTATCAAACATTACCAACTTGTGGAATAAAGGTGAATTGCACTTATTCAGTCATTTAAAGATTACATTATTATTGTGCAGAAAAAAAAAAAGTGTACTCTTATACACCTCAGTTGGTAGTGAACCTATACAATTTTACAAAAAAAAATATGAAACATTTTTACTAATTATTTTTATAATCGTTTAAGCTCATTCACTTCATTTCAGCACAATGGCCTGAGACTGAATGGCTATAGCTATCATGTGTTCATAAGACATGCCTGTGATTGGCTACAATGCTCAACATCTTTCTCACTTAATTATTAATTATTTAATCACACCTTTGACTTTCTCTGAAGTGAGAGATTATATTAGTGTTATGAAGTGTTTTGAACAGAATGGACACACAGGGCTTCAGACTAACATTTGAGAGCAGTTGCACCTGTGCCTCTAAGGATCCTGTTTTTTGTGTCAGCCCTGTTTGATCCGATATATATGGTTTATAACAGCGAATTCTGCCCAGAACTCTTCCCACTAGATCTTGCAGTAGCGATTAGGGCTGGGTATTGTTAGGAATTTCATAATTCGTTTTTGATTCTTGAGGTTTCGATTCGATATTGATTCATTAATAAGTAAATACACAAGTAATTAAGTACCTGAGTTTATTTTTAAATAATGCATGCAGTATTACCAATGTTTAAGAACAAATTGACCCCCGCATGTTTCCTGTCATGGTTTATTTAGCATAAGAAACTGTACAATATTGTACATGTGTTGAAAACAAACCACAACTGTAACAAACAGATGCTTTATTAACACCTCTAAAGTGCATGTAACTGTAAGTAGTAGAAAGTATTTTTTTTCTCCCTATATATTCAAGTTATAAAATAAATGTGAACGGAAGCACAAAATGTGCATACTCATAAAAAAGTGCAACCATTGATATTATTACAAAGTAGTGCTGCAACGACGCGTCGACGTCATCGATGACGTCGACTACGGAAATACGTCGACGTTCGTGAAATGCGTCGACGCGTCGTGTCAGACGTTCATCTCGCTTCTGCTCCTGGTTCTATCACAAAAACCTAGACCGCGAATATCAAAAGTATGGGAATACTTTAAACAGAGGCCAAACAGTGTTTCCCACACATAGACTAATTTGTGGCGGACCGCCACATAATCAATAACGGCCGCCACATTCGTCATTCATTCATTTTTACGCTATTTAAAAGACGCACGCATATTCGTTTAGCTGCATTTCCTTAAATTCTCTCTCCGCCCTTTTGCGCGTCTCTTACTCACTCACACACACACGCGTTGCATTCGACAGTAAAACAAGTTTTATTGCATTTTGGCACATTTAGTATGACATAGCTTTTAAAACCAGAGCAGTTGAATAACAGAGTTGCGACACGCCTTCATCACGCGGCAGCGCGCGGTCACGGCGCTCATATAATTCTAAACAAGCCAGCGCGGTGTCAATCAATACAGACCAGTGTTTCCCAACCGGGATCCCGAGCAAAAGTTGCGGGGACGCACTTACACTTCGGTTCATCTCGCATCTGATGACGCATCTTTAATATGGGTTGTAACTTGAAAATAATGCTGTAGCCTATGTATGTTTCTGTCGATGGATACACGTGCTGACTCCTCAGGTATGCACTACAACAACAGCGATAATAAAAGAAAAACGTGGGCAAAACGGTCTCTCTTTGTAAACTTTATAAAACGCATGCGAGTGTTGCTGTACGTCCGAATATGAGCAGTCATTTTCACCGTCATCACCCCCGTGTAGCCATGGGACTCGAATGAGAAGATCTGTCTCTGTGCACTCGTCCCAAAGCGCGCAAATATTGAGTTATCTTTCAAATCCTGTGCTTAAACGGACAAACTCACAAAAAGTATGTCAAAATGTCATAGCCTACTCTATTCCTTAAGTGAACTTTATACAGAAAATACGACGACTATCCGTGGGTCTTAAAGGGGCAGTAGCATTCACTGCTGTCTGTTTAATGTCAAACAAAAGATAAAGACATCACTCACTGCTCCTGACTGAAAAGCTTTTGTAAGTTTAATAAGGATTATTTTTTAATTTTAAACAGTTAAATGTGTGGTTATTTTACTTTTGATTACTTAATTCCATTTCTCTACCTAAAAACTAATGTCAGACCTACCTGAAAATCCTGAAAAGCATTGTTTATTTTATTCTCATCTTTGCTCAATAGTATTTATTTGTGCTGCTGCTTCTATTTAAGTTATCTGTTCTTATTTTCTTTATTTTCATTTGACAGTAGTCCTTTTTCCCCTGAACATAGCAAATACCGAACTGTACTGAAACGTGAACCTAAAACCGTGATACAAAGTGAACTGTGAGCAGTCTGTACTGTTACACCTTTAGCGTAACTTATGCGAGGGGGTGCCACAGAATTTTGAAAAATTTCAAAGGGTAAAAAAATTAATCGTTAGATTAGTCGACTAATCGAAAAAATAATCGTTAGATTAGTCGACAGAAAAAATAATCGTTAGTTGCAGCTCTATTACAAAGTGCTATTTTGTCAACACAATACAGTGTTTCCCACAGATTCTGTTGTCTGTTCGCTTAAGTCATTCAAATATATTGAGAGCGTAGGTTTGTTTACAACTGTTGAGAGCGCCATGATCTACGTAACCGCGCGCACTGCCACGAGATGAACGCATGTCGCAACAACTATCGAATGCAAACTGTGTGTGTCATAGGATTTGATGAATCGATATTGAATTGAGAAACAAATAATTGCAATGCAACCAGCCCTAGTAGTGATGTTATTAATTATTCAAACTCTTTGTCACTGGTTCTCATAGTGCTGTGTTGTGTATTAATGGTGCCACGTGATCGAGGTCGGCCCTTGTATGAGCTTAATAAACGGTCTGTGCAGTTCAGTTCAAACGAGTAGCGCGGTTACGTTCTGCTTTCATTCAAAAGCAGAACGTAAAAAAGGTCACAAAATGCAACCGTTTGGTCGAAGTCTGAAAACCTGACATATTGTATTTGCATAGTGTACTTGGTGGTCTTCACTAGGTCGTAGTAATACTGTCCCTAAACAAATGGTTCTGGAATTAGTTTTTGCACTTGGGATTAGAATGATCTTCAGTTTGTGTATATTCCTGGTGAAATCAGAATGATAAACTTTGTTAGTATGTCTGCGGTTTTACAATTCAATTGAAAAAAAAATTGCATTGTAGAAAGCAGCTTGGATTTTCTCTCAGTTTGTCATGGTTTTTGCCCTGTTTGTGTTCAGCACATTCTCTGCAGGGCTCCTCATGTCAGAAAATATCCCTCACCATGCTGAGAGCTGGACACAGCTGTTCTTGTTTTGTTGCACACTGCTTTTTTTCACCCCATACATTTTGTATGTTTTAGAAAGATGCTATATATTTTTTTTAATAAATGTAATTTATTGCTTTAAGTCTGTTGTTCTTTGCCTTCAAAGACAGAGAGGTCTAAACCAGAGACGACTGAAATTGTTAAATTGTACCTTTATTAGATTTAGCACCATATTTCTGGTACTTCTCTCACATCAAGCACATTGCTGTTGCTAAAAATACAGTTTTCAAAACACTTGGAAAATGGATTCTGTGGTGTTCCTCCTTAGTTTGCACTATTTATGAAGTGTTAGTTTGAAGTGTTAATAGTCATTCTGTTTGTTTCCTTGGCTCTCCTCTCTCTGTGGGAAACTTTTTTTCCTGTGCTATTGTTTATTTGTTGGCACGCCAACATGAAATGTCTGGTATTATAATATTAGTCATTCTTTAGGTCAGTTTCTTAGTTTCAGTTCCCTTTTCTCAAGTGTGTGCTCAGTCTTTTTCTAAACCACCCCCCACCCCCCCACCCCAAAAAAAGACCTGCGAAACTGACCTTGATCGATTGTATAAATAATAATATTAATGGAATGAAAAAAAGCAACAGACTCCTCGTTTAGACTGGTTGTGTGTAGAGTGCTATGATAATGAGGGCAAGGCATGCACTGCTGGACAAAATTGAAGGGAAGAATAGTTTTTAAACTTTTAATCCGCAGAGCTAGATGGTTCTGCTAAAAAAGCTCTTGAGTTTATACCTATATATTGTCTTACAGGTTGTCCTGGTGTGATTGTGCAGATACTGCTAATAAAAATAGAGATAATTTAACCTAATGATTAGGGCTGTTAACACCTTTATTGCAATGTCATTCTTAGTCATTCTGCACAAGTCATTTCAGGTGTTGATATCTATTATTTTTTGCTGTTCAATAAATAAATGTTATCGGAATATGCGTAAACTCTTTTACGAGACATAGTATTAAAATAGTATCGGACAAGTGATATTAACCATGCACAAGAGATTGAAACTGTTGAACCGTGTTCCTCTGTCTGTTTCTCTGTGCAGTGACGGTGAATGTGAGCACAATGATTTGAAAAGCTAGAAGAGTTGGTGACTACACCAGTAAGGTTGTCATCACAACAGATCATCACTGTTGCCCTGGGTTATATCGGCCAGACAATTCAGGAGGAAAGCGAAATATCAGAGACACAGGGCAGCTTGGCACTCATGACAGAATAGGTCAGGATATTCTGTGGAACAAGAAATTGTTTCCTTTCAGGAGATGATGGTTTCCTCTTTAACCTCTAGAGCATTTCAGTTTCCTTTAAACAATTCAGACAGCACTGTTTTTAGGCTGTTCATATCAGTTGAAAAACTACACATTTCTGCTACAAGAGGTTGTAATTTCCAAGTTCTCTATAGTTTGAGGTCCCTACGAACATGGAAATTCTAGAAAAATTCCTAGAATTTTTTTCTAGTTATGCTTAGTTCTAAATCATGTATTTGGTAATTTCTATAAAATCCCTTTCCAGTCAATAAGAACAACTGGAAAAGCCATGTATACACTGGCCAAGTGGTGCAGGATCGTTACAACATGGCAAGAGGCTTAAAGCAGCAACAGTGTGACATCAAAGATCAACCTTTTAGACGCTGTTCAGCAAGCGCTTAATTAGATTAATTTCCCTGTCATTAGCAAATTACCACCCAGATAGAGGGCCTTATTTTTTTGAGAATCTGCTTTCAACCTGCCGATATGAATGTTTGTGGCCGTTATGTTTCAAGAAGGGAAAACAGGATGTTTTTTCCACCAGTTCCCTCAGTGTTATTTATAATATTTAGTATAATCTGTTTATACATGTATGTATGCATACGTGTGTATGTATGGTATGTGTGTGTACCATGTTGTAAATATACATCAATGACACTTTTCACAGAGCGCTTGCACAGATACACACAGAGCGTTTGAATGCAGGCGTCTATCAGCCTACAGGTCCGCTGGTTGACCACTGCTTGTGCTTTCAAACACTTCTGCTCCCGCTTTCAAAACACTTTCCAACACTTCCGTGTTCTTGCAAACACTCCTGTGCTTTGATCATTGTATGGTGAGGACAATGGCCAGTCAGAGGTGTTTACAATTACAGCTCAACAGCACTCCTTTTTTTTTACTGGCTTTTATTTTTATATTTTCAATTTTCATTTCAATTTTACTTAAGGTGTCCATGTGCTTGTTATTTGTTATTTATTTTTATTATTATTTTTAGATTTCTGTTTATTTCTCTCTTTCCCCACCCGCATTTTTGATAGTTTGATAGTTTTGAACTTTCATGACCCCCAGAATTTATTGTTATATTTATTTGAACATGCAGTATATCAAAAGAAAGACCTGAGCTTCTGCTATTAAACAACAAAAAATGCATGCGTTCTTTGTCAACTCTTGAATGTGGGTAAGTTTCATTTTTAATAAATAACCTTTTTGAGCAAAAAGCTGAGAAAATCCCATTTTTGTCAGAATAAATCTGGATCTGATTCGGAACAATAATCAAAACACTGATGGAGTAGATTGAGTCCCTTAAAGGTGAAATTTGAATGAAAAATGTAATAGTTGCCATAGTTAAATAACAAGAGTTCAGTACATGAACATCACATACTGTGAGTCTCAAACACCATTGCCTCCTCCTGCATATGTAAATCTTTTGCATGAAAAACACCACAAAAAACTGGCGAATCTCAACATAACCCCAACTGTGACAGAATCGCAGGGATCATTAATATGTATGCCTCCAACATTTGAATATGCCAACCCATGTTCATTGTCAGGCGGAACTGTAGTCGAATCATCAGTTTAGCAGGTAAACAAGCATCACGCGAGGATAGACAAAACGGCAGATCATGGACACAAATGTCATGATCCAGGCTGTGCAGGGGACGTGAGGACTTTTCTACCCTTCCACAGAATGTCAACAGTCATGGTTGATGTTTATTATAATCGGACACCGTAACAATTTAATTCTAAATCGTTCGTTTGCTCGGCCCATTTCACAGCGGACAGTATTTCTAACCTGAACAATATCAAGCAAGCTTCGCTCGCCGTCTAAAACTGAAGAAAGGGATAATTCTACCTATATTCCTTATTATTTTGTATTATAAAATACAACCGTAGATACGCATGTCATACTACGTTAGTTTAGTTAACAGCTACAGAGCGTTCACTCAATCCTTCTAGCTAACATTTTAGCCATCTCCATTTGAGATTTTCTGCTTGGTGTCTGTCTGTTCTGTCAGGACTCACGAGCCGCTTCGCTGAACAACTGACCTTGTGTTAGCTGCTGAAATAAGCCAATCAGAGCAGAGCTAAACATTAATATTCATGACTCTTCCAAATAAGGCAAAAACAGAGCATTACATCCTAGAGACAATTTCCAGGGTTGTAAATGGACCTGTAAACTGTATCTGGACAATTTTTGCCCTTAAGTCACATACATTACTTGTTTCTGCTGCTTTTTAACATATCTTTTGATCTGAAGATTTGGCACTCTTTCAGAAGATGTGTAATAGCACCATCTACCATATAATAGTGAAAGCATGGAAAGCCAGAAATTTCTGGCAATGGCGGGGAAAGTATTCATTTATTTATTTTCTAAATATGTTAGTAATTTTAGTACAGATTTCAGCATTTCTTTGTCTACAGTTTATTTTATTACACCTTTATTTCAATTACCAAAAACTATTGGTAATAGTTTTAGTTAACATTGAAATACTGGTGTCAGATATTTTCCTAAATGCCAAATCCTAACACACTTGTAAGCTAAGATGCTAGGTTGAGGAGTTATCTAAGGGTTTTCCCCAAATATTCTTGGCTAATGATTTGAAGATTGTTTGCTTGCACTGGATCACAAACAAACCACACTATAGACAGGAAAGGTCAGAAATTCAATAGTTTTCCTGTGCAAAACTACCATTGTAACATTAGTTTCTTGTCTCCAAATGGCTGAAATCCCAATTTTCTAAGGAAATCCGTTTGGAGCAGCAGTGATCCGCAAACATCTGTAGTCTCATTGATTTTATTGTTTTCTCTCTGCTAACCAATGCTGCATGGAGTGTCTGTTTCCATAGCAACATGGCAAGAGGTCACAGAGATTCATTATTGTACATGATGACAGCATTGCTAACTGCGTTGTAATTAAGCCCCAGTCCGTCCTCTTTGTTTAAATTTGATGTTCAGTTTAATCAGGAGGATTAATGCTGGATACTTAATAAATGCCTGTCAGCCATGACACCTCTTAGCTGAAAACTATTTTCTAGCACAAGACATATTAAATCTATAAGAACGTTGTGACATGTAGCTCATAGCTAATGCAGTGTGACCTCCGCATCTGCTTTTCTTATCAGTTTGCTGTTAAATATAGTTTAAACATGAATGGCACTATAAATATTCACTTGGATCGACCGTTTCAGTCTTCAACTCAACTCAAGGGCTTCTTGTTTGGACTCCATGTTCTGAACTCTCTCATGTAACTGTTGTTCTGTGTTTAATGCTAATGGCCTCTATCATTAGACTGAATGGCCAGGTTCCTGGGCAGACACACAGTGATTCAATAGGGGATTCAGTTCCTGTCTGCTTTTATATGTAGTTAAAGAACAAATTGGTTGTTCTGATTCTATCCTCCTGTGGTTTCAGTCTTTCCTTTTGCTTTTAATCTTGTTCTTTGTTCAATGTTGAAATAGCATGAAGTTCAAATATTATTAGTCAAACAAAAAAGGTGTGTCTGGGTTTTGCCTTAAGGGGTTAATGATATATTTTACAAAGCATCTTTTGTTCGGGGGGGAAAACGTTGGTACCAAACCTTAATTTCTAGTTTAATGAGTTACTGAATATTGTGACATTGATATCATATATCAATATAATTAAAATATGCAAACAATAATATTGCCATTTGTCATCTGTACAGTTTGGGGTTGGCAACATTTTTTTTTTTTTTAAGAGGCCTCTTTTGTTCACCCAGGTTAGACACAAATAAAGTAAAAACAGTAATATTGTGAAATTACAATATAAAATAACTGTTTTCTATTTTAATATATTTTAAAATACGTTTTCGGCATCATTCCGTTAAAGGGTTAGTTCACCCAAAAATGAAATTGATGTCATTAATGACTCACATGTCGTTCCACACCCATAAGACCTCCGTCATCTTCAGAACACAGTTTAAGATATTTGATATATTAGTCCCAGAACATAATGCAGTCAATGCCCACTTTACTGTCCATGTCCAAAAAGGTATTAAAAACATCATCAAAGTAGTCCATATGTGACATCAGTTGGTTGATTAGAGTCTCTTGAAGCATCGAAAATACATTTTGGTCCAAAAATATCAAAAACTACGATTTTATTCAGCATTGTCTTCTCCTCCATGTGCCTCCAAAAAAGAATCAAACGGTTCATGAATCAGTGAATTGATCAATGATTCGGGTCACCAATGTCACGTGATTTCAGCAGTTTGGCAGTTTGACGCGAACCGAACTGCTGAAATCACGTGACATTGGCGACCCGAATCACAGCAGACGCGTAAAATATAAACAAAATTCTAAGTCGTTTCCTTTCAAACTTTGTCTAATTAATGTTCAAAAGGGAAATAGCAATAATGTTTATATCATGTACTGTCTTCATTTACTTGATTTACAAACTAAACAGAATTAAGAGTTTCTGTATCTCTAAAACACAATCTACATATTTTATAGATTTATGTTTTCTTAAAGCTGCAGTTTGTAAGTTTTGCCTGGGCCTTTCAGGATTACAATTCGCCATCAGAATAAGTTGAATTACTCCAGCTGCTGTGAGAGACTATAAATGATCCGCCACCTGCAGCATCCTCACATGTGATACTACTACTAGCCGGACTCCTCCTTTATGTATACAGATGTGACGTATACATATGCTTGAACTTCCTGCTGGAAATCCACCATACCACTCTAATTATAACACATTACTACAAGCTTACTGTTGTGAATCGGGCTAAGTTAAGGAGATACTGGATTGTGTACTTGCTCAAATTGATTTGGGATCATTTTTAACCACAACAAGTTACGGACTGCAGCTTTAAGTCACATTTTGTACAAAGTCAATGTTGTCAGTAGCATTGTTACGGTCATATAGAAAATTATACATTTTAGACCTGGTTCGCTTGGCATTTACACTCACTCACACTTTTAACACTAAACCTAAAGGACAAAAATAAGGATACAACAGATCATTGAAATACGAAATGTGACAGACCAAAGACCAGTCACACCACACCAGAGTTTGTTTGGAAGTGCACAAGGACCTTCTAAAAAGATCTCTATCGACTTGATTGATTGCATAGTAAGGTTCGGATGGCAGCGTTCACACTTATTCAAATTAATTGCACTAACAGAACAATCCCACCAGAGTTTATATAAATCCAATTAAACCTGCCAAGTGTGAACCATGTGTGTGATCCATATATGTTGGCATTGTATCCCAAATCCTTTTAAATTCATACTTGAAATTTATGTTCAGAATAGTTTTTCAAAAATGTATTTATCTGAAATTGGCATAGAGAGTCTTAGGACCTATTTACACCTGCTATTAAGATGCATCTTGGTCAATCTGATCACAGTAGACAAGGGAGACACATTCCCATTTACACTTGGTGTTACACTATGGGGTCTATGGGTTGGTAAATATATGGGCTTTTCAGATCTAGTGGACAAAATAAGCTTGTGCAAAAAATTTGGTTATAAATTTCGGAGAACTTCAAATGCTCAGTCTTGCATTCATATAGGAGGCTGTCTGTCAATTTGATGCCATTTGTTTCCCAGAATCAAAGCCCAGTGTGAATGTGGCCCTTTTTTACACTGCACCCGTTTCATGATGAAATTGCTACAACATTTGGGGGTTTTTTGTCAGGTGTTTATTTTTTTTATTTTAGTTTTAGTTTTATGAAAGCACTGCAGCAGTAAGGTTTTTCCCTACGTTATACCACACGTTAAGACAGGGTGTAGTGTAGTACTTGTGTGGGTCATTCAGAAAAGCAGTTTCAGATCAACAAGTGTTCTTTAGTTTGAAGAGCTACACTCCAGTTCTAATCAAACGGTGAGTACCATCTCCTCTTCTGCCCTAACCTTCACCCCTCAGTTCTAGTGCACGATTCATTCAGCTCATTTAGGCTGAATTAATTTACATTTTACGTTGCGTATTTTATATTGTGTGTGTGTGTGTGTGTGTGTGTGCATCTGCCTAGAACGTTATTAAAACAGTTGTCCGATTAGTCCAAAAGATCCATGACCCAAATGAGAAACGGGAGACACTTCCTGCATATACTGTAGTAGACGCATCAGAAGTCACGTAACAGCTGAGGCTCTCCAGACCTTCCGGCCTGAACAGAGTCTCTACAGCTGGGGACTGTGAATGACCTGTCTCTTGGACACATTTTTCAGTTTTGTTTTGCCATTTTTATTGACTGCTAGACACATATGTCTAGATATGTTTTGTCCTTTTTAGATTTATCAAACTGTTTTTGTTTTTTTTATTTATGTTCTTTCTCATTTGTCTGACACTAAAAAAGGGGAAAAACCTCAAGTATTTTGAGATATGGAGGTGGAAGTCTTATGTATTATTATAATTTGTCTCCCAAATGACAAGATCTCAACATCGAGCCTTTAGAAGCAGTTTGAGCACAGAGGAAAGTGTCCTAGTGGTGTGTATTTGTTTGTTTGTTTTAAACAGATTTTTGTGGATATTCTCATTCTGCAGAATGGGAACATCTCTAGGGATCTATGTTTGCATGATAAAAGGTGTCTTGTTGTATTCCTAGGAGTATGTAATATGTTTTCTGGTATTGTTATTGAGCCACACAACACAATCTTTAGATGATGATGCAGCTGCTATGCAAAATTGATTACTGAGCAGAGGATTTGTGTATGGCTTTATAGGTTTGTTTTGTGAATCTCCTGTTGTTGTGTGTAAATTGGTCTTAATGTTTTGTAAGGTTTTTTTATTGTCAAGAAGCACTGCAATGTTGAATTACTGCTAATATTGTCATACTGTTTGTCAGCCCTGCCCCTGAAGAAACCGTGTCAGAAAGGGTAGACTTTCATGATTTTGTCCAGGACCAGGGTTGAGACACTATTTTATATCCGGTGCACATTGTACCATTTTAGGCTGTCTCAGATGAAAGATGACCAATCGTGGCGATTTCTGTGGTTGGCTAGAAAAGTTTAAAGACAGCTGTTGCTGTTATCATAGTCTTGTGACTAAAGATAGGCTGCAATTTAATTTTCTAACAGTGTCAGAATTTTAGGATGATCATCTCATAGTGTGTACGCTGCTATAACCTACGTCTACTGACTAGCCAATAAAAATGCAACATGAAATGACATTGAACAATGCGACATGGTGCTAAAACTTAAAACTACTTCCCTAAAGCTCCACTTGCAAAATTTGCATGCCAAGTTGGCCTCTTTTTCCCTAGCTATGACCGCATCCATATTATCCACTTTCGCTTCCTCTTTATTCTGTGCACATCATAACCACAATTGCCTAAAGCCTAAATCTGAATTTGGAATCAATCAATCAACTATATTTATATAGCGCTTTTACAATGACGATTTACAATGAGCGGAATGGCACAGAAAATGAAAAACGCATTCTACGGAGGCCCTAAAGGGATGTTTGTTAGGCTTGCTGCGGAAGTCAGTTACACAGTTCATCAGATTTCACTTATGTGAAGATGGTTGGGAGAGATGACTGAGAGGACTATGTTGAGCCTAAAAGGGGTACTTAAGCGCTGGGAAGATGAATCTGTATTTAAACTGGTTCCTCAATGTAGCAGAAATGATAAAAAATTTTTTGATTTTGGTGCCTTCTAGACTGAGAAAAGACAAAATGTATTTTTGTCACATGGGGATGAAAGACTACAATTCCCAGAATGCTTCGCTGCCCTGTGAGGCCATTCCCAAAGCCACCTACTGTATTTCTGTGACTGAGTTGGAGAAGACACTACAATTAAAAACAGAACGTGTCTGTTACTATAATGAGTGAGTCACCACGTGAGTATCACAGCACTGAGCACTAACTGCAGGAGTCAGATAAATGAGCTGATGAGCTCTTGTGATGAGAGCTGAGGTAATCGCGACTACACTCGCGGCATACATTCACAACGTGAGCTCAGTCTGGCGCGTTTCAGTTCATGCTTTTGCAAGCTTAACTTTCATAGAAATTAATTTGAGAAGTTAAAAGACTTACATTGCTCACCATAGCTCCGTTAAATGAGTGCCTGCAGCTGCGAGCTGAGCTCTGAGTGTAATCTCCATCGCCCATGCGCGGGTTCAAAACATGCGGAAATGGCTCCCTCTGCTGGCTGTAGTCTTTAGCCTTTGGCCAAACATTCCTCCTATAATGCAAATATCGTCAATTTGCGTCATAGGAGGAATTTTTCCAGAAATAAAATGCATAAATCTCTTGTCTCAGGGGGTTATGAGAGGGGAAAGCACAATTATTTGAATATACTCTAGGCAGGGTTTCTACTGATTCAAAGCCATATGCTAATCGCTGAAGTAACCTTTTAAGATGGATTTAGTGTGCAACAGATCCTGAGTGTCATTTGACAAATATCTTATTAAAAATAAATGTGTGGTTAGTACTGCCGCTCTCTATACGCAGAGTATGCGTTATTGTTCATTCAAAAGCGATTTCAATACCAAAAAGCATTGAAATATATTTGGCTTATGCGCCACTCACACATCCAGTGATTTTACCGCTGCAGGTCATTGAGTGGTTTTTTTGGTCAATGAGTATTTCTACTGCTGAATGTTCTAATGTCACTAGAAAAATTGACCTTTTTTTTGCCAATACACCCTGTGTATAGCACTTCATCACTTTTTATAACACAGGACCTTTGCCAAGGCTATTATATGACAAGGAAAACTGAAGAAGGAAGCAACTTTGTAACCTGTAATTTGATTGTAATGCAATGCACTTAGTGCTTCAGATGTGGCCATTCTAATAACTGACAAAATGCAAATCTCTGACATTCACAGGTGAAAAACCTTGTAACCCCATTGGGCTTAATTTTGGTCAAATGTTAATATAATGAAACTTGCACGTCGTAATTCTTGAACGGTTGGTAACATATCCTCTGAAAAATCCTCTTTTGCAACTCATCTATGATGACTTGACAACTGAACGCAGGCATTTCCCTCATGTTGGATACGTCACATTTGCATAGGCCATGCTATTTGAATTCAAGATTGGTTGACTGTCAAATTAAATTAAACGGAACGATAAAATAACGTTATTAACCATTTAATGGTAATTTAATTTATTCAGTAAAAATTTAAAAAATTTATTCAATTAATTCAAAATTCTAATTTTGAATTAAACATCATTTCATTTCATTTTTGTTTTTTGTGTTAATTTAGTTTGTTTCGGTTTTTTGTTCCTTGAAAAGTTCAGAGCCCTGGTGTTAGGGTACTGTATGAACTGTGGATTGTGAAATGTGGATGATCACACTTATTAAAAATAGGCGGCATTCTTAACTGTGCTTTGCCACAAATAAATTGGGATGACGGGCATTTTACATAAGGGATTATGGCAGAATAGGGTGCCACAATATACCACTATGTAGATTTGAATCTATAGAGTTTTCCATCTATGCTCATTTTCTCTCTTCCCTTTCTTTCGCCAGCGCGGTCTCGTGAAACGAAAAAATGGGGAAGCAGAACAGCAAGCTCCGTCCCGAGGTGATGCAGGACCTGCTGGAGAGCACAGACTTTACGGAGCATGAGATCCAGGAATGGTACAAAGGCTTTCTACGGGACTGTCCCAGTGGCAACCTCTCCATGGAGGAATTTAAGAAAATCTACGGAAACTTCTTCCCTTATGGAGACGCCTCAAAGTTTGCAGAGCACGTGTTCCGTACTTTTGATGCGAATGGGGACGGCACAATTGACTTCCGGGAGTTCATAATAGCATTGAGCGTCACATCACGAGGGAAGCTGGAACAAAAGCTGAAGTGGGCGTTTAGCATGTATGATTTGGATGGAAACGGATACATCAGCAAGTCAGAGATGCTTGAGATTGTGCAGGTATGTCAGGCTACCTAAAGCTTTTAAGATTTTACCTTGTTGGCACACCTAAATGCTTTTCTCATCATCAGCATAACTGCTTAGTCTGAAATAGAATCAGATATCGCTTAAGGAGACACAAAAGAGAACCCAACCGAGTCCTGTTATACCCAATTTTCACATCGCATATGTTGTTGTTTCTCACTTGCAGAATGTAGTGCGTTAGCAGCAAGGATAGCTGTGGTGTTAGTCTGTCAGAAAGCTCCATATTGTAAAGAAAGCCCAAGTCTTATTTCTGTCTTTGATAGACAAGCTTTCATCAAAGTGCACTCCTTCACAGGGTAATGTTTGCTGTAATTGAAACTGGCCTGATTTATCTTGGCTTTCTTGATGCAAAGAGCACATTTAGCAAGTTATTGCTCAAGTTAATGTACACACAGCACCCCACCCATATTAACAGAAAACCCCAGAATTGTTGACATTTTTGCACATTTATTCAAAAAGAAAAACTGAAATATCACATGGTCCTAACACTTTTCTGTGACACTCATATATTTAACTCAGGTGCTGTCCATTTCTTCTGATCATCCTTGAGATGGTTGTACACCTGTATTTGAGTCCAGCTGTGTTAGATTATACTGATTGGACTTGATTATGAAAGCAACTTAGGAGTCCTCTTGACTACTCCTAGCGTTTCACAGATTTAGGAGCTAGTTTTAGTGCTAAAAGGCTTTGTGAAATACTCTTTTTTGGAAAATGAGTCCTAAAACTAAGACTGACTAAATTGGCAAGTTAAGAGCTACTTTTAGCCTTAAAATGTTTTGTGAATACGGCCCCAGATCTTGAGGTCCTGTTGAAACCAAACCAAGTTGGATGTACCATGACGTCTAACTGGGGGGAAAAAAGAAAAAGTTACACCCACAAATGCTATTAAAATAACATTAAAGGTCTAGTTGACACATTTCATATTACTTAAAATGTGCAAAAATGTTACAATATTTCTGTTTTGTTGTGTATAAAGGATAGGGATGGCTCGATACCACAATTTTGGCTTCGGTACGGTACCACAATCTAATACCGAAGTACCGATATTAAATCGATACCACAAGGTCTGATATTAGCGCGGGTATATTGCACGCGAATGAGAACAATTATGCAAGTTTTGAGTTTATAAAGTGGGAAATTACCACAAATGTTTATTAGTAAATTAATTAGCAAAGCTTATCACATCAAATCAGTCATTTGAAAACTTTCTTGTGAGAAATAATTTCAGCAAAAATCTCTCAAAATTAGCAAATTGCTTCTGGTTTCAAAAGACATCGCACTACACTAAAGCAATCTGCATAATCCGATTCAACATTTCACGCTCTTCTCGGGATGATGAACGGAAATCATTTGAACACGCAAGAGATTTTATAGCATTTCGTAAGTTACAGGAGATATGAGCTCATACGACACACACACACACACACACACACACACACCCGTCACTTAGTCACGCTCGCACATTACACATTAAGTTTCCTTAAACAGTTAAATACACAGAATTATGTACAAATGTCCGTCTTTAGTGAGTATTCACATAAACACAGTCAGCGGTGTCTAACGCGAATGTAAATAGTGCGATAGTACGCGTGCAAATATAATGAGATCTAAATGTCATTGGTTGAAACAAACGCTGGAGATTGTGATATTCGATCTTATGTTAGGCTATGTGTGTGCGTTGATCAGTGTTAAAAGAAAATAAATGTCTAAATGAGATGGTTTGAATGATTCACTGACCTGTCGATCTCTTCAGAAGTCTTAAAGTCAGGATAGTGACAGATGCTTCTTGGCTAGGTTTGATGGTTCTTCATCAGTTTTATAAGCAAAGTCATTACAAATGTCACTTCTACTCCTCTCTTTATTAATTCGTTTTGGGCATCTTGAGTGAGATTCAACTGCTTTATCCATTTTGTCCGTCTATGTTGTTGTCACATTTGCCGGTTGTTTCGGGTCAGTTTGGGTAGATCGCTGCCATCTAGCGGTGAACTTCGGAAAAGCAGCATATACCGAAATGTGCCAAATCATGATATCGTACCGTTTTAAATAAAATATATACCGGTATTTTTCCAGTACCGGTATATCGCGCATCCCTAATAAAGGATGCAACTTTAAATACAACTTTGATGCAACTTTATTCTAAAAAAATTTATCTGAGAAGTATTTTATGGATGTTTTGATATATTTATACTAAAACATAAAAAGGATATTGGATGAATTTTTTAGCAATTTTCAGTACACGACAAGCTTTTCTTGCGGTTTTGCCGCTCGTCATGTGTGCATTTTACTTTTCATACATGAGAAACGCGTTCATAATTTTTTTTACAGTCTATGGTTAATTCCTGGACATGAGTAGTTGCCGTGGTAACGGACAACAATACCTTAACGTGCTGACTTAAGTTGACTGTGGACTAACTATTATTTGAGGAAATCTGTTTATAATATAAGCTATTAGGGTTTGAATTATTGATCCTGCGCTGTATATGGACTATAATTTGAATATGTCTATAATGGTTAACGTACGTGCTTAAGTGACTGCTCAATTTTGATCCTAATGCAAGGCAAGCATTCGTGTGTATGTGATCTATTTTTAGCGGTTGTGTGCGCGGCTGTGTATGTGTGTGTGCTCGGCTGTGTGTGTTGTCCATAGCCCATAAAAAAATATGGACGCCTCAACGTCATCCGTTTCTGCTTGCCAGATTTGAAGCTTTCAGGCGGCCTGCACGGCGCTGACATCTTGGGACCGAGTCTTACACAGTAGCGATTTCGGGACCGGAGTTGCGCAGTAGAGCGCAGGAAGTAGAGCAGGAAGTACAGCTGCGATATCAAAAGCCCGCCCACACTCTCGCAGATGCAGAACAATTAATTATGTTGGTGTGAAATAAACAGTTATGGAAATGTAGAAATTAAAGCTAAAGCTCCAATCTGCCCCCAAAAATCCAGAAAAAGTCTGTTATTGCCTCAGTATCACTTAAAAAACCTGCCCTTGAGTCGTTTGCATAGATAATTTTGTATATAATTATGCTATTACTATATAAGGGAAATATTAATCAGAAGATCACGGTGAAGTGGGACAGCTTGTCTTACAGGACTACACGTCACTGCCTTTGTGATGACGCCCATGGGTTTGGACACAGCGCAACTCATTTGTCTTGTATACAAAATTTTAGGATCCTTAAAGATTGGTACAGTAAAATGTTTGGTCATATAGCAACAATCTTTAACGTGATGTGTCTGAGAATGCATGTATTCAGATCATTCAAACCAAAAAAAATTATTTGCTCTAGTTTAATAATATCAGATCAATCAAAAACATCAAATCACTGCATGTTTTTTTGGATTCAACCCACTTTATTTTCCCAACCCACTTTACTTTGTTTGATAATATATTGTTTTTATAAAATAATTTTATTAACAAGTGTCACGTTTGAGATTTTTAATTTGTCATGTAGCCAGATCTAAATGAAATCATTGGTTTTATGGCATTCATTTTATTTATTGAGATAAAGAAATGTCATGTTGTTTGAACAGCTTAGTTTGACAGACACCCCATTTTTATTTTTGACACGCTGCAATGTTTAAGGCGCTATATTTAAAACTTCATTATATAGTATTACATTTTATACATAAAATGATTTTAATTATCAAGTATTTTTTGTACTTTGTTATAAAGAATATTTAGATCAATACAAGCAATATTCAGAAATGCAGTTAGCTATTATTTTTCTGATTTAACTAATAAAAGTTAATCAGAAAAATAATAGCTAACTGCACTCATTTCTGAATATTGCTTGTATATTGTTAAAAACAGACAAAATTACAAAAATAAGAATTATGTTTGATGTAAATCATCAATAGTAGTAAAATAATGTAATATGCAATTTAATAATATAAATATTTAATGCAAACTACTGGGAAACGGTGCTGCATAGGCTAATTCTATCATGTGACACCTCTTTTATTTGCATTAAAGCCCTTTTTCTCAACAGTGTTTCCAAACTAATTTTTCTTGACATTTGAAGTATCGACATGGAATTTATACACTAAAGTTAAATGTAAAAAGATAGTCGACATTTGTAAAAAATGATCGATATTTGGCATTTCCTTGGATGGAAACCTTGCTATAGTTTTAGGTAGGATTGTACAGAAAATACAAAAGATGAGAAGACACAAGATGATGTTATAGTGATGGTTGTAGGGATGTGCTTTACTGTATATTCTTCAAATAAACTAGTCCTTGTGTTCAAAAACCAACTTTACAACAATAAAATGTATGGATTTAACATGTTTGAGGCTAATGGGATTTGCAAAGTTCTTTTTCTTATTCTTCCTACTTTGGAGCAGGATTTATTTTGAGAAGTTCTATACAATTATATTATACTTGAAAATTTCAAATATCTGTAGCTTTCCTGAAGATCATCATACTGGACATGTTTCTACCTGATCTTATGCATGTCACATTAGTGATCTGTATTCTCTGTGTTCGCTGCAGTCAGTCAGTGCTGGTATTCTCTGCCTCGTCTCTGTGTGTGTAGTCGGTACTGTTAGTGCACTAGGTCATGTTCTCTTATGCTTTGGATAGTAACGTCTATCAAGTGCTGATTTGAACAGGAGCTATTAGAGGGGAGTAACATTGTGTTAGGATAGTTATTAGTGATTCTGCTAGACTTATTGTGGTGTCGAATTTCACATTTTGCACACTTGGGGTATGATAATGCATGTTTGTTTGAGTAACATTTATTCTTGAGATTACTGTATTTTATGTGATTATTATTTTTGATGTTGTCTCCCACAGGCGATTTATAAGATGGTGTCATCAGTGATGAAGATGCCTGAGGATGAGTCCACACCTGAGAAGAGAACAGAGAAGATCTTCAGACAAATGGACACCAACAGGGATGGTAAGCCCTTTTTCCCACTTTGTCCTGAAACTGATTTGCCAGTGGTATATAAAAAATGACAGTACATGGTGGTCTTTGGGGGTTGTAATCATTGATCTAATTTTTAGTTATTAAAGGGTTAATTACCCAAAAATTAAAATTAGAACATGATTTACTCACCCTCAAGTCATCCTAGGTGTATATGACGTTCTTCGTTTTGGAGGAATACAGTTATATTTAAAAAAGTCCTCGCTCTTCCAAGGTTTATAATGGCAGTGAATTATCTTGTTTATGAAGTCAATAAAAGTTTATCTTTCCATCATATAATTGCTCCACACGGCTCCGGGGTTAATAAAGGCCTGTGTGCTTTGTTTGTGCACTCTCAAACACAACGTATTTAAATAGATCATGCCTTAAAAAGCTCTCCGATTGAGTGATTTGAAGAGCATTAGCTGTTAAACGAGGCTTCGGACAGTCTATGTTTATCAAAAATCAAACCGAGTGGAAAGTGGTCTGATTCTATATTCAGATAAACTTGCGTTTCCTGCTCTCTCGTGACCAGAGTCACATGGGATGCAGACTATATGTACACTGGTGTATCTTTGGGCAGTTGTCTGCGGAAGCAACAAACATTTTTTCACTTGGACCGATACAGTAAAGAAATTGAAGAACATAAAAACACAGCTACAAAAGAACATGGTTTCTACCCATCAACCGTGCAGTCCATGCATGAACTACATGACACGAGCAATAAATACTAATGTTATCACACGCGTCTGAGTTGACCTGTTCATCACTCGTCAATGGGGTAACAGTGGCTGCGTCCGAAACCTGGAAAATGTTGCCTTCGGAGGACACATGACAGCAAGGCGTCAAGCAATGTCTGAATCTAATGTTTGCTTCACTTCCTGTCTCCTGAGATACCTTCATCTGATGGTTTTTTTAAGGCAGCATAGATGTATCCTTCGCTGCCTTTGCTATCCCACAATCCTGTGCTTTCCATTCAGTGACAGTTGACATGGGGAAAATAAGATGGCATCCGAAAGTTGCGTTTGCTTGTTAGTTTGTGTGTAAATGTATGTTTTTAACCAATATTTTCCACTTATGATGTAATTTTTAGCGAGAAATGACTAATGTAGTAATTAAATGTGTTTATTTACCAAAGCTCTCCATATTGCTGTCGATCATTAATAATAATAATAATTCATTACATTTATATAGCGCTTTTCTAGGCACTCAAAGCGCTTTACATAGAAGGGGGAATCTCCTCAGCCACCACCAATGTGCAGCACCCACCTGGATGATGCAACAGCAGCCATATTGCGCCAGAACGCTCACCACACACCAGCTGATTGGTGGAGAGAAGACCGAGTGATGAAGCCAATCAGAATATGGGGATGATTAGGAGCCCATGAAGGACAGAGGCCAATGGGCAAATTTGGCCAGGATGCCGGGGTTACACCCCTACTCTATTATCGAAGGACATCCTGGGATTTTTAACGACCACAGAGAGTCAGGACCTCGGTTTAACGTCTCATCCAAAGGACGGTGCTCTTTGACAGTATAGTGTCCCCATGACTATACTGGGGTGTTAGGACCCACACAGACCACAGGGTGAGCACCCCCTGCTGGCCTTACTAACACCTCCACTAGCAGCTACCTGGTTTTCCCATTTGGTCTCCCATCCAGGTACTGGCCAGGCTCAGCCCTGCTTAGCTTCAGTGGGAAACCAGTCTTGGGCTACAGGGTGATATGGCTGCTGGTTGCCATAAACTGTTACACTGCCTTAGAAGTCTGTCAGAAATCAGTTTTGTGAGGTGCCTTGATGCACAAAATGCTGCCTTACAAGCCATCTTATTTTCCCATCTCAACTGTCACTGAATGGAAAGCACAGGATTGTGGGATATCAAAGGCAGCGAAGGATACATCTATGCTGCCTTCAAAAATCGATCAGATGAAGGTATCTCAGGAGACAGGAAGTGAAGCAAACATTAGATTTGGATGTGTATTGATGCCTTCCTGCCTTCAAATGTGTCCTCCAAAGGCAGCATTTTCCAGGTTTCGGACGCAGCCAGTGTCTGTAAGGGTCCTTTGTTTCTTAGCATTCCTTCGCCACCTCTCACTTTTGAGTGCAGGGAGACAGCAGTGCCACCTGCTGACCGATGATGCACATGGTACTTTTAGGGATGGTCCTATATTAAAAATGTTCATATTATGTCAGATAATTCAAATGTACTATTTTGGTTTAAATGTTTTAATCTAAGTAATTTTAAGCCAATGAATGAACAAAATTATAATATACATTTTGAAAATGGGTATTGATTTTGAGATTCAAATTATAGATTACCTTTAACAGTGTTAAATCATTACTTTTATTTAAAAAAAATTATATTGTAACATTTTGGGGGGGGTTTTGACTGTCAAAATAGTGACTTCACCCCGCCCTTTTTTAACCCGACGACCTGGACGTTTACTAGATTTAATAGGAACACCAAAATCGCTTCAATTGTTTCCATAACACGTTTTTCTCTGCCCACATTTTTTTGCAGGTTGATTCAGATTTTAACATGAGCCGGATATCGGAAAGCTAGCCATCATTTTTCTATTGTAAATAATATGATTTTCTAAGAGCCTGTGTCCTCTCCTGTTTTATTCTAGGAAAACTGTCTCTGGAGGAGTTCATCAAAGGGGCGAAGAGTGACCCATCCATCGTGCGTCTGCTACAGTGTGACCCCAGCAGTGCAGGACAGTTCTGAGATCAGCCTCTCATGCTTCAACCTTTTATTTATTTATGGGTTTTAATTTCGTTTCTGATATAGTCGCAGGGAAATGATGGAGGGTTGGTTTTTTTCCCAGAGTAGGGCATCTGGGTCTCATCAGACGGAGCTTGGCCAGATCTATTAACACACACACACACACACACACACACACACGTGCACAGAGTTATTGGTTGCGTTATCTCTGCAGGGAGCCGCACCGCGTCTGCAAGAGGCCTGTGATGGAGTGAATTAGGGGAACTAGAGCATTCATCTGAGCTCGAATCACTTCCTGATTAGAAGAGGTTTCCATGTCATGTTAAATACATCGTTTTCTTATGTTCTCTGGGTGTTAGATGAGGCTGTTTAAGCTTGACCAAGACAGGAATTTAAGATGGGAAATGATACAGGCACCCAGTAGAAGAGAATGTTTTATTCCTAAATCCTTTTTTATTTTTTATGAATAAATCTGATGCCCGAATCATTGTTCAAACAGGTGACAGCAGTGGCATCACACCTCAGCCTTAGTGATCAGAATATTGGGGGACTTGATAACTTTTAGATTAGATTATAGTTTCTCAGATCGTAGTTTGGCCAGCTTTTTTGTTGGCAGATCACAGTATTATTATTCCATGGGACCAACAAATCAGGCTTGCAGATTTTGTAATTGTACACTGAAGATTCCCCACATTATGCTTACAATCTAAAGAGCCTTATTAGTGCTGGAAGCGCACATTCAATTTATCGTGGATTAGTTTGGTTTCAGTCGTTCAGTCTACTGTTCAAATGACATGAATTAAACTGCGTTCTCTTTTTCCAGTTTTCTAATGTTTGTACTCTAGTAACTGTAGGCCTGTATATAAATCTGAAATATCAGACACGCATGCAAAACTGTCCTCGAGAGTTCCGTCTTAGGATGCAGCGATCGGTTTTGACGTTTTTAGCGAAAGCATGTAACATCAAGTTTATCTGCATTTGTGGACAGGAGAGTATTTGTGTAATTTGTATGCATGTGTTGTGGTTAATATCAGTTACAGCCCTGTTTGCTCACCCTGGTTATAGGTGTCGTGACGCATCGTTTGCATTGTTGCAGAGCGTTTTTGTTATTAAACAAGAACTAAAGCTTTATTAATTCAAAGCTACTTTGATTTTTAGAATCACTTTTATCCGCTTACAGCCGGTCTTTAACTTTGGATTGTACACATAAGCATCAAGTTACTGAATTGCCTTAAACGCACTCAAGTGTTTCTGTGGGTGAGTGGTTTTTATATGGCTTTTTTTTTTTTTTTGCATCTGAAATGAAAATCCTTCACTCGTAGGAGAGTTTAACTCCATGCTCTTCACCCATTCACCCCTTTAACAGATGTAATTGTCGCTTCTACATATTCATCTGCCATACTGAATCATTCGGAGTTACACACTCACTCTTCAAAATAAAGTGTGTTAATGGAAATAGGACCCATTGCTTTTCAAATGCCCCCTTGCACTCGTGTGGTAACTATACCCGTGTTCATTTCAACAGTAGGTGGAAAGCATTTATTCAGAACTCCTAATAGCTCCCATATCACCATCTGTCCTGCTTTTAGTAATCATGCCGAAGCCACAGAGATCCACACTCCTACTTCTGATGTTCAATGTTCTTGAATGTCCCTGTGAACGTCAAATGCCTCACCACAGTGCATTTGGTTCTGCTATACTGTTAATGAACATAATTGAATGTTTTTGTTTTATTTTACTCACTGAACAACTGCTGTTTTGTAAAAATATTGAAAAAAGAAACGTTAAAGTGGCAGGTCAACTGCTCTGTAGTTTTATGCATTTTATGTAGTTTTTTTTTTCCATTTCATTTTTCTTTCTTTTTTTAACATCTGACGTAACATTTCTGTATCACAATTATATCGTGGTCAGGTGCCAAAAATATGAATGCAGTATTGTATAAATTTATACTGTACAATTGTTATTTGTCAAACAAATTGTTTGTAATTGTTGCATTTTGTAGATTTTGTATGGTAATCTGTATTTTGTGACCGTAGATTTGAGACATAGAAATTTGTTTTGTTTATCATATTGAGCAGGAATTAAATCTGGAGAGAACAGTTTTGTTGTTGCATTTTTATTTGCCTTTAGAATAATTTCTTCAATGACTTACTAATATCAGCTCCCCAAAAGTGGTTGTACCTTCTTTGGCCACAAGATGTCAGCTTACTTCTACAGACTTGAAGGAACCGGTTCCGTTATAAAGCCATAATGGGATCTGTCAGGTGCTTCATTTATAAACCTTTTAGGGTTTCCCATTGTGGGATAAGTTTATGGATTTAATTTTGATTTTTTTTTTTTTTTTTTTTGCTTTAACTTTGCTTTAATTTTGTTAATTAAACCGCATGTAAGCATATTTTATCATTTGAAAATATTAAACTTAAGTATTTGGACACTTGAAATTTAGCTCAGGAGCATTCCCATTTTGATGGATTGTCTCTGAGATGTTTCTACACTTAAGTGAAGTTAACCTGAGGCAAATTCAATTGAAGTATGCAAATGAGGCTGCATAGCCGCAGACCAGTCAGGGGGTCAATTCTGACCCCTGTCCACCCCCAAAAAGGGCTAACTGGGCACGTGAGCGTTAGAACTGGACCACGGAGCAATGGAAGATGGTAGCCTGGTCTGATGAATCACGTTTACATTTACGTGGATGGCCTGGTGTGTGTGTGTGTGTGTGTCGCTTACTTGGGGAACTCATGGCACCAGGATGTATTATGGGGAGGTCTCTCAAATCCTTACGCTTGCCTGTTTTCCCTGCTTCTAACGCATCAACTTTAAGGACAAAATGTTCAATTTCTGCCTAATATATCCCACTTACAAACAGGTGCCGTAATGAAGAGATAATCATTGTTATTCACTTCACCTGCCTGATCGGTGTGTGTGTGTGTGTGTGTGTGTGTCTGCAGAAACTAATTATTTCATTCTTGAGTTCAATTAATAAAATCTAAACATAAATGGATGAAAAGCAAGTGAAATTTTTATTGGTTTTGTATATTGTTAAAAAAAAAAAAATTAAGTAACTGGATATCAGTGCTATACATACGTTTCTGCAAAATTCCTTTCCTAAAATAGCATTGACTTAATACTTATGTTTGACACACATTTAAAAATTCCATCACTTTTGAAAGTACTTTATTCTTTCCAATGTTGTGAGTGCTGTTGAGATGTTCTGCCCAGCCCGGGGGCTTCAGTGAGGAAACATTACCCACGTCTGAGACTCTCTGCTACTCTGGGAAACTCTATATCACTGTCTTTGTAGAGCGGTAAGATTAGATAGGTGATGAAACACATCTGAAATTTACTATTTAGTAAATATAGATCTTATCTATCTATCTATGTATATAATATTCTGTATATATATATATATATATATATATATATATATATATATATATATATATATATATATATATATATATATATATATATATATATACACATACACACACATATATATATATATATATATATATATATATATATATATATATATATATATAATCAACCAATCATATGGCAGTTGCTTCAATCCATTTAAGCGTGTGGTTCTGGTCAAGACAATCTTCTCAACTCCAAACTGAATGTCAGAATGGGAAAGAAAGGTGATTTAAGCAATTTTGAGCGTGGTATGATTGTTGGTGCCAGATGGGCCGATCTGAGTATTTCACAATCTGCTCAGTTACTGGGATTTTCACGCACAACCATTTCTAGGGTTTACAAAGAATGGCGTAAAAAGGGAAAAAAACATCCAGTATGTAGCAGTCCTGTGGGCAAAAATGCCTTGTTGATGTTAGAGGTCAGAGGAGAATGGGCCGACTGATTCAAGCTGATAGAAGAGCAACTTTGACTGAAATAACCACTCGTTACAACCGAGGTATGCAGCAAAGCATTTGTGAAGCCAAAACACACACAACATTGAGGCGGATGGGCTACAACAGCAGAAGACCCCACCGGGTACAACTCATCTCCACTACAAATAGGAAAAAGAGGCTACAATTTGCACAAGCTCACCAAAATTGTACAGTTGAAGACTGGAAAAGTGATGCCTGGTCTGAGTCTCGACTTCTATTGAGACATTCAGATGGTAGAGTCAGAATTTGGCGTAAACAGAATGAGAACATGGATCCATCATGCCTTGTTACCACTGTGCAAGCTGGTGGTGGTGGTGTAATGGTGTGGGGGATTTGTTCTTGGCACGTTTTAGGCCCCTTAGTGCCAATTGGGCATCGTTTAAATGCCACGGCCACCTGAGCATGGTTTCGGACCATGTCCATCCCTTTATGACCACCATGTACCCATCCTCTGATTGCTACTTCCAGGAGGATGATGCACCATGTCACAAAGCTTGAATCATTTCAAATTGTTTTCTTGAACATGACAATGAGTTCACTGTACTAAAATGGCCCCCACAGTCACCAGATCTCAACCCAATAGAGCATCTTTGGGATGTGGTGGAACGGGAGCTTTGTGCCCTCTCCATCAACTGCAAGATGCTGTCCTATCAATATGGGCCAACATTTCTAAAGAATGCTTTCAGCACCTTGTTGAATCAATGCCACGTACAATTAAGGCAGTTCTGAAGGCGAAAGGGGGTCAAATTAGTATTGTGTTCCTAATAATTCTTTCGGTGAGTGTGTATGTATGTGTATATATATATATATATATATATATATATATATATATATATATATATATATATATATATATATATATATATATATATAATATTATACACAGTGCCTTGCGAAAGTATTCGGCCCCCTTGAACTTTGCGGCCTTTTGCCACATTTCAGGCTTCAAACATAAAGATATGAAAACTGTAAATTTTTGTGAAGAATCAACAACAAGTGGGACACAATCATGAAAAGGAACGAAATTTATTGGATATTTCAAACTTTTTTAACAAATCAAAAACTGAAAAATTGGGCATGCAAAATTGTTCGGCCCCCTCAAGTTAATACTTTGTAGCGCCACCTTTTGCTGCGATTACAGCTGTAAGTCGCTGGGGTATGTCTCTATCAGTTTTGCACATCGAGAGACTGAAAGTTTTGCCATTCCTCCTTGCAGAACAGCTCGAGCTCAGTGAGGTTGGATGGAGAGCGTTTGTAAACAGCAGTTTTCAGTTCTTTCCACAGATTCTCAATTGGATTCAGGTCTGGACTTTGACTTGGCCATTCGAACACCTGGATATGTTTATTTCTGAACCATTGCATTGTAGATTTTGGTTTATGTTTTGGATCATTGTCTTGCTGGAAGACAAAGCCGTCCCAGTCTCAGGTCTTTTGCAGACTCCATCAGGTTTTCTTCCAAAATGGTCCTGTATTTGGCTCCATCCATCTTCCCATCAATTTTAACCATCTTCCCTGTCCCTGCTGAAGAAAAGCAGGCTCAAACCATGATGCTGCCACCACCATGTTTGACAGTGGGGATGGTGTGTTCAGGGTGATGAGCTGTGTTGCTTTTACGCCAAGCATAACGTTTTGCATTGTTGCCAAAAAGTTCAATTTTGGTTTCATCTGACCAGAGCACCTTCTTCCACATGTTTGGTGTGTCTCCCAGGTGGCTTGTGGCAAACTTTAAATGACACTTTTTATGGCTATCTTTAAGAAATGGCTTTCTTCTTTCCACTCTTCCAGAAAGGCCAGATTTGTGCAGTATACGACTGATTGTTGTCCTATGGACAGAGTCCCCCACCTCAGCTGTAGATCTCTGCAGTTCATCCAGAGTGATCATGGGCCTCTTGGCTGCATCTCTGATCAGTCTTCTCCTTGTATGTGCTGAAAGTTTAGAGGGACGGCCAGGTCTTGGTAGATTTGCAGTGGTCTGATACTCCTTCCATTTCAATATTATCGCTTGCACAGTGTTCCCTGGGATGTTTAAAGCGTGGGAAATCTTTTTGTATCCAAATCTGGTATCTCGACAACAGTATCTCGGATCTGCCTGGTGTGTTCCTTGTTCTTCATGATGCTCTCTGCGCTTTAAACAGACCTCTGAGACTATCACAGTGCATGTCCATTCATACGGAGACTTGATTACACACAGGTGGATTCTATTTATCATCATTAGTCATTTAGGTCAACATTGGATCATTCAGAGATGGTTGAGCTCCATGATCATAAATGGGGATGGGACAAACTTGTAGAAGGACAAACATTACTGCAACACTCCACCGATCTTGGCTTTATGCCAGAGTGGCCAGACTTCCCCTCAGTGAAGACAAATGATAACCCACTTGGAATTTGCAAAACAATGTTTTTAATAGTAATTCACCTAAAGGACTCAGACCGTGAGAAACAAAATTCTCTGGTCTGATGAGCCTCAGTTCCAAGCCTCATGTCTGGAGGAGACCTTAGTACTGCTCTTTGCCGGCACAATACCATCCCAAGAGTAAAGTGTGGTGGAGCAGCTTCACGTTGTGAGGGTTGTGAGGGTTTTTTTCAGCAGCAGGAACTTGGGAACTTGTCAGAGTATAAGAAGAACTTAACGTAGCAAAATATACAGATATCCTTAATGAAAACCTGGTCCAGAGCATTCAGAACATCAAACTGGGCAGAAGGTCCACTTTCCAACAGGACAATGATCCAATAAGCATACAGCTAAGACAATGCAAGAGGCTTATGAACTCAGTGAACTCTGTGTCCTTGAGTGGCCAAGCCAGAGCTTGAACCCAATCAAACATCTCTGGAGAAACCTGTAAATGACTGTCTGTCAGTGGTCCCATCCAACCTGACAGAACTTGAGAGGATCTGAAGACAACAATGGCAGAACATCCTTAAATACCGATGTTCAAAGCTTGTCACATCATACCCAAAAGACTTGAGGCTGTAAAGGCCCTTCAACCAAGTACTTAAAGCCACAATATGTAAAAAAAAAATTGCCGCTAGAGGTCGCGTTTTCAAAACAAGGGCGTAGCTTGATGACGCCTTGATTTCACAGTGCTTTTATTATGCCACAGTCGCCACTTCCGCTTCTTCCACTCGTGTATATGAGGTAACGCAGGGCTGTTTTATGATATTAGATACATTTGAGGCGGCTCAAATTTGGTTGCACCCTGCAGTGAGCTAGATCGATATTCGACATGGTAAAACATGGTACTCGTGGGAAATCAAGAAAACAAGATTTAAACAATAACAAATACTAACTGTGTTGAGCTATAACAATCATTCGTTTTCTGTCGATGGATGTATATGATGTCATTAGGCAAAGCACAGACACAGTCCCTGTCCTGGTTAAAATGCCTTATTTCTCTGGATTTAAACAACATTTAGGATGATGTAATGTAAGTCATCAAAATATATAACAATGTTCTAGTGGTTTTTGGATATTTTAAACCAAAAATCGTACATATTGTACCTTTAAGGGTATGAATACTTATGTAATTACTTCCGTTTATTCTTTTTAATACATTTGCAAAGTTGACATTAATATTTACATTAACAAATCTGATTTTGCTTTGTCATTATGGAGTGTGGAATTATGTGAAAAAAAGTCATTTAAAAACATTTAGCATATGGCTGCAACAAAATTAAATGTGTGTGTGTGGGGGGGGGGGTTAAGGGATACAATAGACTACTTTATATTCACTGTGTGTGTGTGTGTGTGTGTGTGTGTGTGTGTGTGTGTGTGTGTGTGTGTGTGTGTGTGTGTGTGTGTGTGTGTGTGTGTGTGTGTGTGTGTGTGTGTGTGTGTGTGTGTGTGTGTGTGTGTGTGTGTGTGTATATAAATGTACAGTACTCTGTAAAAGTTGTATATTTCCGCCTAAATAATAATAATAGATTGTATTTATAACGCACTTTTCATTCTGAAGAATCTCAAAGTGCAACAATGGAAAAGGGTTTAAAGGGTTAACCCGTTTAATAAAGGGTTTTAAGTTATCTGTTGCTGTAGTGTGTTAGTTGGAAATATCAGATTACATTTCCAAACATTTATTTTTTATAATAATCCAGGGAGATTTTTGTAAGTACACTTGGAATCACATGAAGAACCAGAAAAAACTAAGACAGACTAAATCCGGAAGAACTGCGGCCGAAGAAACCCACCCGTAAAGCTAGTAGCTCTGAGTAGTCCTCATTGTCTATCTATTAGGCACTAGGCACAAAAAGGCTCTAAAGCCTAAACAGTCATAAATATATTTTATTTATTAATTAACTTATATAAACTAAATCAAATCAATATTTGGTGTGACCACCCTTTGCATTTTGTAAAACTGCTTTTGTACACTTGCATATAATTTTTCACAGCTTTGCAGGTTGGTTTCTTCAAGCGTCTTGGAGCTGGAATTAGTCATCTCCGTGTTTTTTTTCTTTTTTTTTCTTCTGTTTCTTCATGTAAGATAGACTTGATGATGGTGAGACCAGATCTCAGTGTGGAGTACATCGGCTGTTGTCAGACTCCGTCCTTGTGCATACAAAATCTCACTGGATTATTACAATTAAAGGCAAAAGGAATGTTTAGAAATGTAAACTGATATTTCCTGACACACTACAGCAAAAGATTCAAATAACTGGCTTGAAACCCTTATATTTATACAATTTGGCTTTAGCATTAACATTTGTTCACAGGGAGCGATAGATGGATAGAGAATATGAAATAGTTTTTGTATTTTCTAGAGGCACATGTCTGCTGTTGTGAACTCTCTGGTTTCTGTAGCAGGACACTGGGGCGGGCCTTGTTCTCATGCTCAGGCAAGAGATGACATCATGAGAATCATGTGAGTCAGCAGGGTTAGTCCTGAATTGCTCCCTGATATTTTCCCATCAAATTTCAATTAAGGGTACATTTGCTTGACCAAATTTTATATTATGGTAGTGACAGAAGGTATGTATAACCATAAAAAGTTTGGTGCATACGTTTTCTTTCTTCCTTTGAATGATATAATAATTAACAGACAAAAAACATGCGAATACTGCATACAAATTCTCTCCAGAAGTCTGCATTTATTGTAGTGGTGCGACTGGTAAAATATGTCAATTCAGTGTGTGTGTTTGTGATGTATAAATTACTGTCACATTTTGCTAACAAAGCAGAATCGTTACCTGTCAGACAGGTAGAAGCTGAAGCGTTTCTCCAGGTCAAAACAGGTTATTTTTCTTTTGAGGCACGCCACACCTTTTGTGAAATGTCCCATGAAGTGTGATGATGATGCGGATCAAGCAGAACTGAGTGTTTGTTGTTGGTTTTTATTCATAGCAGAACGAGACAAGCTATTTAAAACTATGAAAAACAGGCTGATTATACATTTATTATGCCCCCCTCTCTCTAAATGTCTTAAATTGGTGAAAATTATGAAATGTTGTGCACTCAGGTGTCAGTTTCGGTTCCCATGACTGACAACGGTAGGTCATCATTTCACCTCACTTCTAGTCTTGTTGAAGCCTGCTCATCTGTGATTTGTCACGTACATACCACTTAAAAATATGACTGAGTTTCTTTAAAAAATAAAACTTTTTTTCTTTTCTTTTAATAATCGGTATGAGCTGAGCCCAGGCCGGCCAAATCCCAGATCCCCCGATCCAAGCAAAGAAAGAGCACATTGGAAGCCTTTAAAACTGAGCCACACCTGTTAGTCTAACAGACACTTTTATTTGCAGCCCTAACAAACAAATAGCAGTCTGCTGGTCAACAATAGCTGTATTTGGATAAGCCCAGACAGAGGGCTAAATGTGAACAAACAATCCCTTTCCCAACAGGAACAACTCAATGGAAACAGAAGTCATATTTCATTATACACAGGCTAGACAGCTCTGCCATCCGTCAGTATTATGTACAGTAGCCCCTACAGACCTAAAAAATCTCTCCTTGCTGAGCTTCTCCAGTCATTCAGCATTTAGAGGTTTAAGTAACATTTAAAAATTTGCCATTAAAAACGCCTCTCTAGTAATATGCAATTGCGCAATTATTAAAAATTCCCACGAACAGAATTGGATTCTCTATTTCAGACGCATTTTAACAGTAGATAACGTGCAGGCAGAGCCGCCACGCCTTCTTTCTACTATACAGCCAATCACCATCTCCGAATCAAAGCAGCCTCGTGTGGATTGGCTGGTTCGTCACCTCCTCCAGGTAACGAGAGCGCACCTTTGCTTGCTCCCAATTACAGTCACCTTGAAACTTCCTAGAATTAACACAATTTACCGCTTGATCCTGAATGTTTGGCTGCTCTCCTTTGTGCGGAACAGACGGAGGATGCTGTAATGAGAGTCGGATGCGAGAAGTTGTTTGACCTGTAGTCCGAGTTTTCATTCAGCCGTTCCCTGCGACTCACCTGCCACATCTTCACCGACCTGAAAGTCCAGTTTCACTGTGGGAGCCCCGCACTGCACATGGCTCAGGAGGAAAAGTAAGTCGCCAATGTAAACACTAATGCTATCTAAGAAATTGCAAACTTGAGTACATTATATAGCAACATGTTTTTAGACTGGGAGATTTCATGACGTTTTGTATCTTCATATGTGACGTCATGTCACCGTAGCAGGTTGTTTCGTTTGATAAAATGCAAAGTACATTTTTTTAGTATGCTTTGTTCCGGTGGTTATTTTATTACATTTTATTACAAAGAAAACCGAAAAGGCCCAAAAGGAGGAACTCCCAATGTATTGTTATCTGATTAACAGATTGCTCTAAATTGCAATGTAGCTACACTGATGCTTTTTCTGTAAAGCTGCTTTGAAACGATATGTAGTATGACGAATTCTATACAAATAAATGCGAATTTAATTATTATTATTAATGTTTAATGAATGAATTATATAAATATATGTTATTATATTGTTTAGGGGATTTCCAGAGTAAGGGGTTCCAAGCCATATACACTGCAATAAGACAGAACAAGTGTTTTTTTCTTTTCCTCTTCTGTTTGTGTTTGTTTGCTGTCGAACAACTGTAACGGTGGGTTGGGGCAGGTGGCTTATTTTAGCTAACATCCTTGTACAGCCCCTCCCATGCAACCCTTTCCTCACTGTAGTATCAATATCCAGCAGGATATAGTCCATTGTCCCACAGAAAAAAAAGCAGTTGTGTTGAATATGTAAAAGGATAGTGCTGGGAATTTCAGTTGTGTGCTCAAGCCCTTTGTAAATTTCACGAACCCTAAGGTATAGAGAGAGATGGTATTATTGGGATCAAGCCTGTTGTTCTTTTATTTATTACATTAATTGTATGATATTTTGCCTGTTTGTCTATGCCTTAGATTATTTGGTGAATGTATATCTTCAATCTTGTGTGTGTTATATACAGATCATCATATCTGTACCTAGACCCTTTTATGTGCCCTCTTTTTAAAATGCCATGTATTTTACAGCAAGCGTCTGGTGGTCGTGGTCCCTAATGAGATGAACATTCCATCACGCCGTGCCTTCACGAGTGAAGATGAGGCATGGAAATCTTACTTAGAGAATCCCCTGACCGCTGCCACCAAGGCCATGATGAGCATTAATGGAGATGAGGATAGTGTGGCTGCCCTGGGAATCCTTTATGATTACTATAAGGTCAGAGGTCATCTGTAATGCATTAGAGTTATATTTATATTTAGAGGGATATTTCACAAAAAAAATTAAATTAGCTGTTGATCTACTCACCCGCAGACCAGCCAAGATGTAAGTGACTTTTTTCTTCAGTGGAACGCTAAAGATTTTTATCTTTGAAAGGGCGATTCTGAAATCCACTGCCGCTTTAATATACCTGTGTGTATATATATCCTAATTAAATTCATAATCAAAGCCTTAATCAATATTTATCTTAACAGCTTAAAGGTGCACTATGTCGTATTTTTGCAGTAAAATATCCAAAGACCACTAGGCCAGTGTTATATATTTTGTTCAGTTGAGTTCTTACAATATATTCCAAATAATGTTTCCAATTATTTGTAAATTGTGAGAAAATTGCCATTTTAACCAAGGACCCGGGACGTCTGAGAGAGTCGCTTGTCAATTGCGTCATATCTGCGTTACCCTCGGTTTTCAGTTTTATTCTGCAGAAACGCTTTACTCTTAGCGATGTGAACAAGTGTCACAGTAGCCGCTGAGAGTAACGTCATAACATCATTTTAAAGACACTTAAATGTATCTAATATGATAAACCGAGCTGCGTTACCTCATACTCATGTCCACAAAAGCGGAAATGGCGGCCGAGACTCTGTCCCGTCATAATAAAAGTCCCGTCGCTCGCGAGGCATGTGTTTGTGTAACAATACCTCCGATGGTCTTGCTCAGCTCCTCAACACTCGGTCCTGCTCTGCTTCATACTACAGTAACGTTAATAACCTCATCCATGAACGTGATTTCTGCCGGAGTCCTATTTTCCACCGGCTGTGAGGTGAAGTCACATGTCCCAGGATACTTCGCTCAAACTTGGCGTCATCAAACTACGGCTTAGTTTTGAATAGGCGCCCTCTAACCTAAGGACAAATTACATAGTGCAGCTTTAAATCATGGTTCTTGCTGATTCATATAATGGAAGTCAATGGGTGCCATCACACTAAGATTTAAAAAACTTATGCAGACAAAAAAATATGAATACCCGTGGCTCCTGGCGTTCCGTTATGGTCTTAAGAAGCTACATGATCGGTCAGTGCAAGGAACTAAGCATTTTTACCTCTAATCCAGAGTCTTGGCAAACGGTCAGCACGTTCACGAGAGTCTGCAGCGCGAGCTTCCTGTCACGTAATTATGTATGTGCGGGAGTGACCTCGTGTAAGCTGAGGTAAAATACTCCAGACGTTTAGACGTTCATATTGCTGGTGAATGCGCCCTCCGTTTCTGTAGTAAACAAACAGCCTCAGGAACATTTGCAGTGGCTGTAGATTAGAGGTAATAATGTTGTAAATAATGTTTAGTTACCAATCGTTTCGCTTTTTAAGATTTCAATGTATCGTCAAGAGCCAGGGTTATTAATTTTTTGTCTGCATGTTTTTTTTTATCTCACTGATGGAACCCATTGACTCAGCGGACCACAGTTTCATCTAAAAATCTTCTTTACTGAAGAAAATTAAAAGCAGTTTTTCATTTTTGGGTGAACTATCCCTTTAAGAAGACAATGTGCCCCCTGTTAGGGGTGTAAATATTTACATTTTATTTGTAAGTTATATTATACCATCTCATTTTCCTTTAGGTTCCTAAAGAGAAGAGGCTCCTACCGGTACCCAAACTTCCAGAAGATCATGAGAAGAGGTCAGTCAAACACGCACGCATATAAGCGTAGCAGTTTGAGTCAAAGGTTGAACTGAAATGAGCTTCAGAACATATTGGTGATCCATAAATCCAGCATGAGTGGAGAATGATCCATCTTGTGCTTTGGTAGTAGCAACTAAATAATTTGCTTGCATTTATTTATATCATTATATCTTATATATTCCTTCATTTTAGGCCATTCATTTAATTGTTTTAATTTTTACCTTTATTTCCAGGTATAAATGGAAACAAAATCCATGTTCCGACTGGAATAAATTGGACTAACCCCTTTGATTTCTGACCTCTTTCTTTCAGTCGGATCGGTCAAGATGTTTTTGAGTCCACAGAGAATCGTATTCATGTCCTGAAGTCACGTCCAGTCAACCTGTCCTTGAATACAGACATGCACGGTGCAGAAAGTAAGCAGGACCTGTTCGATACGATGCCGGTCGAGGAGGGTGTTGTGGCCACTGTGAAGGCTGAGGTTTATGCTCAGTCATTCTCCAACCATCACCAGCATCAGGGGCTTCAGTATCAGCGCATGCACTACCACTCGGCTCTACAGGATTCAGCGAGCGCCAGCCATGACGGATACATGAAGGATGAGCAGTGCAGTACACCAGATAGTAGCACCTACGAGGACTCCTACCCTGAGGAGACTATGGTGAGCTTTCTGGCAGTTTATGACAATCACTGATAATGGAAGCTACAGGCCATTATACATCTCAGGGATCCTATGTAATGCAGTTTAGTCTGATTTGTTTCTTCAGTACGCTCACACGTCTGTCATGTACTGTTTTTCAGAAGTACAGAGCGCCCGCCACAGTAGTGGCTGAACATTTCAGCCAGGAACATCCACGAGTGTAAGTACAGCAACTCTTAATCTCTATTTACACTACCATTCAAAATTTGGGGGTCTGTAAGATTTTTTTTTAATGCTTTCTTATGCTCAACAAAATTAATATTCAAATTAAAATACAGTAAAAACAGCAATATTGTGTATTTAAAATAACTTTTTATTTTTATATATTTTTAAATATAATTGATTCCTGTGTTGGCAAAGCTGAGTTTTCAGCATCATTACTCCAGTCTTTAGTGTCACATGATCCTTCAGATTAGTATAGTGACACATTCTTTGATGATTAGAACTTATTAGAAATTATTGCAACATTGTAATATCCTTAAAGTCTATACTGTCACTTTTGATCCATTTAATAAATCTTTGATCTTTTTTTATTGAATCCATTTAAATTATTTCTAGTTTTTAAAATTCTCTGCAAAAATACATTTGAATCACAGTAATACGGATCTCTGTATTAAAGCCTGCAATTTTAGAGCCATGATTGTTCTGTCATGAATGAAAAAATCCTTATCACACTTCATGAGACATTTCACAAGAGGTATGGCATAACTTTTGGATATTTTATTCATTTTATTAAATTAACAGCAGTGGTCCTCTGTAGACTCTCTCTTATAATTTAATTTTCTAGTAACCTGCTTGAAAAGAGCGATGCATCATTTAGACAACACTGATCATTATTGATAATAATTGATTATATTAAATATTTATATGTTAAAGCCAATATATTGGCTAATATTAGATATCTAAAAAATGTTTAGGTTGATTACAAAACCGTGGCCACCTATAACAAAACAACTGCACATCTTTCTTTTCCCACAATTATTTAACAAATGTTGCCCTACTGTATACAAAAAGATGCAAGTGATTAATGGAAAAGTGAAGTAAAGTGGGTTCAAGATCATTTGTCTGATTTATTGCCATACAAATTATTTGTATATGATTTTTATCATATTGAATCATGTAGCATATGAACTTGTGCCAAAAGACTTGCTTTTAATTATCTCCTTGTGTCAGTGATGTAGCGTTAGCGTAAGGACAATCAAAGTGTTTTTTCTTTCTAAATTTTTTTACTCACACAAAAGTTTTCCAATCCTCTCCTATAGAGACATGTTCCAGTACAATATAGAAGCGAGTCGTTCTGTCCGTGAGAAGGCCGGTGAGGGCCCAATGATCTATCTGAACAAAGGTCAGTTCTACGGCATCAGTCTCCGTGAGACCGGGGCCAACAAGGGCCTTCGTCATCCCATCAGTAAAGTGCGGGTGAGTTCGGCTGTTACCGTGACAAGCTCTGTACCATATTTGATATTAAGGACCCCCAGAACCATTGTAACCAAACTCTTGTCTCTCTCAGAGTGTAGTCATGGTGGTGTTTGGACAGGATAAGTGTCGAGATGAGCAGCTAAAACACTGGAACTACTGGCACACCCGTCAGCACACGGCCAAGCAGAGAGTCCTTGACATAGGTGAGATCCTGCTTTATTTATATCTTTTACATATGTCCCCTTGTGCTATTTTAAACGTCTCTAACTTTGTTTTGGAGGTCTCCTATGATACGTTTACATCAAGGGTGGGTTAGGGTGCTCCTGGAGGGCCACTGTCCTGCAAAGTAAACACACCTGAACCAGCTGATCAAGGTCTTAGTAGGCATACAGTACCAGAATCTTCAAGACAGGTGTGTTGAGGCAAGTTGGAGCCCAATTCTGCAGGACAGTGGCCCTCCAGGACCGGGTTTGGACACCCCTGGTTTACATGCATCCAAGGTCAAAAAACACTTTGAACATGCACGTTCTTGCCTAATTTCTTCTGAATGGGCAAAAATATTGTTTGCTCATTGTCATCAGTACAGCTGATACAGAATTCACTTTCAAACCAAGCGTCACGATGAATCTGCGAGACCAACTTAAACCTTTTTGAAATCTTTTGCTCCTCACGCACTCCAACAAAATGATCTGCCTCGATATTTTTGTCCAGTACAAATATATAAACTTTGTTAAATCAAGATACAATTACATGAGAAGGGAAATTACATGAGATAAGTCTTGCTGTCTGAAAAAGGTGTCAAAATTAGGGTAATTTATGCTTAAAACTAAAAATATCTGCCAATGTGGTAAGAAAACACATTGTTTTCCCTTTTAAATGAAGTTTATGTTATGTACTTGTTTATGTTATGTATCACTTCATTTTGAGCAATTCAGAAAACAAGTCTTAATATTTTGAAAGGATAGTTCCCCCCAAAAAGAAAATTCTGTCATCATTTACTCACCCTCATGTTGTTGTACAAGTTTCTTTCTTCTGTTGAACACAAAAGATATTATAAAGAGTGTTGGTTACCAGACTGTTGACGGTAGCCATCGACTTCCATAGTATTTTATTTTCTTACAATGGAAGTCAATGGCTACCGTCAACTTAGATAACCAACATTCTTCAAAATCTATTCTTTGTGTTCAACAGAACAAAGAAACTCATACAGCTTTGGAGCAACTTGAGGTTGAGTAAATGATGACGACATTTACATTTTTTGGTGTACTATCCCTTTAAGTAATTTTGTTTCTCTGCTTTATTTAAGGATGTTCAGATATATGTACGGAAACGAGAGAAATATTGAGGAAGGAAACATTAGGACCCACGTTATATATATATATATATATATATATATATATATATATATATATATATATATATATATATATATATATATATATATATATATATATATATATATATATATACCTTAACTACTATGTATTAACATTTAAATTACTCATTTGATACATTGCACTTATTGTGTACATACATGTTTTTACATTGTACTTACATTTGAAAAAATACTTGTATGTAATTACGTCTGTAATTAATTTCTGTAGTTACATTTATAATTACACAGTTTGCACTTCCCTTACACCTAACCTTACCCTTAAACTTACCCATACCTCCACACCTGTCCCTAACTTAACTTTGCCCGTATCCCACCTCAATATGAGCAAACGTATTTGACAATATGAACGCACTGTACTTATTCTTTGATGTAAGTACATAGTAGTTAAGGCGGCCTAATAGTGTGGATTCCTATTAAAATGGCTCAATTTCAACTATTGATATAACCGTGCCTTAAGAATGACCTGCCCAGTGTTTCGGGGTGTGTCTTTGTATGTGTGACTCTGTGTGTGCATCATTATAGGCTATTCTTTTTTTCCTCTTTTATTCTCTGTGTCTGTATCACTGGGATACCAGATAACTGGAGTCCCCTTCTTTTGTTCATCTTTTTCTTCATTGACTTTATTTGAGGTGTATCCTAAAAAAAGGGTCTGCAACTTTAGCACAATGCTTAGGGCAAAGTATTCCATCATAACTCCCAGTTGGGAAATAGAAGGACAATGGGGGGGGGTCAGGTTAAAGGAGGGAGGGGGGTTTGACACCTGGGGGGCACTGTGATGGTCTTCTCCGTGGCAGCTGGCAACCTGACGTGGTTTGGGCATGATTTTGGAAAAAAGAAACCCGATCTGCTGATCCTGATGTTGTCCTGATTTGAATAACAGTATCCAGGGATTTTTCATAGTGCCTGAGGCTGAAGATCGGGATTTGAATAGGAGCGTTAACCGTTTGGGTGAATCCTCAGACAAATGGGGGCTTGGGAAAGGGTCCTGCTCTTTTGTAAACGGAAGGCTTGAGTAACATCTGCCATACATTTAAGCGGAGTTGTATTTACACAGCAGGCAGGTAACATGTCATAATCGTAAAGCGTGTAATAGAACGCCGCGTCTGAGGTCAGAATTTGTCTCGGTTTTTGTTTTTTGCTTCTTTGAATCTTAAATGACTCTGAATATAACCTGAAGTGCTTACATTTGTTTGCAGCTTTGCATATTATATACATACTTTACTCAGGGTAATACATGAAAATGCTTTCTCACATTTATCTTGTCTTCATGCTGTTTAAAAATACAGTGAGGTGCAAAATTTTGCATTTTGTATTTAATATTATCAGCATAACTATTGAGTGACAAGTTGAACTTGTAAACTGACATGAATTTCTTTTTTTGGTATGTCCACCGTTTGCTTTAATATGAGCAGCACTCAAACTGGCAAAACCTGACGATCATGTTATCCGTGATTTGAGATTGTGTTTCAGTTAACTGGACTTTGCACAAAGGAGTTCAAATGGTGACAAACGTGATAGGAGACTTAATCATCTTATATATAATGTTTATACTATAATAAAAATATGTAAAATAATACTAAATATTTATTTACATCATGCAATTTCTTGTTTAAAAAAATCAGAATAAATAAAACAATTTAATTTAAAATAAATCTTAAATTCTATATATTAAAATTATTAAAATCTAAATATAACTTGATAAATCTATACTTTACTTATACAGTCCCTGACAAAAGTCTTGTCACTTATCTATTTTCTAGAAATACCTGATATTAACCTGACTTTTAATTAATTCATTGGTGTTAGAAATAGCTCATATGAAAAGCTAAAACCCTCCCAAATGATGTTTAATGCACTGAAATAAATAATTTTCACAGAAAAAATATTTATCATTTAATCAAGACAGAAAGGTCAAATTTTGGCAAGACAAAAGTTGTGGTGCCTATACAAAAATTGAACAAATTTACTGCAAATACAAAAATATGTCAGCAAATTAAGTTGTGGTGCTGTGAGATCCAAATTTAATATCTTGTATGACTTCCATGAGCTTGAAGGACTGCATCCATGCGGTTTGGCAAGGATTCATACAATTTATTGATGAAGTCATCAGGAAGAGCTAAGAAAGCAGTCTTGCATGCCTCCCAGAGTTCATCAATGATCTTTGGTTTCGTCTTCCATGCGTCCTCTTTCATCCTACCCCACATATGCTCAATGATGTTCATGTCTGGTGACTGGGCTGGCCAATCCTGGAGCATCTTGATCTTCTACGCCTTGAGGAACTTTGATGTGGAGATGGAAGTATGCGATAGAGCACCGTCCTGCTGCAGAATTTGGCCTCTTTTATGGTTGGGAATATAAGAGGTAGCTAAGATTTCTTGGTATTTTAGACTATTGATGTTGCCTTCCACCCTGCAGATCTCTCGCACACCCCCATACTGGATGTAACCCCAGACCATGAGTTTTCCGCCACCAAACTTCACTGTTTTCTGGGTGAATCTCGGATCCATTCTGGCACCAGTAGGTCTCCTGCAATATTTACGGCGACTGTGGTGTAATTCAACAGAAGATTCATCTGAAAAATCCACCTTCTGCCACTTTTCCAGCGTCCATCCTTTTAGTAGGCTGTGGGCCTTGGCAAATGCCACACGGTTTTTCAATTGTATTTTGTTTAGTGCTGGCTTCTGGGCACTGATTCGACCATGGAGGCCATTTCGAGACAGAATCCGACAAACTGTTCTGGTTGACACAGGGACTTCAGGTGACCAGGTCTCGTGGAGCTCTGCTGCAGTGGATAATGGGCTGGCCTTGGATTTTCAAGCCAACAAACGGTCCTCTCGAGCAGTTGTCTTGCTGGGTCTGCCTGACCTGGGCTTGTCAGAAACGTCTCCAGTCTCTTCAAATCTTTTTTTTATTCTCTGTACTTGACGCTGAGACACATTGAAGGTGTCTGCCACATCAGCAGTTGATCTGGTCTTCAGCCTCTTGATAATCAAAACTTTAGTCTCAGGGTGAATCTTAGGCATGTTTGCAGAGGTCTAGTTGCAGTTGATGTGAAGGTCTAGTGTACTGGGGTTCTTTTTATACACACTTGAGACCTAATTGATCCATTATTAGTCACAGGTGAAGCTCATATGACAAGGTGACAACACTTATGTCTTTGCAAAAATTGACTCAATGGGCTTTACCAAGCTGTGAATATTAGAATACTTTTTGAAAGTTTAGTTTTTCACTGAAACATTATCACAAAAGCTGGTGGGATTAAAATGAGCCATTTCTTGTAAAAAAAATCTTGATTAGAAATATATTTCAGCGGCACTTTAGCTCAATTTGTACACAAGCGACAAGACTTTTGTCAGGGACTGTACTAATAATATTTATGCTATACTCGTTTTAGTAATTTTATTCAATTTATTTATAAAAAATGTTCTAGATATCCCCGATTTACCATGTAACCTCAGACTTTTAAAAAACGTCTCTTTGATCAGACCACACCGGTCAGCCTTCACTCCTCACGTGCATCAGTGAGCCTTGGTCGCCCGTTCACCACTATGGACGGTTCACCACTGTTCCTTCCTTGGAGCACTTTTGATAGATCCTGACCACTGAGACTTGGCCCTTGTCAAACTCGCTCAAATCCTTACGCTGGCCCATTTTTCCTTTTTTTGAGGAAAAAATTGTTCACTTGATGCCCTTATATATCTCACCCACTAACAAGTGCTGTGAGGAAGAGATAACCAGTGTTATTCCACCTGTGTGTGTCATTTAAGACATGCAAAAAGAATAATTACGGAGAATCAAAAAATGATGAGTGACTTACTGCCATTGCTCATTTCATTTCAGTGTTTATTATTGTTATTCATTTAAATAAGAGCAGATTTTTTTATATGGCCTAAGACATTTGTACGCTATATATACTAAGGCCTTAAATATATATTGTAATCATTTTAATTTTGAATCTTAATTAATTGAATGTTTTCTCAACTCATTCTCACCCCTCAGCTGACTATAAAGAGAGCTTTAACACCATCGGCAACATTGAGGAAATCGCATACAACGCTGTGTCCTTCACCTGGGACGTCAATGAAGAGGCAAAGGTGAGACTTCAGTTTTGATTCTCAGTTTTAACCTGGATGTTAAGACAGCTGTGTGTGGGTCAAGCTGAAGTTTGATAACTTCCTTCTCCTCCTCTTCCCTGCAGCATTTACTGTATTCACTGTAGGAGGATTTTTCCTTCTTAGTTCCAGTGCTTCACAAGCTTACTTTAAGTGCGCACTCAAGGGAGGAGGTCCAGCAAGTGCTTGGTCAATATTTGTCTTTTAAAATTGGGCTTTTGAAGTAGTCTGATATGTAATTATAATAACCAGTGGAAGAATTAATAGAAGACTAAAGTTTCCTAATTAAGGCGTTTTCTAAATATCATTGATAAAGTTAGCAAAAATATACACATCTACATGCCGACTAATGATGATTTAATAGTGTAGAAGGATGTTGTAAGATTTCAGTGATACGTTGTATTTGTTCAGGCATCATTTGCTCGCATGCGCCCACATGCTCATTCACACCGAAAGACAGAGCCCACACTAGAAAGATTTGTTGTGAAAGATTTGTCCGTGTAAGCGTTTGCTAACGGATTCCTGTCAGAATTGATCACGTGGCCCTGAGAAAGTAACTGGTTCTCATAACATTGAACAACAAGCTCTTCTATGAAACAACAGCTACAGGCACAGACATGAAAGGACGGGAGACCGTCAGTGGGAAACTATTTTCACCTCGGGCTGAAAGATTTGCCAGCTTTCATCTTTCAACAGTCGTTTTTCCAGTGTCTCTTGATGTATTGGCATAAAACAGGTTACAGTTGGGAATATTTCAAAATCAATTTCGTTCCGCTTACTATTTGCATAAACCGTAGACGGGCACACAATGAAGTTATGTGGTTGTTTAGTTGCCATTTAGAGATTTTATTTTAAGATTTATCATTCAACAGAAGATTATTCCATATTAAAGTTCACGACTGATAGAAGGATATGTCTGCAAAGAAGCCGGATAGATAAAAAAATAAAATAAATGCTAGGACGATTTTAAAAGGAAAACTGCCATTTTTCTGCATTCATGGAGGCAATCCCATAATATCTTTTTATTCAGGACCAGTCTATTAATCAGACAGTTTGTAACGAAATGAAGTTCAGGTGTGTAATTTCACTACCAAACACTCCCTTTGTCTCCCATTGGCTAAACAGAGAGTCCCGCCCCCTAGAATTGTACCATTGGTTGAACCAATAGCGCTAGTTCTGGACTGTTGCAGCACATCTTTACAGCTTGTATAAGCATTTTATACATGTGCCCCCTGATTCAAGTTAAAAAATCATTTTTCTTTTTTGTGGTCTGTTGCGTTTAAAAAAAAAAAATTGCAAGGTGGGCATATTAGCTGGCACTTCAAAAGAAGTGCAGCGAAACACAAAAATGGGGGAAAATGCAAGGTCTTGAGACATTTGAGAAATCTCTCCCACACTTTTAGAAGGCCATGCCTTAAGAAGATAGTAAGATAATAAGACATGATTGCCTAACCGCACTTGACCTTTTCAAGCTCCGAAATGCATGTTTTGTCATTGTCAAATTTTTGTATGCATCTTATTTTTGTTTCCAGGTTTTCATCACGGTGAACTGTCTGAGCACAGATTTCTCCTCACAGAAGGGAGTCAAAGGTCTTCCACTTATGATCCAGATTGACACCTACAGTTATAATAACAGGAGTAACAGACCCATCCACAGAGCCTACTCGCAGATCAAGGTCTTCTGTGACAAGGTTGGTGCTGAGTCAGTGAGATTTTGTTTTTGCTCAGATATACCTGCATTTCTGTCACAAGTCATGTCACATGCACAAGTTACACAAAAAGTACCCACAGTTACAGTTTCCTGTGTTTGTCATTGCCATTTCCTGTAGTCACTGTAATTATGTGACTAACATGTAGTGTGGATATGCTGCATGATATACTAAACTAAGGATTCCAAACGCTTTATAAAAAAGTTGTAATCATTATTTACACAGTTAATATGTACTAGATTCTAACTTGGGTATCTTGAATATATTTTTCATTCATTTGTTCATCTTGGTTAATTGAATTTTATTTATAAGTATAATTTTGTACATTGTAATATCATGTTGGTTCTTTTTTAGTGATGTTACATATATATCACTACCCTATATATCATTCACTTTCCCAACCAATCCTAAACTCACTTTTTTCACTTAATAGTAAATAGTGGTGTTTTCGTTTGTGTATGCTGAAAATGTTAAAACACATAACGTAAGGTTTGTTTTTTTGTTTTTATACCAGCCAATTATGATTCTGAAAGAAAATTTGCAGAGAGAGTATACTGTTATGTTGTAACAAACGCTACTTTCACACACATCTGACAGATAAACCACACACTCATGTTGTGTTAAAGTTGTGGTTATTTCTGCAAACAGTTTGCTTCGCATGTTTGTTTAAAAAGAGGGCAAACTTTATCATTCTGCTGATCTGTGCACATACATTTTAGACACTCACATTATGTTCTTGATTCGTCCATGCGATAAATTCATATGTGCTTGAGAGAGTCAGTGGGGTTTCCAGCATATGCACTGCAACTGCTCAGGTAATGTCAGTGGTTTGACCCATTTCAGGGGTGGCCAAAATTGTAGTTCGCTTTAAAATGGAGATTACCTCATGATTTACTCACCCAAGTCATCTTGGGTGTATATGACTTTATTATTTCGGATAAACACAATTAGACGCTTCCAAGCTTTATAATGGCAGGTGAGTTTGAACTTTGAGTTTGATCCATCATAAATGTACTCCACACGGCTCCAGGGGGTTAATAAAGGAATTCTGAAGCGAATCGAGGGGTTTTGTAAGAAAAATCTAAAGTAAAATATCTAGCTTCTGCCAGACCGTCTCTCGCAGTTGAAAATGCTACGTTTTAGCCATACGTAGGCGGCCCTGAACAACAATAATAGACAGTATGATAACACAAACTCATCTCTTCTCTACAGGGAGCTGAGCGAAAAATTCGGGATGAGGAGAAAAAGCAGCTCCGGAAGAGGGTCAAAGGTCAGACTGTCGGCCATGGTCATGATGGTGAGAGTTCTGTCAGTCAACCAAACATTAATTTATACAAACCCGAACATGTGGTGCTATTATCCTGAGATGATGTGTCCATGAATCATACATTTTACTCAGATAAAAAAAATGTCAGGAGAACTAGAATTGTCAAAGTGCGCAGTTAGGGTATATCTTTGGTTGAGTCATGGTTATAAAGCTCCCTAGAAATGGATATGTGAAATCAATTGGCTGTGGAAGTTACATTAAAACAGCCAATCAGAACGCAAATAGAGTTCCATGGCTGCTCTTCATATAGTCGTCACGTATTAGGTAAAAACCTGTAGTGCTAACTTTTTTTGTCATATTCTTATGTCTATGACCTTTTTGTCCACTGTGTCTCATCAATATATGTTATATGATTTTGTCAGCATTTTAGTAATTGGTTTTGTTTCACCTTGTTAGGCAAGAGAGGAAGTTTTGCCAATTTGCCTCAAAAGAGGCCAGATATTTCACTTTTCAAAAGTATGACAGACCTGGAGTCCCAGCCTGTCCTCTTCATCCCCGATGTCCATTTGAACAACCTCCAGAGAGCCGGTCAGGTGAGGAGCAATGATAAATGCAGTTCTTAAAGTCATATTAAAGTTGTTTCAGTACTGAAATGTTGGGTATTGATGTGGGTGGACTGCTCGGAAGTCGTCATTAATGTGTAGTCTTTAAGTAGATCATAGTGACTTTTTAAAAGTAATGTCATTGTCATGTAGCACATGTGCAGGTTTAATTCTCTATAATGTTTTGTGCTCTCTTTGTGTATAGGTGTTCAGTTTTGGTGTTGAAGAAATGGAGAGTGATGGGTCAGTGTGATTACCGTTGAATGTCCTGGTTTATTCTAACATTTAACATTTTCATTTAGGGATGCGATGGTTATCTGCAGATTTTTTTTAAAAATGTATCATAATGGAGGAAAAATATTGGCCAACTTTTAATTGTGCATGCTTAGTTTCCCTATTTTTAGATTTTGATTACCTTTGCTGTCGTGCAACTGGACTAAAAAAAGCACTAATAACAATGTTAAATGTAATCTTTAGCAACTCTCTAAATGCAAATTATAATGTTATGAGGCCTACGTTTGCATTTAAAATGATCAGTACTTACTCGTTTTGGGGCATAACATGAAAATAAAATAGTGCATCCCTATTTGTATTATTTCTTTTATAAATATGCATTATGATCAGACTAGTAGAATCAGGTTATTGCTGTGATAATTGTAACATTGAAAGGTTTTATCTCAGATGTATAAAATAATGTATTTGTCATGCAGGCTGGCCATCAAAAGATCATTCCGGTCAGAGAATGATGAATCTTCACCCGCCAAATGCAGCAGAGAGGACAAGAGAGGTATGAATTACTGCAATTTGTGTGAGATTTACATGGCGAGACAACAGAATAAGTCCCATTCTTTTATATTAATGCTTTGACATTCATTTATAATCATACCTGTACATAATGTTTCTGCAGTCCTGCTGTACGTAAGGAGAGAAACTGATGAGGTTTTTGATGCACTGATGCTGAGGTCTCCAACACTGAAAAGTTTACTTGAGGCAGTAAGTACAGTGTCACACAGCACATGACATTTACACTTTGATTCTTAAAGGGTTAGTTCAGCCAAAAATGAAAAATGTTGTCATTAATGACTCACCCTCATGTCGTTCCAAACCTGTAAGACCTCCGTTCATCTTCAGAACACGAATAAGGGTCTTTTTAAATGATTCCTTGAGCTTTCTGAGTCTGACCCTCCATTGACAGCTATGCAACTGACACATTGACACCTTCAAAAAGTTCATAAAGAGATCATAAAACTAATCCATATGAATCGACATTTTCTAAAGAGACTCGATCGCTTTATATGCTGAACAGATTTAATTGAGTCTTTTATTCACATATAAACATTGATCAGCGAACATAAACAGAAGATCTACCGAACCTGATTGACGTGCAAGAACGAACCTAGTTGGTTCTTGCTGAAGCTTAAACGTGCCGAGAATGAGCCTCATTGGTTCCTGCAGAAGCTCAAACATGGTGTGTAACATGAGAATGAAACCTCATTGGCTCTTGCAGAAGCTCAAACATGGTGTGTAACACGAGAATAAACCTCATTGGCTCCTGCAGAAGCTCAAACATGGTGTGTAACATGAGAATGAACCTCATTGGCTCCTGCAGAAGCTCAAACATGGTGTGTAACACAAGAATAAACCTCATTGGCTCCTGCTGAAGCTCAAACGTGCTGAAAATGAACCTCATTGGTTCCTGCAGAAGCTCAAAAGTGATGTGTGAGTTGATTAATTTTACATGTGAATAAAAGTACATTAAATCTGTTCATCATATAAAACAGATCGAGTCTCTTCAAAATTTGGACTAAAAAATAATCCATATGAATCGAGTGGTTATGATCTCTTTATCAACTTTTTGAAGCGTCACAGTGGTAGTTGCTTAGCTGTCAATGGAGGGACAGAAATCTCTCAGATTTTATCAAAAAGATCTTCATTAGTGCTCCAAAGATGAACGAAAGTCTTACAGGTTTGGAACGACATAATAATGAAATGAATAAATAATAACAGAATTTTCATTTTTGGGTAAACTAACGCTTTAAGAGGAAGAAGTGTTAGGGTATTACACTGCATTTGGTAGCAGCTCAGATTACTCTCCATTGAATACAACAGAATTGAAATAAACTGAAACTCACAGAGGATTTTCTGTTTAAGCTGCAGTTTAGATTTTAAAGTCTCTCTTCCCTCCCCAAGATATCAGGCAAATATTCTGTTCCTATGGAGAAGATGACTAAAATATATAAGAAAAGCAAGAAAGGGTCAGTAAACATTTACCTAATCCATTCTCTCAAAAGCACTAAAAAGCTCATGTATGTTTTGGTTTCATTTGGAATTGATTGAATGTTGACTCTCATTTAACCACTAGTATCCTGGTCAACATGGACGACAACATCATTGAGCACTACTGCAACGAGGACACGTTTATCCTGGCCATCGACAATCAGGCGGACTGTTTCCGGGTCACGCTCACGGAAATTTAAATGTTAGTGCCGCAATAACATGGTTCTACTGGGAGGACCTCATTGGGATCCTGAAGCAGCACACAATTCAATATGTGCATAAAAACTCCTATTTGGGTCTTCTGACCTCTGTATTAGAAGATGAAAACGTCTTCGGGAGTCGTTGACTTGGGAATGCACTTCAGTGGACCTACTGGTACAGTTTAAATTGTTTAGAAAAACGTGATGATCTGAACAACACATACAATGCTCTTCCAAAGCACTATATAAAAATCCAGTCAAGTTTAATGTCTTTTTTTTTGTGCTGTCTCCCCCTTGTGGCCAACAGCGTGAAGCCCTAAAAAAAGTACCGGGTTTTAGCATGTATCGACTTACTTATCTGTGCTTCATGATATTTGAAAATTAAAGAGATCTTTATCATTTGAGGAAGACATATGTTGTAAATCTAGAATCATCTAGAACAATGCCATAAATACACTACTTTTCACCATATTTGTTGCATGGAATGCATGTATAGTTTACCCATATTACGTGTTGTATGTTGTTTTGATGTCTTTTTAAAAACCTACCTTGTACATATTTTTTATGGTTGTATTTTATCAGTTAAATAAACAATACCGGAGTATCTTCACTGTTGTACATGTAGGCTATTCTTCTTTATACAAAAGTATGATTTGCCTGCTTGCATAACTGCGTTTTCCTGTTGCAGTGTTTTCCAATAGCAAACAATATTAAAATCAGCACCAGACAAGTTTCCAAACTTGGTTTCTGGGGTTTTTGAAGAATCTGCAGGTATAATGACCCAAAACTCTTTAGCTTTCCTGTTTTTTTTCTCTCTCTCTTTCTTTTCTTTCTTAAGAGCCTAAAGCGTGTCCTTAAATCATGTATTCATGGGGTTAAACTTAAATTTATGTGCTTTTTCAATTATCTATCTATCTATTTATCTATCTATCTATATCTAATCTCTATCATCACCATCTTTGTACAAGCCACATACACTCTATGTAGATATCAGAGAACAATTTAAAATATTGTTTCAAAACATTCAGGGCACCTTTAAAGATCCTGGAGTAGGCCTAACTACTTTTGTACTTCTAGCATTTGTGCGATATAGCATACCTTGCCAATATGCTGTCACACACACACACAAAATAATAAAAATAAACAAAAGCCCTACAATTTACATTGGACTAAACTAAAAAGTTCACTCTTATTTTGAACCTGCGCATGAGGAAGAGCTCTGATCAAAAGTGAAAGTAGTCTGTTGAATTACTACTACCTAGTATTGGACGTCTCACGGCTCGTGTTTGGAGGCTAGCCTAGCAGAGAGCTATTTCATGTCTTTGAATAAAATGCGTTTTTGCTCAATAAATGTAGATATATAGCCTACATATGATAAGCGACATCTAGCTAAATTATTAGTTATATTGCCAGGAGCTTCTCGGTGATGTTATCAATCCTCGGCTTCCTTTCGTTGGTTTATGGTGAGTTTTCAATGTTCCTAGTGTTTTCAGTCGAGCTGCTTCCATATATTTGCATAGATACATTGTATAGGCTATGAGTTAATGTAATATGAACGTAATGTTTTAATGACCGATTAATGAATTTTGCTTTCGGTTTTATTTTCGCTAGTGTGATTTTGGTAGATTTGGTTCCCTCTGCTGTTGAAGTGAATGTACTCTCTGTCCTCCTAACCACTGTACTGCTGTCACAGGGCTGGAGGGAGCGGATGTGGTCCTGTCCTGCTCACTGATCGAAGAGGGGGGAGGGATGGGAGGCTTGATGGGCGGGGGCGGGGCGATGTTCAAGCGCACTCCATCCACTCTGGTATTCAGGGATCTGGTTGAGAATGCTGATCTCTCACCAGAGCTTGTGACCCCGTATAACCCCCCCGAGACCCCCAATGCTGATGATCTGATCTTTGAGTTGATGTGTAAGTGCAGTGACCAGAGAGTCACAAAATTAGATGTCTAAATTTAAAAAAAAAAGGTTTTAAAAACATTGAATATCTTTCTTTATTGTTTCTCACCCCCACAGTACCATCCATTCACATTCCTAATGCAGACTTGCTTCTTCATGCTGATTGTAATGAGCAGGAGGTGGTTTGTGAGATCAGCCGTTATGTTCCTCGTGATGCTGATATGGATTCCCGGCCTGCTCATTTCATTAGCTCGGTTCAGCTGGTGGGCGGCGGCATCAGCCTCACTCTGGTACTACAGACTCTTCACAGTGAGACAGCACAACCCGACACGCAACCACTTGTGCAGAGTAAACTCAACCTGACTCTCAGCCAATCAGGAACACTGCTGACAGAGGGTAATGTTGTGATGTGTTAATATTATTGGTCTACATATGGGGGGGGGGGGGGGGGGGGGGGTTAAGAGCTATAGACTGTAAAAAAAGACGGATGACGGCACGTCTTCATTTCAATCCACTGTAGAAAAATTAAGCCAAAATATCCTCCAATTACGTCCCTTGGAGCCTGAGTCTGTGCAGTAGTGCTCATGAGGTGGAGCCGCGGTATCAAGGTCCCGCCCAGTCGCCCACACACACTCCCGCTCCCACAGACTCAGGCCCTGTCCACATTTCAAATGCACTTTCGGTCTTTTGGACTTGGGCTACATGCCGATTTTCATTTATACTTCTGTCATTGTCAGAGCCGACGCGCAGTTTCGCATGCAGAGGGAGCATGTGTACCCCTGAGGGAGGGTTTCTGGCAGACCAATCACAGCACTTGCAGTCCGCATAGAATTGACACGCTGTTACATTTTTGGAGAGGTGCGCGTCACGGTACGTCACTTAACACTTACTTCTCCGGCTAGTGTACGCCGTAGCTACGTCGTAGACTGTGTACTGTATGCAATATAGCCTATACAGGTCCTTCTCAAAAAAATTGCATAGTGATAAAAGTTCATTTTTTTCTGTAATGTAATGATACAAATTAAACTTTCATATATTTTAGATTTATTGCACACCAACTGAAATATTTCAGGTCTTTTATTGTTTTAATACTGATGATTTTGGCATACAGCTCATGAAAACCCAAAAATCCTATCTCAAAAAATTAGCATATCATGAAAAGTTTCTCTAAACGAGCTATTAACCTAATCATCTGAATCAACTAATTAACTCTAAACACCTGCAAAAGATTCCTGAGGCTTTTAAAAACTCCCAGCCTGGTTCATTACTCAAAACCGCAATCATGGGTAAGACTGCCGACCTGACTGCTGTCCAGAAGGCCATCATTGACACCCTCAAGCGAGAGGGTAAGACACAGAAAGAAATTTCTGAACGAATAGGCTGTTCCCAGAGTGCTGTATCAAGGCACCTCAGTGGGAAGTCTGTGGGAAGGAAAAAGTGTGGCAAAAAACACTGCATTACGAGAAGAGGTGACCGGACCCCGAGGAAGATTGTGGAGAAGGACCGATTCCAGACCTTGGGGGACCTGCGGAAGCAGTGGACTGAGTCTGGAGTAGAAACATCCAGAGCCACCGTGCACAGGCGTGTGCAGGAAATGGGCTACAGGTGCCGCATTCCCCAGGTCAAGCCACTTTTGGGCTACAGAGAAGCAGCACTGGACTGTTGCTCAGTGGTCCAAAGTATTTTTTTCAGATGAAAGCTAATTTTGCATCTCATTAGGAAATCAAGTGCCAGAGTCTGGAGGAAGACTGGGGAGAAGGAAATGCCAAATTGCCTGAATTTCAGTGTCAAGTACCCACAGTCAGTGATGGTCTGGGGTGCCATGTCAGTTGCTGGTGTTGGTCCACTGTGTTTTATCAAGGGCAGGGTCAATGCAGCTAGCTATTATCAGGAGATTTTGGAGCACTTCATACTTCCATCTGCTGAAAAGCTTTATGGAGATGAAGATTTCGTTTTTCAGCACGACCTGGCACCTGCTCACAGTGCCAAAACCACTGGGAAATGGTTTACTGACCATGGTATTACTGTGCTCAATTGGCCTGCCAACTCTCCTGACCTGAACCCAATAGAGAATCTGTGGGATATTGTGAAGAGAAAGTTGAGAGAGGCAAGACCCAACACTCTGGATGAGCTTAAGGCCGCTATCGAAGCATCCTGGGCCTCCATAACACCTCAGCAGTGCCATAGGCTGATCGCCTCCATGCCACGCCGCATTGAAGCAGTCATTTCTGCAAAAGGATTCCCGACCAAGTATTGAGTGCATAACTGAACATAATTATTTGAAGGTTGACTTTTTTGTATTAATAACACTTTTCTTTTATTGGTCAGATGAAATATGCTAATTTTTTGAGATAGGAATTTTGGGTTTTCATGAGCTGTATGCCAAAATCATCAGTATTAAAACAATAAAAGACCTGAAATATTTCAGTTGGTGTGCAATGAATCTAAAATATATGAAAGTTGAATTTTTATCATTACATTATGGAAAATAATGAACTTTTATCACATATGCAAATTTTTTGAGAAGGACCTGTAATGTAGCTTTGGCGTACACAACTCAGAAGTCCATGTTAAGTTCATGAGCCAACTGAGAATGAGAACTGTGTTCTGAAGATGAACGGAGGTCTTACGGGTGTGGGACGACATTAGGGTGAGTCATTAATGACATCAATTTCATTTTTGGGTGAACTAACCCTTTAACGGACACGAGCACTCAGCAGCCATTTTAAGTCCACAAGACTGAAAGTGCATATAAAGTGTGCCATTTGGGGCAGGACCAAAGCAGTGTTATTTTAACAAATTATCTGTGCACTCTTTATGATTTTCTTTAAGGAATCGTACTTTTTTGCATTGTTTGTAATTACATTGTTAAGATTTCTCCTCTCTCTATATCTCTCTCTACCCAGTTGTGTTTGTGGTGTTCTCGCGTGTCCCATCCATTGTGGCTCCAATAGGGGGTGATGTGCTTTTAGACTGCGGCTTCAGACAGAAGGATTCAGTCCCTGGACAGGAAGTGGCACTTGAGTGGCGCTTACAACATAGAGGAAATGGCCGTAAAATTCTTCAAATGAACGCGAAAGAGACGGACATGGCACCAGATGGTAAGTGAGAAATATTCAGATAATTAAAGGAAATGACATCGTTGGATGCTAAACATCCCAATCCTATTGTACACTACAGTATTCGTGGACCGGGAAGGCACGAGCGCTGAAGCAGATCTTCTGGTGAGGGACGGTAACGCGTCTCTGGCTATGCAGGGGTTAAAGGTCACGGATGAGGGCACATACATCTGTACTGTCGGCTCTGGGGACTTTCAGACTCAGCAGATTGTGCAGCTGCACATCACACGTGAGCCTTTCATTGATTTGTCAATATGTCGCAGAGATTTCCTGACATGCTATAAAGGTATTTGCGAGACATAAACTTGTAACCGCGAGTTATAAAGACAGAATTTTGCGTTTATTTATATTAACGCAAATTTATTCTTTATTTTTATTTTTATTTTTTTCAAACTCCCAATTGTGACTTTATATCACAATTCTAAGAGATATAAACTTGCAATTGAGAGATAAATATATATCTTATATATCTATATTTATATATATATATATATTGTTTTTATATTTATATATCTCTCTTAGAATTGTAAAGTTGCAATTGATATAGTCACAATTGCGAGAAATAAAGTCACAACTGCACATTTATGTCTTGCAGGTTTGGACTTTAAACTGTAATTTACAATAATGAGAAAAAAGTCAGATCTGGAAAATATACACTCATAAACTCAGTTGCGAGTTTACATCTCGCAGATGTGTTTTTTCTTCTCAGAATTGTTAGATATAAACTCATAATTGTGAGTTAAGGTATAAAGTCCAACCTGTGAGATATAAATGTGCAATTCTGACTTTAATTCTCGCAATAGCGACTTTATTTCTCTCTTAGAATTGTGAGATGTAAAGTCACAATAGCGGGAAATAATATATACATACTGTATATATAAAAAACTGTTAAAGGGATCATTCACCCAAAAAGAAAAATTCTGTCATCATTTACTCGCCCTCAATTCACACCCTGTATGAGATTCTTTCTTCTGCTGAACACAGAAGATATTTTAAAGAATATTTGTAACCAAACATTTGATGGGTCCTACTGACTTACACAGTAGGAAAAATATACTATGGAAGTCAATGGGGTCAAACTATCCCTCTAAAACACACTTTCATTAATTTATTTAAAATCATAAACTAGCAATGTCCAACAGTAGACATATATGACAGGTGAATTCAGTCATTTGTCATGAAAAAGTCATTACATTATTATTTCAAACATATTAACATCCTAAATACACACAATTAGCATTTTCATATGTCAGCATAACCATTGCTTTCTTCACTTGTCTTTTAAAAAACATAATATTTCCTATTTTTATAATGTAATTTCATAGGTTAATATTGAAAGTCTGAAGCTGGAACAAGAGTAAAAAAAATGCAATCGATAAGCCTACATAAAATGGACATGAAAAGTAGACAAAAATAAATGCATGAATGATAAAAAGTTTTAATGTGAGCTTCATAAATCTGTTGGATGTACAGTAAGTGCTCAAAGTTGAAGAAACCCATAAATTGCTCACATCCATAAATACTAAATGTTATGTGAAGGTAATTAGTTCAAGATTCCAATCCATATCACACTGTATATTTATCCAGAACCTCCTCACGTCACACTCTCTGAGGAAAAGCTGACATTTCAGGACTCGACACCTCAGAAGCTGAGCTGTCATTGTAATCGTTACTACCCTCTGGATGTGCAGGTCAGCTCGCTTTCGCAACAGCCAACATGTACAAACCCTTTTTAAGATGATAGCTTCGGTGCTGGGTGGTTGCCTTGTCCAGTTTAGTGTCCTGACGGGCCTGTGCTCCTGTAGGTGGACTGGTTTACCCAGACGCCCTCTGAGGAAGAGCCTGTCTCTTTCACAAGAGAATCCTCTCTCTCCAGCCATCGGCAGCACAGTGATGGAACATTTTCCCTCTCCTCTTACCTCACCCTACGGCCCAACACGCACCCGCCGGGGACGGTCGTCACCTGTAGGGTCTCTCACCCAGCCCTAGAAATATCGAGTGATGTCAGCCTGACTGTGGACAAACCTGAGCCAAGTAAGAGATTTTAAGAGTTAAAAGGTTATAGTTCACACAAAAATGAAAATTCTGTCAATATTACTTACCCTAATGACGTTTGACACCCGTAAGACCTCGTTTGTCTTCGGAATACAAAAAAATATATTTTTGTTGCCCATAGTGTGATGGGCTTTGTAACAACGTCTTTAGTGCCTTTATGGGTCTTGAGAGAGGAAATGACATTGGTGTCAATGAAAGCCTTTCTGAGCCATCGGATTTCAACAAAAATATCTTCATTTGTGTTCTGAAGATGAACGGAGGTCTTACGGTCGTCGAACGACATTAGGGTAAATAATTAATGACAGACTTTTCATATTTGGGTGAACCAACCCTTTAAGTCACCCATGATGTTTTCACAAATATGTTTTTATATATATGTAAGATATATATATAGATATATAGATTTAATGTTTGTCACAAAGGAAACTAGTCATTAAAAAAACGGAGCAATTTTAACGTGCCCCTATTATGCTTTTTCCGATATACCTTTCGTGCAGCGTGTAATGTAGCAGTTTGTGAATGTAAAAAGTTTGCAAACTTTTACAGATCTAAAGTGCATGAAAAATAAAGTTATTGTCTCCTAAAAGAAAGAAACTGCTTAAATGACATCAAGAAAGAGACGTCTCACTTCCGGTTACATACTGTACCTACTCTGCCGTTGAAAAAATTTTGAAATCAGCATATTAAAATGATATCTGAAGAATTATGATACTGACGACTGGAGTAATGATGCTAAAAATTCAGCTTTGCAATCACAGGAATAAATGAAAATATATTCAAATAGAAAACAGCTATTTTATATTTTAATATTTTACTTTTTATTTTAATAAAATAAATGCAGCATTGGTGAGCAGAAGAGACTTAACAGATTAAACAGGGTTAATTAAAGGGTAAGTTCACCCAAAAATGAAAATTCCGTCATTAATGACTCACCCTAATGTCGTTCGACGACCGTAAGACCTCCGTTCATCTTCAGAACACAAATGAAGATATTTTTGTTGAAATCCGATGGCTCAGAAAGGCTTTCATTGACACCAATGTCATTTCCTCTCTAAAGACCCATAAAGGCACTAAAGATGTCGTTACAAAGCCCATCTCACTACAGTGACTCTACAATCATTTTATGAAGCGACGAGAATAGTTTTTGTGCGGAAACCCTCCCCTCCCCCCGAAAGAACGACGATATAGTGATGGGCCAATTTCAAAACAGCCTCAGAGCAGGGGCTCGGATCACCAAAGTCACGTGATTTCAGCAGTTCCGCGGTTTGACACGTGATCCGGATCATAAATCAATATGCTGATTCAAAATGCTTCTAGGCTTTACGCAATTCCATAAAAGCTGTGATGGAAGTGTAAAGTTCAGCGTGTGATCTACTGACGATGCACAAATTAAAGAACACAGACACCGCCAGATTATTTTCATAATGACCAACGCATCGACCCGTTAGAGTCTGGTTTAAGATATGCTTTTTGGGTGGTAAATAATGCTGCAAACCCCAGTAAATTGACAAGTGCAAACCTTAGTAAATCACCTTGCACGATTCATTTAAATACCCATGAATTTTGCACCCTAAAGTGAAACTCCTACAAATGCATATGCAATTAGGTCAGCCTTTTCAGCGCTAATTTATCACTGCATGTCTTCAGTAAACCTGACAGTAGATTTTTAACGCAAGCTGTTAGTAGACCCTTATTCTAAAAACATTACAATCTTTCCGATCAAAAACTTTTGAACTGTATGTAACAATGTAACAAATTTGCGATTCCCAGTCTATGGTCTTCATTGGCTGCCCACGGACAATGTCTTCTTCGACCCACCCTCAATCACTGTAGTTATAGCTGAGGCCTGGAGATTTTTGGTTTGTGTTGTCGACACGTCGAGAAGAAGCTGTTTTCAACACTGGGAGAAAAATTAACAGCTTTGAATTCACTTATAAAAAAGATGAGGACTCGTGCTGGAATTCAAGAGTTTTTGGTAAAATAGCATAATGGGGCACTTTAATATGCAACATAAATGAGTGATTACTGCAAATAGTCATGTCTTAATTGAGATATTCATGAACTCTGTTGCAAATGAAAGCTGTTGAACTTTTTGAATTGAACAGGAAAAGGCTTCTGGACAGTTATCTTAATGCTGGCGATATCAGGGCTGTTTTTGTATCAAGCATTCAGAGGTGCAGGTGAGTTTCGTTTTTTAACACCTCCACATGTATCTATGTGTATACAATATTGACTATATATGATATAGTATATGGGGGCAGTACGATTTAAACAAAAGAAAGAAATTAACACTTTTATTCAACAAGGATGCATTAAACAGTGACAGTAATGTGAAAAAGTAAAGACTTTTACATTATTGTTAAAAATATATTTTTTTCTTCATCAAAGAAAGAAAAAATATCAATGTTTCCAATAAAATATTAAGCAGCACAACTGTTTTCAACATTGCAAATAATAATAAATGTTTCTTGAGCATCAAATCATCAGATTAAAATGATTTCTGAAGGATTATGTGAAACTAAAGAGAAACGATGCTGAAAATGCAGCTTTGACAAAGAGAAATACATTTACTTTTTAAAATATAAAATCATTTTTTAAAGAAATTTTAATATTTCACAATATTAATATTTTTTTTAATTGTATTTTGGATCAAAGAACTGCATCCTTGGTGTGCATAAGAGACTTTCAGAAACAAGAAAAACAAATATTTTGAACGGTATGAACTATGTGAGGTGTAGTGATGGGACTTAAATATTACGTTTATTACTGTTGTTGTTGTCTTTTAAGAAAATTGAGGACCTGTCTTCATGAAATCTTGGAAGGAGCCATTTTAGTTTTTTTTTACGTCGTGCCCCAACTGTCTTCCACTGGATTTATTTTAATTCAATCATGGTACATTTGTTTAATAGAAGTTAAATGTCAAAAAAAGGTTTCAAGCGTATAATTTATTCTATAAATGTCAAATGAATTCCATTCTTTGTCTTCTGTTGTTTCTGACCTATTGGATGCTGTTTATTTGTTGTACATTTTCATTGTTTTTGTGAAATAAAAAGAGAAACAGATCAGGTTTGGTTGATGGTTTTACTGACATCATCTACAGTATCAGGGATGTACAAGCATGCAGTTTATGCCATTACAATCTAATCCTGGCTGATGGCATTACCCCTCTGTTATGAAATGTTTCATTCATTCATATTAATACACATAATAATTTGTCATCATATTTAATTTTTCTCAATTGGTCTGTCTCCAACAACAGAACAAAATATAAAAATTTGTGCTGACAAAGGAATGTGAACCAACAGCTGTATTTGCATGGCAGTATAGATTATTGTTTATGCTCTTTTTGCATTGATTATCGGTTTGTTTCTGTACACTTCAGTACATTGTGGCAGGCTTGTAGCATTCACAACTTGTTCCCAGGTGAGGTTTGTTTTCACAGTACATAAAAATGAGGCTTATTTTGTTCAGAACAGGCAGTTAATAGTAATAAATCAACATATTACAAGTAAAAGAGTCTAACAATGGGATTTCCCTGCCATGCAAATCAAAAAACAACAAATGAACTTCTAAAACCTTAAGTTTTCTACGTGTTCTCATTTTCCTATTTAACAGTTTTAGCAATGTTTTTACCGTCTATTTTCATTAACTTGTGCACCTCCAGGAATACACTCAGAAAAAAGGGTACAAAAGCTGTCATTGGGTCAGTACCCTGAAAAAACCCTGATTATAATTGCTAAAATAAATTATTAGAATAAAATAAATAAGAATTAAAAATAATCTTTACTAATATACCCAACAGTTTAAAATTGTGTGAGAAAATCACCTATAGTAAGTGTTGTATTTATTATGAAATTTGGATCCGCAGGCCTGGGGACACTGGAAAAACGGTGACATACAGTGGTTCAAAATGCGGTAAAATGTCTCAATTATTATTTTTTTAAAATTATCTTCAGTAAGCTTAAAGTTCAAATGGTGTTCTTTTTGACTAAGACAGGTTAAAATGATATTGTTCAGCATTTTAAGGCAGTAAGCCTTTACTGGGAGTGTATGTATTTCAGTAACCACCCATTCATTTCTCTCTCTGATAAATTAATTTACCCATTAGAATGTGGCAATAAATGCCAGTATAAATATCAATGTAATAGAAGAATAATGTAAACATCATTTAACAGAAAGTTAGGCTTTGTTTATCGTCATTCATGTGACTAAGTGAAACCGATAGCAAAGTAGGTAAAGTCTCTGCCAATGCACGCCCTGGTACCGGGCCTCACTGGAGATTCAGCTGCTTGATACATGCCTTTAAAATTCAGTGTCATATGTAACATCACTATTAATATGCACTATTTTACCACCAGTGACAGCTTTTGTGCCTTTTTTTCAGTGCAAAAAACAGCTATCTCATAGCATTCTCATAAATGACCTGTCTAGTTGTTTTTTTCCCCCTTTAAAAATCTATATTGGTGCAGTAAGCGATTTCTAAGAAACACTGTTCGGACCGAGTGGATTGGACCGAGCACAACAGCACACTTGAAGCCAGTCAGTTTTTTCTGCTCCAAACATGAGTTTTTGGTTTTGCTATTCTTCACAGAACCAAGATATGCTGTTGTTGTACCATTAGCTGTAACAGGACAGTTTTGAGTGTTGTCTGGAGCTGTTGTGCTTCTGCCGATTATCAACCAACTCTTGCTTGTATATACTCTTGCGTACTGTATGTTCATCTTTTGTTCTTCCTTCTCGTTCAATTGTCATTATTTAGCTTAGCTTTAGCTATGATAAAGAGACATCCAATCTTGCATTGTGTGTTTGTGCATTTTGGGGGTGGAGCAATGAAGAGAAGAGTGTGTTTGTTTGGATTGATTTCAAATATCACCAGTGTTTCTCAGAAATCACTTACTGCACCTTTAAGTACACAATACACATTTCGAATAAAGTCAGTGGATGGCAGCTCATGAATCTTCTCTCAGTAATAGAGTTATGGCAACAGCAGTAGTGATAATGGGATGGGGGCATATCTGCGGGACAGATTATGTCAGTATCAATTTATAAAAGTTCTCCAAAATGTCAGATGAGAAAGCTTTGCCTTTGGCATTACAGAGAAAGAAAGAATGTTTACCTGATTTTATGATCATCTATTCCACACACACACACACACACGGTTCACTATCTTTGTGGGGACTCTCCATAGGCGTAATGGTTTTTATAATGTACAAACTGTACGTTCTATCCCCTTACACTGCCCCTGCCCCTAAACCTACCCATCACAGGAAACTTTCTGCATTTTTACTTTCACAAATAAACTCATCCTGTATGATTTATAAGACTTTTGAAAAGTGGGGACCGCTGGCTGGTTCCCACAATGTAGGTATTCTCAGGTTTTACTATCCTTATGGGGACATTTGGTCCCCACAATGTAATATAAACAAGGGCACACACACACTTAAACACACACACACACACACACACACAAACACACATGCACACTCTATCTCTCTCTTACATACACTACTGTTCAAAAGTATGTTGAAAATGTTTTTGAGAGAAAAGTCTCTTCTGCTCACCAAAGCTGCATTCATTTGATTAAAAATACAATAAAAACAGTAATACTGTGAAATATTATTAATACATTTAAAGGGTTACTTCAGCGATTAGCATATGGCTTTGTGTCAGTAGAAACCTTGGAGTATATTCGAATGATTGTGCCCCCCCCCCCTCGCCCTTTAGAAAGTTCAAAAGAACAGCATGTATTTGTATTTGCTGTCACTTTCAATCAATGTTGTTCTTCCTTGCTAAATGCCTTGCTTTTCTTAAAAATAAAATTCTTACTGACCCCAAACTTTTGAACAATAGTGTACTCCTCCCATTACCACTTTACCTTCTTTTTCATCCTCCTACTTTGCCTTCACAAGTGTCCCCACATTTTTCCTTCCTGGCTTCTCCCACTTAGTTTGTTTTTCTTCTGCTTTCTCTCTCTTTGCTCTCTCTCTGCATTCATGTATGAATGTCTGCAGGACGTTTGAATAATGCAGGAGAGGCATTAGAGAGGGAGGGCAAGAGAGAGAGCGACAGAAAATGAAAGATATAGAGCATGTGAAATGCGTTCATTCTGGTACTGGAAAAAGGAGAGGAGACATCTACATACTACTGTCACACCATGGTGCAAAATGTCTAAATGGAGAGACCTCAGGATTGAAGACAGAAGCATTTGGGAAATGGGTGGAGCTCATAGTTGTGTTTTCTTCACTCATTTTCTTGTTTGTCACAGGTGGATCACCTCAAGAGAAGAAATACACTACATAAGGAAAGATAAAAAGGGACAGTGTGAAAAAAGGTTGTCGATATTCCAAGGAAAAATGTGTTTCTGTCAGGTTCAGTTGCCATACATACGGTACACCTCACTGTTAGACACAACTGCCCTCAATGAATAATTCACTGTAATATGTGTAATGATGAATTATTGAGCTTATGCAGTAAACTCACGGTCTGAGCACCAGCACTGATGCCTCTAATAAAGCTAAGCATCACTAAAAGAAGCTGAGCATCCCAGTATGGCCTGCATGCACATTCAAAACTAAAAGAAAATTATGTGTAAATACAGGTATTAGATATTGAATTGAATAAATTCTTATTTGCAATGAGATTAAACAAATAAAAATTACAATAATTAAAAACAATACAACTTTATGTCAAAGCTTTAAGATCTCAATATAAATACATAATCAGAAATCCAGTTAAAATAATAACAAATGTTAAAAAATGGTAATTGTGCTGTTATATAACTTTTTAACAATTATAAAACTAACCAACGTTCTAGTATAATAAGATAATAGGAGATAATGGCAAAGTTGTCTGACGATAATGCAAACTAAACGTAAAAGCCTTAATGATTTGAAACTCACAGAAAATGATTCCAACGAAGATGACTCCAATGACACCCATAATAATCATCATCTGAAGGAGGAAAAAAACCACAATGCATCACTGACTCTACATTACAAGAAGGAAGAATCTAAAAACAAACGTTTAAGTAAAAATGTTTTTAGGTGTCTCCTCGAGCAGAACTCAGGGATTATGGGATTTGTTCATTTTATCCTCTGCCTGGCTGATTGTTTATAAATGTGATCATAAAATGTAGAGAAGCGGATTTAAAAATGGTTATATTGGTGTAAATGTAGACCCTTGTAGATGAAAGCATTAGTAAAAAGCTTTTATACTATGGGGCTGTTGAATGCTTGAATCTGATTGGTTGACGGACATTCTAAGGTGTGCAATTAATTTCAAGGAACTGCACGGTAATAACCCAAACCCACAACAACACTGACCAAGCAAATGAATAAACAATAGGAGAAATTATAGGATTAAAATGATTATTTTACAAAATTACGTTTTAGTAATTCTGCCACATCTGCTCATTCCTTCTGGAAAAAATACTTTTCAAGGTAAAAAATTATTTTTTATGATCAGAGTTTTTGTCATACTATATACACAGTTGGCACAAAGAATTGTAAAGGAATATAACTTTAATCTGTGTTTTCTTATCTTATAAAAGGCATAGCTAGCATGTGTCTGAGATCTTGCAACTGTCCCTACTGTCATTGATGTAATCGCTCATCATAAAATAATAAAATAGTAATTTTATGGATTAATAAAGAGCCCCTTTTAATAGTCCAGTATCTTCCATTTTTACTAAAGTAAATTTTTTTTTTTTTTTTTTTAAATCAGACTGATGTAATGTTTGGTGGATGGGGGATTATGGCGTGGGGTTGTTTCCCAGGGGTTGTGCTTGGTCCCTTAGTTCCATTGAAAGGAACTCTAGATTCTTCAGCATACCAATACATTTTGGAAAATTTCATGCTCCCAACCTTGTGGGAACAGTTTGGGGGTGGCCTCTTCCTGTTCCAATATGACTGTGCACCAGTGCACAAAGACAGTGCAGAAGAATAGGAAGTATCATCAGCAAAACTTGAAATGGCTCAGCGATTTACTGCAGAGTACTGAATGCATTAAAATGTTAGCGTTGCTAAAGACCTGAATGTGTAATAATGCTTGGTGAAACATTCATGCATTTAAGTGTAGACTGGGTAAACCCAGCCTGACCTGCCAGCGATTTGATTTCACCCTGCAGCTCAGTCTGGAAACCTGTACATTAATTTTTACTGCTTCTTTTACACTTTTGCGGGAACCAATCACAGACTGGATTATCCACCTGCCGTGCTATTGGCTGTTTAACACGATGACAGATAGAGAAGCGATGGCCCGTTGCCCGTTGATCACGCCTCTTGTGGTCGGATTGGTTGAAGGACTATTTGCGTACAGAGTCATTTGAACTATGCTCGTTTATCACTCCTCTTGTGCAGTAGATTACAGAGCAGACTCCACAGACCAATGTTCAATCTTAAATAGAGCTTGGTCTGCTGATAGCCAAACAAGGGTTAAACAGAAATTTTAAAAACATCCTCAACAAGGCATTTTACTTGACATCTAGTCTCGGAGTAACAGTTTCTCAATCACATAGAGAAGGATTGATATGTCCCATGTTTCTCTGCATCTAATTAGCAAAACCCAGAAGCTCCAGTTTAGACTAATTAACTAATTAACACTAGCATCTGTGCAGAGCAAATTTGCTGAGCACAGCATGAGCAATAACCACTGACCTATTTCCTCCTGCATGTGATTTCATTCACACTATATAGAGCTCTGAGTACAGTCCTATTATTTATATACTATTATTAATAATTTGATATAATTTTGTTATTAATATAATCTTTTATAAATTATTTTAAATGTTTTTGTAGCAATTTCTTTGTGCATTTCTTTTGTCACAATGGCATGAAAGGGAAACACTTTGTGTGTTATGTAAGAGGCTGAGGGGGATTTTTTAAAAACATTTTTTTATTATTAATGTTTAATATATTTATATATTATTACATTTCCTATAGGTTTTATTATTTTTAATTAAAATTTAGCTTTTGTCATTTTAGTAGGCACTTGAACTTTAGTACTTCAAGTAGTACTTTATGTTTTTCATCTATTTTATTTAATTTTATTTCCACTTATTTAGTATTTTTTATATTATACTATATATATATATATATATATATATATATATATATATATATATATATATATATATATATATATATATATATATATATTTAAATATATATATATATATATATATATATATATATATATATATATATATATATATATATATATATATATATATATATATATATATAAAATACTTATTTAGTATATTAGTATAGTCAGGATGTCTCACCTTGCAGTTCTTCCACCAGTATTTGTTCTTCAGTTTGGCAGCACAGCTTTCAAACTGTGAAGCTCCGGCCTGTAGAGCATCTGCCCTGTCATCTAGCTCAGACAGCTTCTGGTCTCTCTCCAGAACCTTATCCACATTCACACGCATGATATCCACCACCTGATCACCAGACCAAAACCACACAGAAGACATGAGACAAGAAACAACGACACTGAAAACTTGTTGTGAAGCATTGATTCAGAAAGAAGTATTTGTGCAAATCTGCACATCTTGCCTATTATGCCTTGTGCATATGGCTAATGCTTCCATTGTTTTTGTCCATAAACACTCACTCACTCACCTCCTCCACTTGAGCTTGTGTCTGCTGTAGTCTGCGGTTGCTGGTGGTGTTTGGGGGAGCAGGGGGAGCGGTTCCTCCGGGGCCGCCTGGAGCTCCAGGAGCACCTGCTGGGTTGGCATCATCTGTAGCAGACCTGAACATCCAAAGACAATCATGACAAATAAAAACGGTTGAATTGGCTTAATGCACAAGTTCTTATTTGTTGTTCCAGTTATGTCAAACACAGGGTATGGTTTCCTAGTTTAACTATACATTAATTATTAATTAATTAGGCCTACTTCTATTATTGATTTCCAGGTCTTCAAAAAAAAATTGTTTTGTTTTTGCTTTTATAATAATAATAATAATAATTAACATTTAATCGTGACCGTTTAGTGTTACTGAAAGAGATCCATGATTCCAGCATCTCGATAAAAACAAATAGACCACATCACCAACAAATCGGTCAAAAATGTCACACATATGGGAAATTAAGCTTGAAAATTATTTACAAAAAGTAACATATTCGTAGGTCTTTACTTGTAACAAAACTGTAGAATATAAAGTCTCCACAAATACTTACATTCTCTTTCAGGGTGCCTTACTAAAGGTAGAAGAGTCAAAAGGTGAAACAAGTCAAATTAAAACAGCAAAGAAGCGGTAGAAATGATTAAATTAGGAGGGAGAGACTGGGATGTAGGATCCCCGCGCGAGTCTTCAGTGGTGCATTATCGCTGCACGCGCTGGACAGTGAAAGCAAAGCGGTCGCGTGCGCGGACGCACGAGCGCATAAATAAACGTTCAGTTGCGCCTTGGGAACCCCAGTAACTGATTTTTCAATAAGAACCGGTTTTCTCTCTAAAAAGTAAAAAATAAATAAACGTGAATTAGAAACATTATGCAGTGCGGGCTAATTGTGAGCGCCCTCGCTAGATTTAGTCGAGTACGCTATTCTTCAGGCTGGTTTGTAGGTTAGTGCAGTAAATGTGCGCGCGGCGCTCCTGCACTGCGTCGCTGCTGTAGCTTAACTCATGAGGATGATGATGCGCAGCGTGTTTTACAGCCCCTTCCTCCCTCTCCCTCTCTCTCTACTGCGGTACATCAGTGAGTTCAGAGTGCTGAGTCGGCTTGTTCTTTCTGAAACGACTTTTCTTCTTTCAGATAACCGGTTTTCCACACAACCCACATGCTTTACATCTCAAATCCTGCCTTTAGGCAATTATGGATCTCACAGTTTATAAAACATCAGGCCATCTATGCACATCCATTCTGGGCTTTTTGAGGCGGTTACCTAATGCATTTAATCAAACACCATTATGATCACACTGGTAGATAAAACTGAAATGTTATAAGTCCATTTCTACTGGCATTTTAATCTAAAAATCTGCCTTTTTGCATAGAAAACAGTGTCATTGGTTTAAACCTAAAAAAAGAGAGATCATCACTAACATCTTTAGATTCCCTTAACCATAAGCCCTTTATTAAAAAAGGAACTGAAAATAGTGATACAAAATTGACAAAGAAACCTTTACAAGAAGTCATTCAAAAACCACAAAAGAATTATAGTTGGGTGGCATGAAGTAACCTACCTAGTAAATAAACACTGAAGTGAGCACTACTATTTGAAGTAGTGTTTGACGATATTTCTGCTCCACTAAATAGGTTCAAGATCACATGTTACTTAAAAGGAACAAATGAAGACCATTACATGTGAGAAGTGTTCTATGGATATTCTTTTCTTTCAATAAAGTTTGTTAGTCTGTTCTGTTGTTCCTCCCTCTAACATTTGTTAAGGAAACTCGTTAAATCATTATTCTTGCTTTTTTTTAAATCAGTTATATGCATTGTGTTCATCTCTATCCATCATCCGGTTGGAAACTCTTCATCAATTGCATTTGCCCTTGTCCTCTGTCAGTCCAGGCCGTTTCTCTATTTCTTCTCATCCTCTTTCTTGCCCTCAGGTGGTTTTGCTCTGTTCTGGGATGCCAGAGAGCCCATTGCATTACGGATGGCTTCATTGTTGGGGTCGACTCCAGGAAGGTTCTCCAGCACACTCTGCAGAAAGTCTGGATCCTGCATCACATCGTAATCCTCCTCATCCTCCTGCAGAACACACACACAGAGTTTCACTTATCCCATTGTGCCGAGGTGCATGCGATTATACATTTACCATGTGAAAAATTAAAGACAGTGCCTGATTAATATGTAATTACTTTAATTATTATCCGCTTCCTTAGACACATTATAAATAGTTCCATCCCAAATCTAAGCTTCAGGTTCTCTTGGAAAAACATGAATATATAAAACATGAATATACTGGCTAATGAGACAACTTCAAAAACACAACTGGCATAAATATAAATCTTCCTTTGACTCTGTGGTCAAGATTCAAAATGTAACCAACAGTAACAGCACCGTGACATCTGCATACTGAATTGTGATTGGTGTTCTTTTTTGCATATATTTGATCATCATCATAGCCATTTTTCAATGGCATTCAATAGTATTTTCCCGAGCGAATAGAGCGCGAGAGAGAGAGATAGCGCTAGAGAGAGAGATAGTGCAAAAGAGAGAGAGCGCGAAAGAGAGAGCGCAAGAGATGCGCGAGAGAGAGAGAGAGCGCGAGAGAGAGAGGGAGAGCAGGAAAAGGAAATGCAGCTTAACGAATACAGCTGCGCGCATGTTTTAAATAGCGTTAAAGAAATAATAGCGTTAAAGAAATTAAAAAAATGAAGACACGCAATATGCAGTTCAGATCGCCTAGTGTGAGTACACACTATAAGAAAGCAGGTCTGGTTGGAGGAAAAGAGCTGGGATACACACCTTAGGAGCTTCACTGTCTGCTGCTGCACTTGTTTCAACATCCATGGCCTCTGAACAGCCAAACTCTGTGCACAAAGACAAATATTTGGTTGTATAAAACAAATGATTTAAAAAAAAAAAGTTAAGAAAACCTTACAAGAATTTATGAAGATAAAAAAGACTGACCTCCTCCTTGCATGGACATCTGCAGGGCGTATGCAATCTGTTCATCCTCCGTCATGCGGCTGAAATCAGGCAGAGCAGGAGCCGTCGACATCTTCAGCAGGGCATTTTCAGACTCTAAACACAAATACAGAAGACATCAGGTCACATTAAACGCTGATTCTCAGAAGACACACATATATAAACTGTTAAAATACATCTTCTACAATTTGGAGCATTAGAACTTCCCTTATACACAACTCAACTTCTACATTTTACGCACAAAATATTAACTAATTAATACTTTTATTAAATTATACTTGTATTAAAAAGCATTTAAAAACACAGTAAAAAACAATAGTAATATTGTGAAATATTACAATTTAATATACATTTTCTATTGTACTATATTTTAAAACGTAATTTATTCCTGTGATGGTAAAGCTATATTTTCAGCATCTCTACTCCAGTCTTCAGTGTCATATGATCCTTCAGAAATCATTCTAAATGATGATTTGCAACTCAAGAAACATTTCTTCTTATCAATGTAGAAAACATTCGATCGACTGGTAGAGCTTTATTACTGTCCCGGTAGCTCCCGATTAATAACCGAAAATTAATTAGAAAACAGTAGCGCGGGAAGGGGGGTGCATCGTTATAGCATCAGCCCCCCTTGTCGGGGGCTGTGGACTGAAATTATATTGTATTTAAAACATGAAATGAAATAAAATAAATTAAAATAGACTGACATAACATACTGTGTTTGATATGGGATTAAAATAATGGGCAGTGGATAAGATATAAACTAATGATTAATTATTTTAATTCCTCAGGAAGTGTTTTGGTCACCGTCACGTCACCTCGCTCACTCTCGTTTGGTCATGGCTAGCAATAAGAAGCAGAAACGCATTTTACTACTAACACGGTTAAGAAAAGTAAAATTGGGAAATCTTCTCAAATAAAGTATGTAAACAACAACAACGACGCTGACCTTGACACCGACACAAACTCTGTTCAGACATCTCCGAGATTTGTGAGCCAGACGGTAACCTGTAGCCTACTCTCACCAGTCTGCTGAGGTCGGGACACATATTTTACAAACATGTGTTTATGAATCATTATTTCTCCAAATATGCGCAAATGATGGACTAAGAGCCCTGGCAGATGCTGGATATTGTATGTAGCCTATAAACACAAATAAAAGAATGCTTTATGAGTGATGATTAGCGTGTGTCTGTGTAAGATCCATGGGCGTCTGAACCATTGTGTGTCGTGAGGACAAGACCCACCCACTTTTTAAGACCAATGATATTGGACCCACTTACTTTTATCGTCACTAATTCAACACGTCTGTTTACCTACCCCTAACCGAGAAAAACGTAGGTGTTTGACTCTTTTTTTCCCCACTTTTCTAATGTGTTCTCTATTTTTATTGAAAATAAATGCCTTTCCGATCTGATATGTGATGTGAAAAGCATATTTGTGTGACCAAGTGTAAATGGAATTGTTCTGATAAATCAGATAGATATCTGATCTGTAAAAACGCATGAAGTGGACCAGGTATAAATAGGCCTAGGAAGATCACTGGTCGGGATGCTTGAAATATAGGAAGAAAAATATAAAGGCGTCTCATGTAACAATTTCACAAAGCTAAAGTCAGAACATTCTGTATTTGCTTTAAGTCTTGAAATTATGCAATCTATTTTACCGGTAATTAAAAAAATAAAATAAAAAATGCTCCGCCGAAGAAAAAAAATGTTTGCACCGTGATTAAAACGCATTGGTTGCTTCTAATTTCAAAAGGCTATTATAGAGCAAATCAATAACAAATAAATTTGCTAATTGTATATATATATATATATATATATATATATACACACACACACACACACATACATGCATACATACAGGTCCTTCTCAAAAAATTATCATATATGATAAAAGTTCATTATTTTCCATAATGTAATGATAAAAATTAAACTTTCATATATTTTAGATTTATTGCAAACCAACTGAAATATTTCAGGTCTTTTATTGTTTTAATACTGATGATTTTGGCATACAGCTCATGAAAACCCAAAATTCCCTCTCAACTCTCAACTTTCTCTTCACAATATCCCACAGATTCTCTATGGGGGTCAGGTCAGGAGAGTTGGCAGGTCAATTGAGCACAGTAATACCATGGTCAGTAAACCATTTACCAGTGGTTTTGGCACTGTGAGCAGGTGCCAGGTCGTGCTGAAAAACGAAATCTTCATCTCCATAAAGCTTTTCAGCAGATGGAAACATGAAGTGCTCCAAAATCCCCTGATAGCTAGCTGCATTGACCCTGCCCTTGATAAAACACAGTGGACCAACACCAGGAGCTGACATGGCACCCCAGACCATCACTGACTGTGGGTACTTGACACTGGACATCAGGCATTTTGGCATTTCCTTCTCCCCAGTCTTCCTCCAGACTCTGGCACCTTGATTTCCAAATGAAATGCAAAATTTGCTTTCATCCGAAAAAAGTACTTTGGACCACTGAGCAACAGTCCAGTGCTGCTTCTCTGTAGCCCAAAAGTGGCTTGACCTGGGGAATGCGGCACCTGTAGCCCATTTCCTGCACACGCCTGTGCACGGTGGCTCTGGATGTTTCTACTCCAGACTCAGTCCACTGCTTCCGCAGGTCCCCCAAGGTCTGGAATCGGTCCTTCTCCACAATCTTCCTCAGGGTCCGGTCACCTCTTCTCATTGTGCAGCGTTTTTTGCCACACTTTTTCCTTCCCACAGACTTCCCACTGAGGTGCCTGGATACAGCACTCTGGGAACAGCCTATTCATTCAGAAACGTCTTTCTGTGTCTTACCCTCTCGCTTGAGGGTGTCAATGATGGCCTTCTGGACAGCAGTCAGGTCGGCAGTCTTACCCATGATTGCGGTTTTGCGTAATGAACCAGGCTGGGAGTTTTTAAAAGCCTCAGGAATCTTTTGCAGGTGTTTAGAGTTAATTCGTTGATTTAGATGATTAGGTTAATAGCTCGTCTAGAGAACCTTTTCATGATATGCTAATTTTTTGAGAATGTTTTGGAATTTTGGGTTTTCATGAGCTGTATGCCAAAATCATCAGTATTAAAACAATAAAAGACCTGAAATATTCCAGTTGGTGTGCAAAGAATCTAAAATATATGAAAGTTTAATTTTTATCATTACATTATGCAAAATAATGAACTTTTATCACATATGCAAATTTTTTGAGAAGGACCTATATATATATATATATATATATATATATATATATATATATATATATATATATATATATATATATATAGGCTCGAAAAGGTTGGTGACCACTGCTTTAGAGACCCCATACAAACCCACAGCTACACTTGTAAAGGCAGGTACAAACCAAGCTGACGGTCGGCATGTGGAATTGCCGTTGAGCTGTCCGTGATGGAAAGAACTCTGGCTGTTCAGTTTAGCAAATGAGTCAGTGGCCGAGAATACAAGCAAAAGTGAAGAAAGCCATCAAAGAAGTCATGACAGCACAATATGTTCTAATTTTGCGTCATCTTAACTGAGCATTCCACTACGTGAATATTTTCATAACATGAGCGCAGTAGACTAAAGAATGTGATCAGCATGACTGATATTCAAAATGGTAAGGAAGCGCTGCTTTGTTTATGGTTTGTATACTCGTCTTAGTTTCACATCTGCTTAAATAGTCAGTTATCTCCTTAAGAAACAGAACGCACGTGCTAGCTTTAGTTCTTCCCCGACGCAGGTGACAACACAGTCAGCTTTCATCAGCGCTAGTTCTTTGGCATCGGTTAGGTGTGTCCCCAGCCCAACTAGTTCAATACATATTTAAACACAATCCTCCTCCTCTCACCATCTGCAGTGGGTGATGAGACTCCAGCATCTGCAGCTGAAGCCACTGCTGCCCTGCGAGCTTCCTCCTCCTGCCTCTGTCTCTGCTCTTCCATCGACACACGCAGAGCCTGGAACAAAGACACAAGCAAAAACATGTATAATCTGGAACAGTCCTAGCAGAGAAGTTTATCCTAAAATCCTGTTGTCACCATAAAGCTGCTTTGAAACAATCTGTTTTAAAGTCAAGTCAACTTTATCTACACTACATAGCGCTTTTACAACGACGATTATTTCAAAGCAGCTTCACAATGTTAAAGGTGTCATGAACTGGATTTTTTTCTTTTTATATACTGTTGTCTGAGGTCAAATAATGATGTTCGTGTGGTTTTTACATTCAAAAATGTCATAACTAATAGGCTATTTTCTACACTGGTTTTGAAGCTGTCTTCTGAACGCTGGGTTTTGATGGGCGTGCTGCAATGGAGACTAATGCTGCGTTCACACGCGAATGACGCGATTCGCGCGAGTGATTTACATGTTAAGTCAATGCAGAGACGCGAATAGGCATTCTGCGGCGCGATTCGCGCGAATGAGGCGGTGCGAATGGCGCGATTCGCGCGAATGAAGCGGCAATGATCACGCAAATTGAGCGTTTTAAACGCGTGATTCGCACGAACCGCGCGAAACACGCGAATCGCTCAAGTTGAAAAATCTGAACTTTGCATCTGATATTGCATCTGAAAATCTGATATTCGCGCCGCGTTAACCAATGAGGAGCCTGCTTACTGCTGTCACGTGGTGAAGTGACGGATGGGAAACCCATAGGGGAAACCCGAGGCCAGAGTAATTTAAAAATACTACTGTATTGTGTCACAAAATGTACTTTTAATAGTTTTTCAGGCGAGAATGTAGTTGTTTAAAGCTCAAATATGTGATTTATTTATTAAAAGAGCTCCTATTTAAAAATTTGATCTGGTGTTTTCGGAGGTGTGAGACCCAGGTGATCACCGGAGCTCAGCGCTCATCAACCCTGTTGAGAGCAGCCTTAACTTGGATAGTCTTTCTGCCGACTGCCGCTGCCTGGCAGAACCCCCTCCCATGACGCGAATTCGCGTCTGTTGTGTAGTGAATGTCACACGCGATTGAAGCGAATTTCACGCGAGAATGAAGCGAATGGATTCAAATTGTTCACGCGTCCAACTTCGCGCGAATAGTGCGATTTATTCGCGTCATTCGCGTGCGGTGTGAACGCAGCTTTAGAAGTAAACACCCACGGCTAGGATAGGATACATTTTGCATATTTAATGAGCTTCAGCTCAAACAGCTCCATGAGTCGGTGGGCGGGGTTACATTGAATTACACGTTCTGTAGAGGCGTGTTTCGTCGCGCAATGACGTAAGGATGAAGCACACAATCATTTTCTGGGCCGGGTGTCTATAAAAGCTTTTCTTTGACTAAAAAGGAAGTTTTCAGCTCTGAAACTTACAGGATAATATTATATTACTATGACCTTTTATATATCAAAAGCTCAAGGGAAAGTTGATTTCTCAATTCATCACCCCTTTAAACTTAATTCAGCTGTACAGTCGTTCTGGAGAAAACGGGTGATGTAATCAGCTCCTTTCAATTTACCATATAGCGACAATGTGGGCAGATCAGTAATATAGTTGATACTATTCATTTAGTAATTAATTTTATTTGGATATATAGTTGATGACTTAGATTAAAATGTCCCTAACTGAGCAAGCCAAGCCAAAGGCAACAGTGGCAAGGAACCAAAACTCCATCAGGGCATGATGTAAAATAAAATAAAAAAACTTGAAAGATAAACCTTTAAATAAAGTGCTATATAAATAAAAATGACTTGACTTAATAAATCACTGTGCTACTAACCAGAGCGAGCTCAGGGTCTGCGCTGGGGTCCACTCCAAACTCAAAGTCACTGGGACCCAGGCCCATTATGGTGCCACCCTCTCCAGCCATGATAGGAGAGGACAGAAGAGCATCTGCCAGGCTTGGGCCAGGAGGCACCGTTACCAGGTGAGAGCCTACACCCTCCTTTCCATTCAGGGTGTTCACAAACACGGTCAGCTTATCCGTGTTGACCTCCTAACAATGTGACAAAAAAGAAAACGGGAGTAAATGAGATGGAAAAAGAAGTAAATTCTGGATGAGTGTGATAAACTACATTCCGTCCGAATAAATGTTCACCTCTTCTCCAAAATTAACGATGTCAACGCTGACTTTTTCCTTCTTCAAACGTTTTGCCATCTTCACCAACTAAGATAGACAAGTCAGAAGCACAAATAAGTAGGTAAATAACATTATATTGGACTAAAAAAAAAAGAAAACAGACTCATACGGTGCAGTTTACACCTAAGATGCATGAAGGGGGAAAAAACATACATCTTTCTCCTGATCCTCCACAGGGCTCCCCACAAAAGCAATTATCCTCATCTTATGGTTCTTTCCCTGTCTGTGTTTCAATGCCAGCTGTGAAACAGAGAAGAGCAGAGAGAATCAGAAGTATACACATAGAGAGGACGTTATGTACATTTTTGTACACAACATTGTCACTTTTGATCAAATTAATGCATCCTTGAATAAAAGTATTAAGTTCTTACTGACCCCAATTTTTGAGAAGTAGCGTATGTTACAAAAGCATTCTATTTCAGGTAAATGCCGTTCTGTTGAACTTTCTATTCCCCCAAAAAATGTTTTATGACTGATACAAGACCTTGACCAAAAATTGACAGACCTCTCAATGGAAATAATAGCACAACATATTTTGGTCAAAATCTCTGTAAAGTCTCCTCACGGTCTGGACAATTTGTGTGTGAAAATAATTCTTCATGCTCCAACTCAACCATTCCTTCACAATTTGAGCCTGATGAATCTTGACATTGTCATCCTGGAATATGGCCATGATGTGTCTTCCTACATGGTGGTTTAAGAAATGAAAAGCTAGACCCTCCATCAATTAGGTTTGCCAAACATATAACATGATAGAAACATAATAATCACTGACCCTTAAAGCTACACTGTGTAACTTTTTTAAGTTTATTCTTAGCTAAAAACACTTACCGTATTTTCCGGACTATAAGTCGCACTTTTTTTCATAGTTTGGCTGGTCCTGCGACTTATAGTCAGCTGCGACTTATATATCAAATTTAATTCATACTGACTGACAAGAATAAACATATAGCCGCGAGAATGCTCTCTATGCTGCTCCTGTAGCCTAATATTTACTTATAGACAACAACACTTAGAAAGACTGAACACAAACTTCAAGCTTTCTTTCTTCTGCTCGGGTTATGCAGTGAAGCGGGCACGAGCGAGTGCACGCGAGCGGGTGCTCGCATGCGCGCGCGGCTCCAGCTCTGCCCTAATGCGACTTATAGTCCAGTGCGACTTATATATGTTTTTTTCCGCGTCATGACGCATTTTTTGACTGATGCGACTTATACTCCGGAGCGACTTATACAAGCTGCAGCAAACACAGCTGCAGCTGTACAGCTTACAGTTGTAATCTCATGAGAAATGCCATGCCTGGCAAAGGTTAAAGTTGATTGAATAGCGCGTGACATCAACTGGACATTTCGTCACCTTTGTTTCCTTTACTTTTATGTGATTGGTTGAAGCCGTTTTTGTCACCGCTAGAGTAAAAAAAAAAAAAAAAAAAAAAAAAAAAAAAAAAAAATCGACATCGAAACGAAAAAAATAAATGTCGTTTTTTCGCCTCAGCACATTCGCGTTCGGTGTGGAAGCGCTCATTACACAAACAGCTGATCGAACAAAAAAAAACATCGCGCAAATTATTCGCACGTCAAAATCGCGTCCAGTGTGAAAGGGCCTTAAGGCTCAGATAAAAATGTTTAAAATGTAAAGTAAATTATGACAGTTTTTTGTCCAAAAAATCATGGCTAAAAATGTGACTCTGATGGGCAAAATGAAATCAAACTTTTTTTACAAACTAAATATTTACAAAATACAATAAAATTGTGATTTGATCCGATCTACTCACATGGGCTACTCTGATGCCTGTACAGAAGCTGATGACTCCTCTGGGCTGAACAGCATGAAGCTTTGACAGGATCCTGCCCGTGTCAGGGGTCAGTGTGGTTAGGACCTCACAGTTACTGAAACACACACACACACACACACAGTGGGTCTCCTCTATAGATTCCCTCATACACAATAATCCCAAATTATACCTGTTAGTAAAAATATAAAGTATTAAAAAACACAGCATCCTACTTGGCCATTGTGATGAGCCCCACGTTGTTTTCTGGGTTACTCCGAGTTTTTGAATGACAGATGATGTTGACAGCGTCTTGCTGGGCCTGAAGTCTGGTAGGTAAGAAGTCTCCATTGCGCATATATTCACTGTTGTCCACACTAGAAATAATAAACATACATGGGTCAATGACTATTTTTGTGTACAAGTGCATTATTTCCTACTATAATTATTTGATAAATTCAGGTTTTAAAACCGGTGTGCCTTCAGGACAGATTTGAAAATCACTGATATAGGCTACACTTAATTATGATGCGAACATAATAATTGTGTGCTTGGAACATGGCTTTTAATGATGAGACTTTTGTTTTTGTAATCAGGCTCTCAAATATTATATACAAATTTGTATTTGTGTGTGTGTGTGTGTATATATATATATGTAAATAACATTTCAGTGTTTAAATTCTTGTCATGTTCTTTAGTTGTACCACTTGACATGGAAAGCAGCATACTGGAAATTAGCGGTTTTTACCAGGATTTTGAGAGATCTACAAACAAACAAACCTTTTCGTTAGGGATGCAACGATATGAACATATGTATGTGTGTGTGTGTGTGTAATATATATATATATATATATATATATATATATATATATATATATATATATATATATATATATATATATATATATATACACACACACACACACACACAATACATATATACGGGTCAATGACGAATAAGGTTTTTAAAAATGTAAAAAAATATAATGGAGACCTAATTAATCTTAAAATCATTTTTTTGTTTAACTAAGTGTTAACAATGAAATTATGTGGTTTTTACAATCAATTAACACTGCTTTTGACATTTTTTACAAGATGTAAAAAATCTGACACTAAAAAAGTCATTCGGTTTAACCATGAATATATTTTAAATAATTCATTAGCAGATAATTATTCATGAACAAACCTGATTTGACATTGATGTTGAGATAGTATGTAGTGTGTAATACAGAAGAAATATAAAATAACATTATCACTGGTCTCATAAATATACATTTTTATTCAACCACTCTAAACCCACCAACCTATTCAAGTAAAACATTGCACAGGGAAAGGAGAAAAGGGCAAATGTAGGGGAAAAAGCCTAATCTGCTTTATATTTGTATTATTGTAGTTCCTTTTAGTTATTAAAAACAAAATCATTCAATTTAAATATTTACTTTATTGGTTTTACCGAATGACCAAGGCTGGTTTTACCGAATGACTATGTCTGCTACCCTTGATATTATGACTAAATAAGACAATACACAGACACAAATATCAACAAAAGAACATTTTATTGGTAACATTTAATTGTTATTGGAACAAACATATTTAAGAAAAACTCATATTGTAATGATATTAGTAATTAAAACACTTAAATGTTTAATTGTACATGGAACAAGTGTCTAAATGGTTAAACGATGAGCTGCTATACATTCATGAAAGCAACAAAAGAACATTTTATTGTTAACATTTAATTGTTATTGGAACAAACATATTTAAATAAAACTCATATTGTAATGATATAAGTAATTAAAACAATTAAATGTTTAATTGTAGACAGAACAAGTGTTTAAATTGTTAAACGATGAGCTGCTATACATTGATGAAAGTCATCCAGTCTCTGGAACATAATCTTGAGGACCGTGAATTTAGAGGTTCTGGCTCACTAATTTTTGCATGCACATCTTTAAAGTAAAATATCTTGTCTGGTTTGGCTGGCCAGATAAAGATATTTCTCTCCCCTGACTGCTGCATGCAGTTGATCTCAATCTCATCTTCAGTCACCTCGAGGACCTGGCCTACAAAATGATGGGCAAAACTGGCTAGGATGTTCTGAGTGGTTGCTAGGGAGTTGTTAGGGTGTTCTAGGTGGTTGCTATGATGTTGCTAGGAGGTTGGTAGTTATCACTGATAGTTACTATGGAGTTTTTATAGAGTTCTTAACATGATTTTGCACTTAGCTAATCACTATTAGCATGTAGTTATTAATTTGTTAGCATGTGTAGCATGATGGAGCTCCTGTTTGCTAGCATGAGTCAAAAGGACCAAAGCTTATGTCTATACAATGTTAGAATCAGAGATATAGGTCTTGGTTGATAGGGTACTCTGTTTGGTTGCTAGGGAGTGGCTTGGCAGCTGTCAATGATGATAGGCTGCTTGTCAGTATGAATGATATAAAGCAACCACAATGCTTCTATGACATTCAGATTCAAAGATATTCCTTGTTGGGTTTGGGTTGCTAGGGCGTGGCTAGGAACTGTTGAAGTTGATTGATGATTAGCTGTTTGCTCCCCCAAGTTAAACGAGCCAACCCTCATGTTTTTATGACACTTCTATCCAAAGATGTCCCTTTTGATCTCTTTGATCAGTCTATGGGATCAGTTGCTAGGGTGCTCTAAATGGTTGCTATGGTATAATATAATAGTAATAATAATATAAATAATAAAAACTAATTATGCCTCTCTCTTCTTTTGGAGAGTAGCTCTTCTTTTTTAACAGGATCAGCATTGATCCTTTCCCAATAGCGAGCCGCTTTTACCTTATTTGATAAAGGCACCTGCAAAGGTAAAATTCAGTAAAAAATTATGTAAAAATATCCTCTGGACATTTCCTATTAATAAAATGTTGTATTTATTAATTCCAGATATGTACAAATATGATCAACATGCATTGCAGTCATTCGGTACAACCAGTAGGTCATTCGGTATAACCAGAATTTTGGTATTACCGAATGACAATTTTGGTTATACCGAATGACAAAATATACAAACAGTGCTAACAGGCTGATATCTCTCTAGCTAGCTAAACATCTTGCTATCTAGCTAGCAAAAGGACAATCAAACATTTTATATTCAGTACAAGTTTTTAAAATATAACAACATTTTCTATGTTTTATAGCGGTTGTACCGAATGACCTGATATTTCGGGACATGCGTATGAGCAAGTGGAAACATGATTTTTTCAAATAGTTAAGGGAGAGTTACTTACTTTGCTTCACAACTGTGTGGTCCTTTGCAGGTGTCTGAATGATGTCAGATCCTGTCACATAATATTGACAGCATGACTTGATCCAAAATGGTGCCTTTATACTGGTTACTCCGAATGACATCAATGAAATTCATTTTTCCGGACATTCTTTCTCATAACAAAGCGATGACTTCGCCACATAATTTCAATACCATTTTGCACTATGTTGATATATGATGATATAAAATCATGCCAGAATAAAAAATATATAATTGTATTACATTTTAAGATATTTTAATCACAAATGAAATGGCTGTATTGGCCTTTGGACGGTTAAACCGAATGACATTTTGACACTTCAAAGTCGTTAAAATACTGTTATATGTAGGAAGATATAATTAAAACATTTTGGATTCAATAAAAGAGATCAAGTTGTACTATCTTACATACTTTGGCTGTCATATCTTTATTTTTTATTATTATTAAGGCCTTTGGACAAAAAAATGACACGTCACGTCATTGACCCATACACTCATGTACAACTAAAGAACATGACAAGAATTTAAACACTGAAATGTTATTTAACAACTGAAACATTCTTCATGACTAAAAAATATGCATTTTACAAGCAGTTTTGAAAATATTTTAAGTTAAACAGTGGCGTCCTACATTCCAGCAAATGATCGTACTATTTCGTTCTATTTAAAATGTATACAAAAATTAATAAAAAGCCGAGGACGCCATTCAGACTAAATACTTTATTATGCTACCAAATTGAAAGTCCAAAGGTAGGATTTTAAAACCTATCTGGATAGTTATTTATAAATAAACAAAACTATATTGTTACAAGAAAAGAAAAGAACAAAAATCAACAAACCCATAACGTTGCACATTCAAAACTAATAGATTTCATAAAAGGGTAACTCAAACCACCTGACAATCGCAGTTATGATTTTTCTAAGGTTTCCTCTCATAACATGTCAACACAAAGAAGCTGTTTAACTGACTGAATGCTCCATCATGACTCAGGAAAACTGCACATCGGTCCTTCCGTTCAACACAAGCTCTCTCTCAACTCCAACACACAATATTTCAATATATAATTGCGTAATATTTTAAATACATCGCGTTTATCAAAACACATCTCTTGTTTGAAGAATATAAAGTCGTTTTTCTTACCAGACCATAGTACTTTCAAGCACCATCTTGAAAATCTACTGTCGCTCTAAGTGACGTAAACACGTAGGCGAACGTTTATTGGTTAAAGTGGCGCTGAACGATAGGAATCGTGGGAAATGTAGTTCAAACTGTTTTCCATTAATCCTCGTCAGATATTCAACTGACACAGACACACTTTCAACTACTTTGTATTTGTTTCATTTCAATTACATATGCAGGGTGTGTGCTGGTTAGCATTCATTGTACCGTAACTTTGGTAACAGTTATAAACACAATAAGGTTTCAATTGTTAACATTAGTTAACTACATTTACATGAACTAACAATGACAAATAGTATTTATGTTAATTTTAACATGTATTAATACTTTAAAATAAAGAGTTGCATCTGTTTAATGAACCCGAGCTAATATGAACTAACAATAAAGTTGTCTTTTCATATAAGATGAATGCACACTGTAACAAATATTGCTGAATGACTGTGAATGTCAATGCATTGGTTTGGAAAATATTTTATTCTTTTTAAATCAGAAAGACAATGTGAAAAAAAAAAAACAATCACCACATCACTGAAAGATGGTAGGAGAAACAGGTTGCAAATACCACACAAGAAAAAGGCATTTCCGTGACTTGCTTATATACATATTATATACACGTTTTATACAGGCCAGGTAAAAATATAGTCCTCAAAGCACTTACGGTTGCCAGTGTTGTTCCTGACACCGCCAGACATTCACAAGTAGAAAAGCTGAGGAAGAGCTTTCACAGATTTATAATGATTAGGAATATTTACCTTGGACACAAACACATAAAAAAAAGGTTTATAATTTTTGTCTAGAACTTCCCTCAGACCCAAAATACCACAAAAAAACAAAAACAAAAAAATCATGTTTATATTGTCTAGAACTTCCCTCAGACCCAAAATAACATACATACTACTTAGATCACAGAAACTTCAGGCAGTTTACATAATACATACAATCATCTATGGTACATAGAGAATTCAGTCCACAAATACAAAAGAAAAAAAAGACATTTCTTAATAAATACAATCACTGAAATACATTGGCAGAAATGTTCATATTGCAGTAGGTTGGTTGGTCTGTTTAGTGTCAAGAGTTGCCAGCATTTAATCCGATGTGCATTGAGCATAACTGATGTGTCTGTTGTGCAAATATCTGTTTCACTGTATTGATACAAACACTGGAAAAAGCCCTACATGAACCAAAGCGTAAAGAATATCTGTCTCTGTTTGCCCGCTCACTTTCCTTCAGAATTATATTTGCATTATTGTCAGGCCAAAAAGTTACTTTTGGGATATTTAGATCAAGATGTGTGGTTTCTAGCAATGAGAATTGATCAGTTATTGAGTGTTATTCAGAGAAAGTAAGTTATTGTAGCATCTTGAAACCATAAACACAGATTAATAAATAAATTGTGAAGCAATTGTGAAGACCCAAAAATAAAAAATAAACTTCCTACCGGTGCGCTTAAGACTTCTGGGCTTCTAGAAAACTACCCCACAAACCAAATGTGAAATTATGCCACTTAGAGATGATCCAAGATCAGTTTTTGAGTTTGACTTTGTTGACTTTCAGAACCTCAAATCTAAAAAGGTCTATAAAAGAAGATGCATTATACAGAGAAGATACAAGCACCATAATTGGAAAGTGAAATGAATACGAACATTGTGCAATATTAGTTTATGAAAGTAACTCATTTATATATATAGACCTAATATCCTTGAGGGGATAAAATTGAATATAAAATGTAAAAGTTAATCAGGCCATTGTAAATCTTGTTTTATTTACTGTGCGACTCTGGGGTTAAATGTGAACATAGGTCATTTTTGACATTCACAAATTACCCATAAAGTTTATAAACATGCTATGCAACATTAATCCCCCCGCAAAATATGGCAAACTTCTTATCTTTTTTTTTTAAATATCAGAAAAGTGTGTTTTCAAGGGACAACTGTGAGTTTAGCTCTAGCTTTTTAATGATATTATCTTGTTGTGGGGTAGATCTTTTTTTTCTAGAGTGTTGTGAAGCATTAAGGTGCATTATCAAAATGTTCTGTAATAGGGTCTGACAAAGACTTGAGCAAAAGACATTGAAATTATCCAAACCATAAAAAAACTAAATAGACCCAAACCTAATTTCTGTGCACAAATATACATGATCAATATGATTAACATACATTAAAAATGTCACAAAAAAAACTAGAATATGCATAAATACTGCATCCATTGTGAAGCTCTATAGGCTTCTTGAATACAGTCTCATGAAAGACTGTCGATGTACTTCCTGTGCATATTCTATCTGCATTTTCTTCGGGTCTGCAAAGGCAAATCCTTGGCAAACGATCACAACTTCGCTCCCACACTTGCATGATTTTAAGAGCTGCGGTTTCCCCGACTGTTTTATGTGTGACGATACAACACTATTCAAGCCTACAGTCAGCCCTTCTTCAAAATACTTCAAGACCGCAACGTCAGCCTCAGATGTGTGTGGCAGAGGTATCAGGGCCTGGAATCGGCCACAGAGAAACTGTAAGTAATGCCTGTCAACCAATGGATCCATTAAAAACTACTTCCTCTTATCAAAATCAATCCAAATGGAAGTGATAATAGAAAGGCAGATTCATCAGAGAGCTTGTAGTGAGCCAAAGACCCAGCTGAGTTTCTTTCCAGCTTCTCTAAAGTGTTCACATGTGCCCTTTTAAAAGTCGATTAGCGTCCATTTTCTTTCTTTACTCAGTTTAAATGATTATTTATTCTCAGGGCGAGTCTAACTCCAACCGTTGAAGTGATGTTATATCCCGTCGACTGGAAATCAGCTGTGAATATCCTCAAGATTTCTTATCTACTGACAATATAACGTGTAAGAATGTAAATTAAGCCTACATTCCTGATATTCAAATTGCTTTTCAGTCCTGTCTACACATTATAGGACTGTGTATAACGCTAGAAAACAATTAGGTTTGTATGAAAGAGCCAGTAAAGCATGCGCTGTGTAACAAAAACATCTGTAACAGGTAGATCTGAAATGACGCAGGCAGATCCATGTTGGTCCAAGGAATTTCTGTAACCAGCAGAAATGAGTGTTTTCATACCAACGCGCTGCTTCCGATTGGCTGCATTAAGGCGGATGATTGGAAGACGTCATGGCACATCAATCAATCAGTCGATTCATTAACATGTTAGTTAAAAGACAATAGCTGCTGTGCTGGAAGAGCACATTAGTAGAGTTTTATAATGTACAGAAACACAGATTGAATAAATATTTACAGATCTATATAAACGAATACAGTACACTAATACTACGGGGCCCTTGGCGTGGCAGCAATATGTGCATTAAAAAAAGATGTGACATGCATGCAAATCACTCCATTTCTCAACCTCGACAGTTGATTGGTCCAATATGGAGGGGCAACTTACAATAAGCAGGGAGGGAAAAAAGGCAAAAGAGATGCATAGACATAATTATATGAATTAACCTGTTTAAAAAACAATATCTAGATCTACTTAGTGGCACCTCAGAGAAGGCAATCGTTAAGCAACTAACAATTAAATACTAAGCTTGACTGCAGAATATTTAGAAGATACAAAGCTATTTTATCTGTAACATTCAAATGCATTTACTTTTTAAGAAACTGGGAATCATTTTTTGGTCGTTTCCCCCCTTTTTGTCATTCTTAGGGCACATGCTGTCTCAACACAGAAAGAGCTGGAAAAGCGATGCTCATCAGGTTTAGTCAAAAAGAAAAGTCAAAACAACTACCCTTCATAAGTATTTACAGAAGCCACTGAGAAATAGAAGTCGTCTGCTCATCTCTGATGTAATGCCTTCTGAGATAAACATACTGGAGCGCTAGCAGCCGTTCGTCCAAGTTGCGCCACTTCAGCGAGAATCAGGTTTAAAGAACTATATAAATAAAGTTTTATGCAACATAGCTTCCATTGATAAGATAATATAAAGTGGTGCCAACTGTGTAATGTGTTTTTTTTCTCCTAGTATTAGCTAGGCAGAGAAAACTCAAATGAGTTTGTGCATCCTGCTTGCTCTGTTTTAAAAGTTTAAGAGGGAACAAAGGCAGTAAAGAATGTGGATGAGATACTAACATATCTAAGTTTGTGGTTAAAACTGGTTTTTAGCAGCATCTCCTGGGCGAGAGACAGAGAAAAAGCCATCAAAGCTCCTCGCTTAATGGCTTTTCTTCGTTCTCTCTGTTTCTCACTCACTTTTAAAACATTTGTGCTGAGGACCGGGAGAACTTTCCCAAGCTCCCATTGAGAGAAAACCGCCTTCATAGCAGTGCTCATAGCTTAGCCCTTCATCTCTCTCGAGTTGCTTTGTGTCAATCTCTCTGCTCCGGTGTCATCAGTCATCGCTCTGCTATTACTGGAAACAAGCAATATGGTCTTTAATAAAATCACATTTTTGGATCAATGAAATTGTTTTGAGTTTATATACAACTTACAAAACAAATGTCAGTCTCCGGGATGATGTCTTTGAGCGAAATGGCATCTTCATTGCTTAACTGCTCATCTAAGCATTCGGCTCCGGCGCTGAAGAGAAGAGCGAGAGATGAAGGACTGGTCTCTTTACAGTTACTTCACCCAAATATTACAATCATTATATAATCACCCTATTGTTCCAAACAAATTCACAAAGTTGGCCAGATTTTTTGAAAGAAGACTCTTATGCTTACCAAGGCTGAATTTATTTGATCCAAAACACAGTAAAAATAGTATTACAATTTAAAATAAATGTTCTATTTAAATATATTGGTTAAACTTTACAATAAGGTCTCATTTGTTAACATTAGTTAATGTATTAACTAATATGAACAATACATTTATAACAGTATTTATTAATCTGCGTTAAATGTTATTTACTAAAAGCACTGCTTAGATGTATTAGATGTTGAAATTAACATTAACTAACATTAATAAACGCTGTAGAAGTATTGCTCATTCTTAGTTGATGTTAGCTAAATTAGTTAAAGGTGCAGTATGTAGTATTTTTGCAGTAAAATATCCAAAAACCACTAGACCAGTGTTATATAGTTTGTTCATTTGAGTTCTTACAATAGCCCAAATATTGCCAACTATTTGCTATTGAAAAAAATTGCTATTTTAACCAAGGAGCCGGGACCTCTGAGGGAATTGCCTGGCAATTGCGTCATATCTGTGTTACCCTCGGTTTTATTTGGCAGAAACACTTTACTCTTACTCATGACCAGAAAAAGCGGAAATGGCGCCCGTGACTGTGTCCGGGCGTCATAATAAAAGTCCTGCTGCTCACAAGGCGTGTGTTTGCATAACAATCACTCCAGCGGCCGTACTCATCTCCACAACACTCGGTCCTGCTCTGCTTCATACTACAGTAACGTTAATAACCGCATCCATCAACATGATTTCTGCCCGAGTCCTATTTTCCACCGGCTGTGAGGTGAAGTCACATGTCCCAAGATTCTGTGCTCAAACTTGGCGTCATCAAACTACGCCTTTGTTTTGAATAGGCGCCCTCTAGCAGACAGAAAAATTGCATAGTACAGCTTTAACTAATGAAACCTCATTGTAAAGTGTTACCAACATATGTTAAAATGTAATTCATTCCTGTGATGGCAAAGCTGAATTTTCAGCATTATTATTTCAGTCTTCAGTGTCAAAATGACCCTTTAGAAATTATTCTAATACTGATTTGGAGCTCAAAAACTATTTCTAATAACTACAATCAATGGCGAAAACAGTTGTGCTGCTGATTACTTTTTTAGGATTAATGGTGAATATAAAGTTCAAATGTGTGCTTGGTTTTACCTCTGGGGGGCGCTGTTGTCATGCTCAGTGACTGCAGATTTGTGCACCTCCACCCCTACTGACCTGGAAGTGAGCAGCCATAATTATACAAATGAAGGTGAAACTGTGCTGGAGAGAGGTAACAGACGAAATGTAATGACAGAACTACACAAAAATAGAGAAAGAGACGGAAAAAGTGACAGGGAGATAGTGTGGAGGTACCTTTGAGGAGGTGAAGATGATGCCATTCCTGTGCTGCCTTGTGATGAGGTGGACCGATTTGATGCCGCACACTCGCTAGAGCTTCCTGCCAAGGGATCGGTTTGTGGAAGCAGGTCCGGTCTGCCCAACTGCATGCCTGAGGATGACAGTCACACAGGGAGTTATGATTGGATTTATGCTTCAGTCAGTACACTATTAGTACACTATTAAAGGCCTATTCACACTACTTCTGACTCAACTGAAAAGCATGCACATTTTTTTTTTAAAACAATGCATCTCTATCAGCTCGCACAACAACATAACTTACAGTGACGCCTACTGCCATATCCCAACTTTTGTTTACATAAAGTAACAAATTCAGAGACTTGATGTAAATAGTTTTGGTCGTGGTACTCACTGGTCTCTCCTTCTGTATCGGACTGGTTAAGGTTAGTATGGTACATGAGTCTGGCATCAGAAACTGTCTGTCCGCCAGGGCCGGGAGCAGAGCTTCCCATGGGAAGGCGTCTCACAACACTCGAACAGCCACTTCGACTCTTCTTTGAGGGGGAAGATTTTACTGGAAATGGAGAGAGGCACAAGATGACGACGTCACAAAAACACTAAAAGTTACCAAAATAAAGACTTAAAGGTGAAGTATGTAGTGTCTGCAACACTAGTAGTGGCACCTAGTGGAATTAAAAAATTATACCATATTTTTAAACAACATGGCAACGCCCCTTTGGCACGTCGAGCCTCCCCCAACTCAAACATCACACATACAGCTCTTACATGTGTTTGTGAAGGCATGTTTTAACAGATAAAGCTAGTCTACTTTCAATAAACATATAATTTTAGCTGTGTTGCTACGTGTCATGAGTAAGCAAATGAGTAGACTAGCACTTTGCCTATAGGGATTGGAAGTGCCTCGCTTATTATATACCCATCCGCACCAGGAACATTTTTGATGCACAACAACTGTTAGAAGTTGTTTGGACACATCAAAGTAAACTTTGTAAACTGGTACATTTGTCTTTCTAAACGGCTGCATAATGATGCTGTACGGTATTGATGAGTCCTTTCTAGAGTGTTAGATGCATCATAATGCCCCATTCGCTTTGATGTGTTCATGTCCGATGTCATCTTTGATTTCATCTTTTTTTTTTTGCTTGGCACTGCGGTTACCACTATCTTTTCCCATGTAACACATCAGTCATGGTCTCACACCAGATAAACACTCTCTGGCTCACTACGCTCAACACACTCTGCCTGCCACAGTAGCCATGGCCCAAACTCACGCTATTGGTCCAGCTGGAAAGAGATTGCCAGATCTGAGCAGACCTCTCTCAAATGTTTTGATGGTGCCTGAGAGGTTTCATTTTTACACTTTCAGGGTAGAGAAACGCATGAACGGCACTAATAGTCAATGAACAATAAAATGGCTTAAAAGAATGAATATTAGCATTTTAAAAAATCTTACGTCAACTTTAAAGAAAATGATCAAAAATGAAAATGATCGTCATTTACACACACTTAAGTAATTACAAACCCATAAGAATTTTATTCATGTTCGAAAAACAAACCTGATATATTTCTGGTTACAGAGATATTTTTTACTAAAACCTGAGAGATTTCTGTCCCTCCATTGAAACTTTCAAGCTTCGAAAAGTTCATAAAGATGCCGTTGAAGTAGTCCGTTTAGATTGAGAGGTTTAAACCGTCTTTATATGATTCGTCATATAAATCACTTCATATGATGAACAGTTAAATGTATCCTTATGATGGGCTGTTTTGAATGTTTGTAGATCTTTTTTTTCTGGTAAATAATTCTATCATGTCTCTTCACAATTCAATTCATGTGGATTACTTTTACATTGTATTTACAACATTTTTGACACTTTAGTTTTGGTGGAATGGACTTTCAATGGAGGGACAGAAATCTTTCAGGTTTAATAAAAAAAATCCCTGTTTAGAAAATGAATGAACGTTTTATGGGATTGGAACAACATGAGTAAGTGTTGACTGAATTAAAATGTTTGGGTAAACTAACCCTTTAAAGACTAACTGGACAAGCAGATGTTTTGTTTTTTTTACTTACGTGTTTTCCTAAAAACTGTGCTGCACATGAAACGCTGGAAACGCTCAGCGTAGAATCCGGGCCGATGTACAGAGACTGTGTCCTGCAAACAATTTTTTTACAATGCTATTGAACTCGCATGCTTGCAAATAACTAAATGCAAAATAACTATGTTTGCTTTAAAGTAACATACAGGAACATATAACTTACCCCATCGTGAACCAAGGCCTTCCAGGAATGCTCTATTTTTTTAATAAATCTGAAGGAAGACACAAAGAAGAGATATTAATGATGGCCACAAACATGTAAACATGCTCACACAACTCTTGTCAGTGACTAGTCACCTGTATGACTGTAATATGTCGATGATCCCAATATAAACCAGTATTCTGTCTCCTTTACTGTTGCGTGCTGGGATTCCTCCCCATCTATGGACAAAACAGGAAATTACTTGCATTAAATGACTACCGTATTTTCCGGACTGTAAGTCGCTCCGGAGTATAAGTCGCATCAGTCAAAAAATGTGTCATGAAGAGGAAAAAAACATAACTAAGTCGCACTGGACTATAAGTTGCATTAGGGCAGAGTGGGAGCCGCACTCGCTCGTGCCCGCTTCACTGCATAACCGAGCAGAAGAAAGAAAGTTTGAAGTGAGTGAGAAACTTGTAAGGGACTGGCGAAAAGCAGACGTTACTTTAACTGTAATGAAGAAAACAAAGAAAGCTACTTGCGGACTTCTAAGCAAGATGGCCAACGCTGAAGGAACGAGTCCACAGATCCTTGAACTTCAACTTCAACTTCAAACGCTGTGTGAATCATTCTCGGCTGCATATTTTACTACATGCTGTTTGTATTTTGCAGAATAAGATTTTCTTCATGGGGGCATTTTGTCTGTGTTCAGTCTTTCTAAGCTGTTGTCTTTAAGTTAATATTTCAGTTAAGAGTTTTTTTTTTCTGGGGTAGGCTACAGGAGCAGCATAGAGAGCATTCTCGCGGCTATATGTTTATTCTTGTCAGTCAGTATGAATTAAATTTGATATATAAGTCGCAGCTGACTATAAGTTGCAGGACCAGCCAAACTATGAAAAAAAGTGTGACTTATAGTCCGGAAATTACGTAATACATATTGCAGCCAAATTAAAGCTGGGTGCACAGTGTATTATTTATAACAGTTTTTTTTTTTTTTTTTACAAATGTTGCTGGTCAGACTATACGAACATGATCACAGTGGTAAGCCTGTATCACACTGTATCATCCAAGTTGTCATTAATGTCAGACTATACAGCAGTCACATTCAAAATGGAGGCACGCAAGACTCTACTGGAGCTTTACATGATCAATCTGTGACACATTCGGCGACTGTGAGCTGCATTTCCATGTAGGACAGAAATGGTGGCTAGCAAACAAAAATAATCTCTAGTGTTAATTTTGATCGTGGCTTGTGTGTCGAATAGAAAAATGGCAAAAAAAGTAAAGGTGTGTGTGGAGCAAGTGATGGATCGCTTTTGCACTACTTGTGTCATCAGGTTTTGCACTTCTATCGGTTTTTGAATTGATGGTTGTCGTAGGAGAAACCACACTACAAGACTGTTAATCAAATCTTAGGACAAATCTCCAGAATTTCATCAGAGGTAAAAATTACGGTCATAAATCAGGTGTTGGCGAATGTCAAACTAGCTGTAAAATATTACAGATTTTATCCTAGAATTAGATAAATCTTTTAGGACAAGCTAAATTTTTCTCAAGACGGCCAAAGCGTTGCCAAAATCATACAGTGACTGTTTCAATCCACATATTTTTATGTGCATTTTGGGATTATCACGTAAAAAAACACTGGATGGAAATTGTAAAATGCATATCAATTCTAAAAATGTATTCATATACATTCACAAGTTTGGATGGAAACAGCTAGTGTGCTGTGTATTCGGCTTAAGCCAAGTGAAGAAAGGGATTGTATTGTGGGACAAAGATGGAACAATTAGAAAGTTGAAGAGGAAAGAAGACAAAGGGAAAATACATTGAAAGACACATAAAATGGATGGATTAGTGAATTAACTGCATGTACGGAGAGAAAAATCAAACAGGGAACGTAAGTGAGTAGAATAATATGTTGACTAACTGGTCCTCTGTTTCCAGGGTTCCTTTCCCTTTGGCCTCTCCCTGTATGGACTCCATGGCGGTGCTGTACAGAGCTTTCTGAGTCTGCGGCCTCCTGTGGTCTGGCGTCACGGCCCCGTCGGAACCCCCGCCCTCTACGGCCCCTGCTCGCTCACGAGATGCCTGATCGGTGTTATGGATCCCCACCAACAGACTGTAGTCCATAATCTTAAAGCTCTGTAGGAGCTGTCAAATACAGAGATGGATAAACAAAACAAGTCTTGTTTTTGAAAATATTCAATACTTAAATATTTGCACCAAAATGTATTCATTTTATTATTGTTTTTGTTTTTTTGACACAGAAAGCATCTTTTCAACCAAACGAAAAAGATTCAAAATGTTTAATGCATGAGAAAAAAATACAAACTAATGTTCATATATATGCACCAATATAACAATACATAGTAAATAAATAGCAACATTTACTTTTTATATTATATTATTAAACATTTTAATACATAAAAAAAGACTGCACAACATGGAGACTACAAATCTGATAATGTCTGATCACATCTTTAGGATACTTAAAAGGTTAGCTCACCCAAAAATGAAAATTCTGTCATTAATTATTTACCCTAATGTCGTTCGACGACCGTAAGACCTCCGTTCATCGTCAGAACACAAATGAAGATATTTTTGTTGAAATCCGATGGCTCAGAAAGGCCTTCATTGACACCAATGTCATTTCCTCTCTCAAGACCCATAAAGGCACTAAAGACGTCGATACAAAGCCCATCTCACTACAGTGACTGTACAATCATTTTATGAAGCGACGAGAATAGGTTTTGTGCGCAGAAAAAAAACTAAATAACGACCTCTGTAGTCATGGGCTGATTTTAAAACAAAGACTCAAACCGTTATGAATCAGTGTATCGATTCATGATATAGATCGCCAAAGTCAGATTTCAGCAGTTTGGCGGTTTGACACGCGATCCGAATCATAAATCAATACGCTGATTCATAACGGTTCCAAACTGTTTTGAAATCGATCCATCACTATACAAGTCGTTATTTAGTCTTTTTCTGCACAAAACCTATTCTCGTCGCTTTATAAAATGATTGTACTGTCACTGTAGTGAGATGGGCTTTGTAACGACGTCTTTAGTGCCTTTATGGGTCTTGAGAGAGGAAATGACATTGGTGTCAATGAAAGCCTTTCTGAGCCATCAGATTTCAACAAAAATATCTTCATTTGTGTTCCGAAGATGAACGGAGGTCTTACGGTTGTCGAACGACATTAGGGTAAGTGATTAATGACAGAATTTTCATTTTTGGGTGAACTAACCCTTTAAAGTACTTATCGCTTATCAATTTATGCCATACTACTGTTCAATGTTTGGGGAAAAGAATGCATCATTTTTACTAAAAAATATTAAGCAGTAACAGTTTTTAAAACTGTAATAATAATATAAAATGTCACCAAATCAGCATATTAGAATGATTTCTGAGGGATCATGTGACACTGAAGATTGGAGCAATGATGCTGAAAATTCAGCTTTGCAATCACAGGAATAAATAACATTTAAAAAATTAAAAAAAAATAATTGCTGTAATATTTCACAATATCACTGTTTTTAATGTATTTTTAATTTAAATAAAGCCAGTCTTGGTGACCATAACAGACTAACAGAAATCTAAACCTTTTGCAAAATGATCAATGGTAGTGTATACTGAATATTCATTATTAACATAATCCTGGATTCTGTTTAAACTAACATGCAATAACACCCAAACATGAGCATGCATGCATGCTCACCAGGCAGTCCCGCTGGATGGTTTTGCAGAGGGCGTTGTAGTTGTCAGATTCTAGTTGGATGCCCTCGGGCATGTCCTGGATAAAATCCAGGTCTTTGTAAGTGGGGACTCTTTTCTCTCTCTCTTTTGGTGAGGCACGCCGTTTGTACGTGGAGCCCTTCAGGTCATATTTGTGGTGCATAGGCACACTTCGGGGCAACAGGTTATTCATTACGACGATACGGATGTTCTTTCCACCCGCTTGCACGCAATACAAGCCGTAAAACTTCGGGAGCAGCGTTCTCTTGTTCTGATTTAGATTCTGAGGGAAGGAGAGGAGAACAGAAATGCTGTAACATCACAATTCAAAACTAGATGAATGCTACAATTTGACTTATACCATGTATTATGTATCTGAAGTACATGAATACATATGTGTAAGGCTTACCATGAAGTACCCAGGCAGTAGTTTCTGCAGAAACTCTGCCTCCTTGTGCTGTACTGTTTTAATAATGAACTCATCATCACTTGTCACATAAAATATTGATCCACTCGCTCCAGGGTTGGAAAGCTCAATCAAAGGATCATTACATAGAGAATACTGTAGACAGAAAGAAATCACAAAAACACATTAGGGATGTTGGTATCAACAATTAACTCTTTCGACACACACACACACACACACACACACACACACACACACACACACACACACACGTTGGTCTATGTGGTTTACAGGGACTCTCCATAGACGTAATGGTTTTTATACTGTACAAACCGTATTTTCTATCCCCTTACACTGCCCCTACCCCTAAACCTACCCATCACAGGAAACATTCTGCATTTTTACTTTCTCAAAAAAACATCATTTAGTATGTTTTTAAGGACATTTGAATTATGAGGACATTTGATATGTCCTCATAAACCACATTTATAGTGTAATACCAGTGTTATACCCATGTAGTTATAAAAATTTGTGTCCTCATAAACCACATAAACAGGCTCACACACACACACACACACACACACACACACACACACACACACACACACACACACACACACACACACACACACACACACACACACACACACACACACACACACACACACAAAACTTCAAAAGTTAGGGGTGGGTAAGATCTTTTTAAATGTTTTTAAAAGAAGTCTCTTAAAGGGTTAGTTCACCCAAAAATGAAATTGATGTCACCCTAATGTCGTTCCACACCCGCAAGACCTTCGTTCATCATCGGAAAACAGTTTAAGATATTTTATATTTTAGTCCGAGAACATAATGCAGCCAATGCCCACTTCACTGTCCATGTCCAGAAAGGGAATAAAAACATCATCAAAGTAGTCCATATGTGACATCAGTTGGTTGATTAGAGTCTCTTGTCACGTGATTTCAGCAGTTTGACGCGAACCGAACTGCTGAAATCACGTGACATTGGCGAACCGAATCATTGATCGATTCACTGATTCATTAACCGTTTGATTCTTTTTGGAGCCACATGGAGGAGAAGACAATGCTGAATAAAATCGTAGTTTTTGATATTTTTGGACCAAAATGTATTTTCGATGCTTCAAGAGACTCTAATCAACCAACTGATGTCACATATGGACTACTTTGATGATGTTTTTATTCCCTTTCTGGACATGGAAAGTGAAGTGGGCATTGACTGCATTATGTTCTCGGACTAAAATATAAAATATCTTAAACTGTGTTTCGATGAGGAACAAAGGTCTTACGGGTGTGGAACGACATTAGGGTGAGTCACTAATGACATCAATTTCATTTTCACTCTGCATTAATATTCACAACCCTTCCAAATAAGAAAAAAACAGAGCATTACATCCTAGGGACAATTTCTAGGGTTGTAACTGGACCTGTAAAACTATATCTGGGCAATTTTTGACCTTAAATAAGCCACATACCCTCTATTTAGATATCAGAGAACAATTTAACATATTGTTTCAAATCATTCTAGGGCACCTTTAAGAGACATGAACTAGTTTTTTGAAAAACAACTGTGACCTTTGATACACGTCTAGTCTTCATGCTCGGAGTATGATTTCACTAATAATAAATGTACATTTGCATAAAGCATGGATATTTGTCTATACCCATGTTTATTAGAGTATTAAAAACTTAAAACATATTAATTTACATATTTAAATTTAGAACTGATAAAAATGTGCAATTAAATTGTGATTAAATGTTTTAATCGGTTGACAGCCCTAATTATAATAATTATTACTTGATTTCATTTATTTAACTGATTTCTATTTTAATCTATTTTAAAATGTAATTTATTTCTATGATGGCAAAGCAGAAATCAGCCTAATATGATGATTCGGTTTTTAAGAAACATTACTATCATTAATGTTCAATATAATTGTGCCACTAAATATCTTGTTGAACAGCATTTATTTGATAAAGAAATGTTATGTGACATCATAAATGTCTTTGCTGCTTTTGATCTATTGAATGCGTCCTTGCTGAATAAAAGTATTAATTTATTTAATACTTAATAGTAAGGAGAGGGGGTGATCCTTTTGGGTAGGTGCGCGTTTTGGTGATTTCAAATATTAACAGCACTTTTCAAAAATTGCTTACTGCAGCTTTAATATTAATCAAAACAAGTATTAAAAGAAATCATAAATCATATTTCTTTGATATAAATGGTTCAGCTAACCAGATAGTCATCAGGTCGAATGCCGAAAAGTTCTCTGAAATAACGGAAGGCGATGGGGGCGTAGGTCTTAAACCTGAAGTCACCGTGGTGATGTGCTGGAGTCAAATTACTTCCTTCACTGTAGGAGAGAAGACAGGGAGAGCAAAACTGAGACAGGGTTATGAGTTTCTTTTTCATTACATATGTAACCTGGCAAACCTCCTACTGTTCGATCCAGAGGTTTAAACACACAAGACGCCGAAAGACGGTTGACATTTCACTTTTTTACAGACACAAACTTCAGTCAGCAAACCCCTTCAAATCTATTGAAATAAATATTAAATACACCTACAGAGCATGGTTGAGTTGTTCTGGCAAACATATACACAAGTGGTAACATGCATACAGCACAATGTCTTTTTGCACACACACCTGGGGAAGAAGATGCTCTCTACTACATAAAAGTCCTGCATGAGAACGTCTCTTTCAGCTTTCTGACTGAGGCTGCCCACCGTGTGCGCGATGCCCAGCTGGATGGCACCTTTGAGGGCGGAGGAGGTCGTCTAAAGACAAAGAAAGACTGCGTGCGTGAGAAAGAAGTGCAAACAGAAAGGAAACACTAGATAAATACCACAATGATTATTTTAAATAACCTATAAATGAGCTATTATGTAGGTGGCGTGGGAACATAATGCATTTATTTAAAAAAATGTAATTTCCAGTAAAACAAATGCTGGAATGTGTTGTTATTATTAGGAGTGGGAGATTATTTGTTGATATTTTTATATAACAACATTTAATATATGCATTTATAAATAGATGTATTGCTTATGTAAAATGCTTAAAATGATGACCATCATTTCAACTAAACAGTCTCTGTTCAAATCTGTAGTTTTACCATTTTTTTATGAGTTGAATGTGTCAAGTGTCAAAATAAATCTGGTTCCTTTCATCTGGTACACCACTTCTACTCACCCTCAAGTCATCCTAGGTGTGTATGACATTCTTCTTTAAGATGACTACAATCTGAGTTATATTAAAGGGGGGGTGAAATGCTGTTTCATGCATACTGATCTTTTTACACTGTTAAAGACTTGGAATCCCATACTAAACATAGACAAAGTTTCAAAAGTTAAGGTGGACGTTTGATGGGAGTATTTCTTTGTCAAAAATACTACTTCCGGTTAGTCATAAGTTTCGGCAAGTTTTTTGAGATCATGCGTCCCCATTGACGTTAATGGGGGCGGAATTTCCTTGTATGGGCCTTACGGACAATTCTACCGGAAGCGCGTGAGAGAGAGAGGGAGAGAGCGAAAGCAACAGGCTACGCCCATCAAAGCGCTGGCTTGTAGGCTGCGCTGCACAGGTAATGTGCACATAACAATGTCACCAAAAAAGTGCGTTTTTGGTTGCCAGACCAAGACAGTCCTGCACAGATTCGCCAAAACCCCGCGTTAAGGCAACAGTGGATGTAATTTGCTTTTCCGGATCAGCAACTGAGTTGCGCGAATGTTTATATCTGTTCGCTGCATTTCGGTGCCGACTGTTTCATAAACAAGGCCCAGCTCGACGCCGGATTTTCCCAATCGCCTAATGCTGAATGATGGAGCAGTCCCAACGTTAGAAGGGTGAGTGAGACTGCTTCAAATGTCTATTTTTTTTTTAGTCCGCTTACTGTCTACACAAACCACGTGTAAACACACAAACACACGTGCACAACTGCACTTCCCACATGTACACCTTCAAAGACAAAAATACGACGATATAATTCAAGTATAAATATGTAAATAACACAAGCCGCTAAGCATATTATATAGTTAGTGTATAACTTGTACCACATAGAGACGTCCTGCTCTAGTCGTTTTTGCTGCTGCTCCTGTTCAACTGCAGCCTCTGGGTCTGATTCCGGATCATAGATGTATGGCTGTATCTGATTAAAAGCCATATTTTTATTTTGAATAAAGTTTTTTTCCCGCTGTTAGGGATGACGCACTCGACTCAACACAATAGCAGCGCGCTGCTGCACACGTCATTATTTAGCTCCGCTCACGACACGCCCCCACCCGCTCGGCTTTTTTCGGAAAGACTCGGAACAGCGCATCTTTCTTATATAATTATTAAAAAAATAAAGACTTTTCGGAGATATGCAGGATGCAATGCTACTCTATAGGTACTCAAGATTGACATGACACTGACTGAAACTGAGTGTTTCACCCCCCCTTTAAAAAATGTCCTGGCTCTTCTTAGCTTTATAATGGCAGTGAATGGCTGTTTCTGTTTCAATAAAGTCCATAAAAGTGCATCTATCTATCATAAAACTGCTCCACACGGCCCCGGGGGGTTAATAAAAGCCTCTGGTGAGAATATCCGAGCTCTTACAAGAACAAAGATTTGTTTTGCTCTATCCTCTGAGCCTTCGCTTTCGTCACTGGAACTTTTTGGGTGAACTTTACCTTCTTTACCTACTTTAATAGGCAAATAAAAAAATCACTGTGATATTCAAATGTTGCTTCATTTTACATCCTCTCAGCATGTCTCTCATGATAACCTCTCTTTCCTTTCCAACTCCTCCCTTTGGTCTGTTCCTTTTTTCTAGCCCAGTTTCGCTCTCTTGCCCTTCCTCTTCTATCAGGTGACAAATCTGACTGCCAGCTGACCTTTTTGTAAGTCGTTTCTCCTGTAGGGTCAACTCCTCGGTGACCAATGGTCTTCTTCATACTCTGAGATGATCCTGGCCCCTATGTGGGAGAGACAGAGACACAAAAGAGTGACAGAGAAAAAAGGTGAACAGAAAAAGGCAACTGGTTTCATGTCAATAGAGGGGATTCAATTCAGGTTTGACTTCCTGTTTGTCAGGTGTTTCCTCGAGTCAAATACAGACACACACACTTTCCTGTGAGTCTGTTCATCCTCTCACTGCCTTGGTACACGTGAATCTTCAATTGACAATGGGAGCTGTGTGTGTGTGTGTGTGTGTAACTGTGTCAATATTTGTCCTTTTCAAGATCCTTCTCGCATGACTGTTTAATCAACACACGGTAACAGTAAGGTCAATCTTACTTCAGGCTAAAGGGCTCATGTGTTCAAATTCCTCTATCAATGTTGAGAGGAGAAAAAAAAAACACCCAGACTGGGATGACACTGTGGATACTGATCTGAGATTTTACAAGTACTCGGCTGACTGAAGAGAACTGAGAAAATAAGGGAAGGTGAAAATGTTCGCATTAAGCACTGAGAGCAGAAACTAGACAGGACTTGACATCTATTTAGCGATAAATCAAGAGGCTGTACATTATTGTGAAAACAGTCTTAAAGGCAATGTTAAACCCATATTTACCATACAGCACAACCTTTTGCTGTAATAAAACGGTCACCAATTGGGAAAAAAATAATTTTGACAATGGGCAAAGTGTAAAATGGATCCTGATGCCTACAATGTTACTCTATGGAGAATACAGAAAGCTCTCGCATTTCATAAAAAACTAAAATTTAATCTTTGATGACTAAATAAGTGAAATTCACTTTTATTCCACAAGTTGGTAATGTCTGATACACAATGATGAAGTGATGTTTCACTCATAGCTAACAGACAGAAAACAAAAGAATAGGAAGCATCATCACTCATTCGTTTAGCTAAAATATATGCTGTGCGGTGCTAAATTTAGGTTTAAAAGTACTAAACGCATTTTAAATATTACTGTCACTGTCACTTGATGGTGGATCTGGTAAAGCTGTCAGCCATCAAAATACTGATCTTGAAGATGTTGAGAAGATAGTTTTGAGAATGACGAATATGAGGCAGATGCTGAATGTTCTGAGGAATGAGCTCTGAAGAGGACAGTGATGATGGTATCAAACATTTCCTCAAACTGAACCCTTCCAAGCTCCAAAAGGTAACCTTTTGTAATTGTTACTATAATATCTAATTGTTACACTAATAATATAATTGTATCGTGACTGGTAGAGGTCCATCTGTGTTGCTAAAGACCCGAGTATGTAATGATTGGCAAAACATTCATGCATTTAAGGTTAAAGAGCTAACATTAAAGGCACAAAAAAGCTGGGAGCAGTGAAGTAATACTAAAGGTGTAGTTGTTAAATAACTTATATTAATAGGATTCCGGGCAATAGGGGATTTTGTGTGAGGGTGGAACGATCTCATGTCTTGTTGAAGATGGTTATGCCAATTTGCCATGTTGACCAACTGCTGCTTGGTATAAAAGTGACTTCTGTGTGAGCTGTGCTTCATCTACACTAACTTGACTGGACAATGGACCTTCTCAAGTTTGAGGTAAATTAAAACAGCACAAGCTGTGTGTAACAATTTACAACTGACTCACTTATTGAATGGCAAGTTATATCTGACTAGAAATTAACTTAAAACTGTTTTCATAAAAACATTCTAAGTTTTCTTAAACCTCTAAAGAGAAAATTCAGAAATTTGAGAATATGTGAGAATTAATTATGTATATTTTATTCCACTCTAGATAGGGGTAACCTGAACTTAGTGACTCAGGTTATATTTCTTATGAATATTTTAATTCCTTTTCCATGTAAAGCACTTTAAATTACCATTGTGTATGAAATGTGCTATATAAATAAACTTGCCATGCTATTTACTAACCGGCCTAACAAATGTGGGCCTAGCTGAAGTTACATATTTACATTTAACTTCAACTATGCTACAAACCTATGACTCTAATGAACCATTTCAGACAGAGTACCAGAGTAATTATACTCTGCATTTTAACACAGCTGGGAAGCTGTATGGACCAATCAGCTCTCAGGAATGGAACCATCTGTTTTATAACGATCAAACATTGCATATCCCACTATGCACTGGGAAGACTTGTCTGTTTAAGGTAAGATCCTTGCCCTGTCAAGTCACTTTTATTTATAGCGTTTTTTTACAATGCCGATTGTTTCAAAGCAGCTTCAGTGTTAACAGGAAAATAATGCTCTGGAGAAAACGATGATGTTATCCAGCTAATTACAATCATCATATAGTGCCAATGCGAGCGTATCGGTAATATAGTTTAAATTTAAGTGACCCCAACTGAGCAAGCCCTGATAGGGCATACTTTTGTCCATGTGTTCCTCTTCTAGTTATATATCATTCCGACACAAACAGAATGAAATAATGGAAATTCTCATGAAACAGGAACATGATTTGACTGATGCAAAATTTGAGTGATGAAATAATAATCGAAACTGAACAGTCATCAGATTTAGAATTTAGAAAGCAATTAAGAAATTATTTCTATGCCTTACAGAAAGAGAGTAATCCAACATGAGATCAGGCTTACCTCCGTAATGGTCATCTTTCGAACTCCGCTGGATCCTTTAAAGTTGGACAAAAAGAGAAAGAAACACGACAAAACATTAAAATGTGTTGGAGGGACGAAAAAAAAAACAATATGAACTTCACACCACTTCCTGCAGTTTCTATCCTATAAACTAAAACTAAATTGTTTTGACAATTAATCGAGTAATATGACTTTTGTGGTAAAAGTAACTTAACTGACTTAAAACACATGTATAATAAGAATGAATAATAATCGGTTTAAATAACGTAAGCAAGTTATCACATGGTTTTATTGAACGACACTTAAAATACATAATGTCACATACATAATATAAAAATAGTACATAACAGGTTGATTATAAGGGAGCCAACCCCCATAAGGGGGTGATTGTTATTACACATTACAGCATGATAAAATTAATATTGGCCAAACAAAATTTTGCTTAAACATCCACTTAATATTTGGCCACATGTTTACAATAGAAATGCTACAGCGAAGATTTAAACTTTTACTTTGAAATCACAAACAATTTGCATATTTAGAAAAATATTGATTAGGGCTGCAACAACTAGTCAATAAAATCAATAATAATCGATAATGAAAATCATCAACAACTATTCTCATTATCGATTAGTCGGGTCTGCCCTTCCACCTGGCTTTCAACAGTTGCGCCAAATTACAGAACCGAATAACGCATCTCTATGGACAAAATTAAAGAAATGGTGGAGTGGAAACAGAGTGAGCTGCTGCAGGAAAGGTACATGATCCAAGTGCCCTAAACATGATAATTCTATAAGCTTCCAGCAAATGCATTACAGTTTAACATACTCTGTCATGCACTTTGACAAATGTGTGTGCGTCTGCAGCGCAAAACGTTAATTGTACAGGTTATATCCACTGGCTGATCAATATAGAGAACAGTAGCTATATCTGTAAATGCAACTAATTCATGCCAGTATTTCCATTTTGCATGAAAGCGTGTCCTGACCGTCTGCGCTTAACTTCACTGAAAATTGTGTCAAAACAGACAGAACGCAGTCGAGAGGGAGATTATTCATATTTAGCGCAAAACACTCATTCATTTAGCTGAAATATCCACTGTTGGGCGCTAAAATTTTTGTTTAAAAGTCAACATGTCATTCAAGTATTTTATGAGAGCAGTAACTATAAAGGGATAACGGCATGTAATTAAATGTAAATGTCTTATTCTTATAGCATATTTACAGGATAAAGAAATTACTGTGTCCATAACAAATGTGTTCCTGCAGAACGTTCCTCTTGTTTTTTTGAAGGACAGCATGGGGCAGGATGTGGAATAGTGTGTTTAAATAGACTTCATATCCGATTAATCAACAAAATAATCATCCAACTAATTGATTAATCAAAATTATCATTAGTTGCAGCCCCAATATTGATGTTGGTATAGGTTTATGATTTACGCTACAAATCTGGTGAAATGGCACACATTGCTTTCCCATATGAACGTTATATGCAAGGCAACACAAACTCACAGCATATGCCGAGATGGAGTTCGTTAACTAAGCTGCTGAGGCGCACTCCGTGCATGTAAATTATAAGTTAATAACAGTGCAACACTTTGCTATAAAACAGCATCAGAGTCCGATTTTATATGCGTTTCTAAATGCATGTTATTGGAAACCCAAATAAACAGCAGATGCAGAGACGGAGTTCAAATGGAGAACATTTACTTTGAAAAGAGCAGCTCTGTACACATGTAAATAATTAAAGCTCAATTACAAAATTTGGTTGTCATCTCTAATCCACCCTGAAAAACAGAGTTCTTTCAACTATCCTCCACCTGCTAATGTCACAGAGGGCAAAGTCTGTCATGACACCAGGGGTGCCAGACGATCAGCAGACTGTCACAGCAGATGCTTGGTGGAGAAGAGATTCACTCTAAACAACACATGACCTAAAACACTTGGGGTCTTAGGCTTGTATAATAGCAATGCATGGTATGCAATGGGTCTTGATCATTTGCGTTGATTCAGAACGATCGAATGTCTTCAGGCGAGCCAGAAGTTATACAACAAAGCTTGTCTGCTCGTCGTCAAAACAAACAGACTGAGATGCAATAGCATAGCAACCTAAATCCTGCCAATAGCTTGATAGTATTACACACAATCAGGATTAGAATCCAACCTACAAAAAGAGTAACAGTATTACCGGTATCTGTGAGCGCAAACCAGGTTTGATTGGGCCAATGACTGATAAAGAAAAATATCTAATTTATGTTGGTTGCATAGGGTTTTAAAAAACCTTTGTAATATTTTAGGAGAAAGTCATGTGGTGTAACATAAAAAAAAAAGAAGTTAATTTCCTTCCACTTTGAATAGATGAACATATCTCAAGTATTTATTGATATAAAATTTAGGCTACATGAACATGAAACTAACCTTGCCTTTTCATATACCGGTCAAATTATATGATATTTTATTGACTTTAAAACAATTATTTTCTGCATACTGGTTGCACCAAATTAGGTGTATCTGAGTTATTTGTTGGACTTGAAATAAGCAGTTTTGCTAAAAAAAATCTAATAAATAATAATATGATATACTAAGCTTTTGTGGGAATTTTTAGATTTTTTATTTTACCAAAAGTAACTTTATATGTAGAACAAATAGTTGGATAAACCATTATCAAAATTAGGATTACAACAAACAGGTTGCATCAGGGGAAAAAAGTTTACAATATCACAAACTCTTAACGCATATGTGCTTCACCTCACGTCTACCATCACCTCATTTCATCATGGAAGAAAAAGTCATTAGGGCTGCAGCTATCGATTCTTTTTGTAATCGATTAATCTACCACTTAATCGATCGATTAATCGATTAATCGGATAATAATTACTTTTTCTTTATTAAAGAGCAATAAGAGACACTAAGACGCGTATCTTAAAATTAACATCTAATTTGTCTTCTTTTTAGAAAAATTAAGTTTTATTGCTGAAATTGCATACATTAATAACTGTGAAACTAAACAATTTTAATGCATACAATTGCCATATTATAATAAATAAAAATCTATTTCAAATTACTTTAAAAAGGTAAACATAGTTCAATCTAAAACTAAACCTACAACCAATAAATCTAAATAGTAGTAATATAAATAACAATAATGCCAATATAAATAATATAAATATTCTAATATTCTATAAATATTCTATAAATAATATAAATAACTAAACATTGTATTTATGTTGTGCAACTTAACTTTCATGTATCAGCTTCAGCTCAGGCATGACATAAGCATTTACTGTCTTATTTACTCCTTTACTGAAGCAAAATGTATTGGACAGGTTAACTTGGAGAAAGAGATGTGCGGATCAGCTCTATCGTCACCGAATCAGCTGTTAGAAACAAACCATCCACCAGCACCCGATAGTCACAACTTCAAATCCTCCGTGTTAAGCGCGATGCTATCGTCACATATTAGCTACACTGAAGTAGGTTGCTAAACAAAACAAAAAAATATATTTTGGAAAATTACATTTACATAAACCAGGGTCGACAACCTATACATCACACGGAGGAATAACCGCTAGAACGTGATCAAACGCGAGATATGTTTAATTCAGTTAAAGTACATCATGCTGATCTTTTGAGCTAATCATTCATCATTGTAACACAGCTTGTTTTAAGTTAGTAGCTATAAATATGATTAAAGTGTGATATTTAAATTACACAAATCAATGAAAGCACGCAGCTCTGAGCTCTGAAAGCACGAGCGCTGCTCATCACACACACACACACACACACACACGCTTGTTCTGATATTTGTTGCGCCTAGTATTGAGAACATCTAATGGTGCATTTCGAAGATATTATCAAGTAGGATATATAAAGTCTCATTAAAGATTTCACACACATCACAATGACGGTGATCCATGTGCAAAGCTGCAAACTCCATCGCGTTCATGTGTTTGGAGTTGCTCGTATCTCCTCAGCTGACGCGTGAACTGCCGCAAATGAAACTTAAATGTTCAGCGTCGCATCCTGAAGCTCAACACACAGTTGTCTGCATTTAAAAACAGCGATATTAAATGATATTACCAGTGCTGATGCCCGCCCGCTCTCTCTCTCTCGCATTGCGGTCTTTGGATCTCGTGATGAGCTGAAAACGAAAGTTAAAGAACGACACGCATTCATTGCGTTTTAGCGTGATATGAGAGTTCCGCGTCTTTATTAAAATCAACATATTAACGATTTCTCTCATCCACCTGCAATGTTTGGGATGTTTATGCACCTGAACCGCGGATATAACCGCAATCCGCTCATACTCCGAGTCCTTACACAAAAAATGTCTTTCTGCAATATCTGTGTGTAGTTAAATGGACTAAGCGAAGCGTCGAGGCAGATGATTTTGCCTCGAGGATTTTTTTGATTCGATTAACTCGAGTTACTCGATGAATCGTTGCAGCCCTAAAAGTCATGTGACATATTTGGCATTGCTGATAACCAAGTCTAAGTCTATGCATAAAGAACGCATAGAAGGTAACTCACCCATTTTCACACGATTCCCCAGACAACTACTGAACATTTTTGCAGTAACCAATAGCAACAGCTATTTTTAGGTTAAGTTAGTGAGGACGGATAACGCATTTCAATGGCTAACAGATCTAGATAGCTACGGTATGTGAAAGGACTCGTGGTCATCACGCAAGCTTTTGAGAACAACAAGCTTGAACAATATGGGTGATAATGAAAAGACAACATTCAATTGCTCATCTCACCAAGACGCAGGCCTACGCACATTAGGATCTACAAAATGTAAACCTGAGCAATTGGCACAATGTCCAAGAACTGATATTTCCTTGTTCCCACTGATAGCTGGACCCTTTCATCATCCGTCTGAAATTTCAATTCCTTTTCCCATCCGCCTTAATTGCACAAACAGATGAGTCAGTTACAGCTTCCACTTTCATCACATTCCACCCATCCCCCAGTCATCAAGCTTAAATCGCCACTGCAAACGAGACCATGCAAGAGACAAGCCATTTTGGTTAATTGGCATTCAGAGTCTCTAAATCTAAATCAAACAGCACAACTGAGCCATGCATGTACTACCTCTCCGAGAGGTCAAAAGCCTCCAAAACGGAGTCCTCAGATCTGTAGGGGTAAAAACAGATGTTTTAAAGGTCCTGTTCTTCGCGATTCCATCTTTCAAACTTTAGTTAGTGTGAAATGTTGCTGTTAGAGCATAAATAATACCTGTAAAATGATAAAGCTCAAAGTTCAATGCCAAGCGAGATATTTTATTTAACAGAAGTTCCCTTTCAAAGCCTACAGCGAACGGCCTGTTTGGACTACACCCCTGCACTTCCTTCAGGAATGACGTCACTAGAACCGTTTGTTGACTAACCCTCCGCCCACAAGAACACGCAAAAAAGGGGGCGTGGTCTTGTTACTCTCCCACGTGGAGAAGAGCGCGCATTCAGCGCTTGCATCTCCCCGTTATGGGCGGGACCTTTCCGGGCAAAGTGCGCTAAGCTGCTGTCCAATCACAACACGGGAAGCGCTGACCCAATCAGAGCTCGTTACGTGTTTCTGAAGGAGGGACTTCAAAGAACAAGGAAATCCTCAGGCCGTTTTTAGGACAGAGGAAACAACGCTGTACAGTTAAGTAAATTGTGTGAAAAATACAGTTTTTTTTACACGCGAAACATGAACTCATGTTATATTGCACACTGTAAACATAAAGCTTCAAAAAAACACGTGAAGAACGGGACCTTTAATAAGAAGGATCATATTTTCAGCACTTAAAATCCCACTGTAGTCAATAATTGTATCCCCTAAAACTCATCTAAGATCACCAAAATTACATATTTAAAAACACTATCCACGCCTTAAAATAGCTTGAATGTAACTAGATTCTTGCTTCATTTAGTATGCGGATCCATGAATATGCACTTGCTCAACTTTACTGTAGTAAAAACGCTGCACAAAGGCAAGTGGAAATACTGGTTTGATTGATTCAGCATTTATGTTTGAACCAGAAACTGATTTAGAAAAAGAAGTGGAAGAGTGAATTATACCGGCTCGTCTACAAGTCGATGTATCAGAATGATAAATGTGTTTTATATGCATTGCTAATGTTACACAAACCATGTTCCCGTTCGCCGATCTCAGAGTCAGACAGCAGCCTTCTAAAAATCAGCATCCTTAAACACTTTAAACATTATAGAATGTCAGTGGAGAAAGGCATATAGTTTAACATCGTAATTCATCATACATAATTCACCTGCCGCTATATTGCTACATGTACCCGCTTTTTCATATCAACAGAAAAATACACTGGGATAACCTGGCTTCCCTTGAGACTCCCATCCTACACAGCATATAAATGCTAAAGCCCGCCTGCACATTGACGTGATTGGTTACAGCATAGTTTGTGACGTTAAAAACTCATTTTCTAACCGGTTAATCGATGTATGACAACACCGGTAATACCGGTATCACCGATGGGGGCTTTTAAATTGCTAATTCTAAACCGAAAATAAATGCCTGAGCATGGCCGCATAAGCATTCATAACGGAGCGGAGCAGAGCGTGGGTTAAGTTGAGCCGAGATAACAAATATAAGATGTTGTCTATACAATTTTTATTTATGTTTAATTGTTATTTTTGTATTTGTTATGATACTGTCAACACCTTAAAAATAGTAAAAGAGAAAAATACTATAAATCAAATACGACATCTGTCACTCAAAATTATATGCCAAAAAACGCACATAAACGAAAACTGTCTGCTTACTATCTATAGTACATATATTTATAATATATATATACATACCACCCCTGCAGAAAGTTTGGATCATTTTGAGTTTAACCGTGGATACGCTGTTGTCAAAGGATGTCAAGAGCAGGCGGGCCCTTTCCCACCCAAAGTACACCAGCGCTGGCGACCGCTACCATTTTTGATTTGGAAGTTTACTCCCGCGTCACAAAAAAAAACGATCAGGTCCCGCAGACCTCTACCATGTGGTCATGTGCATTTTACTTTTGCTTTAGAATCACTGCCAATTCGAAGGATAAAAAACTAAATTGGGTTTTTTAAACCAAAACTGAAACCAAATTTTTCACCGTCATCTTGTCAGTCAGCTCCCCACTCTTGGGATGAATGAACTGATCTGTCACTGCGACATTTGGCTCAGGCTTTATTAAGCATTTTTAATCGTAGTCTGTTCTCTAACTAAACAAATTGATTTTTATTACCATAAAGAAAATCAAAACAAAAGTGGGGGCGGTGAAACCATGGGCAAGTGATGTAACCGGTATTGAGTCATCCTTACATGGATGGATGCAAAAGATGGACGTTTCAGAGAGGAAAATTTAGGTTGTCTCATAGAAAAAGACAACAACAACAGAAAAAAACACCAACAAATAACTAATATTAAAGACACATTATTTAATATCATACGCCATGATTAAAACAATTACAAATGTATAGGCTAATTTATCACTAAAACACTTTTAACAAATTCCAGTTTTGTTTTGCATCTCATCCTTAAATCGCAGAGCAAGTGAAGTGACCACTAAGAGAAAAAATGGCTTGTCTCTAAAGCTTGTCTATATTTAGTCCAAGCTTAAGACATAGGCTACACTATATTTTAAGAGTGGTAGTCAACAAATATTTTTCCTCATGTGCAGTTATGCACAGAAACAAACAAACATGCATTTGAGGTGTGAATAGTGGTGAGATCTCCTGTGTGAGAGAGATGAAACTTAAGGCTAAGATGTCTGTTAGATGTCATGAGTCTGTCCCATTTCATCTGGGTGAGCGAGCTGGTTTCTGTCCCATTTTCCCATTTATATTTAGAGCAAGAGAGCAGCGTATGCGTGACTGTGAGCACTAAAAATACTTCTTATAGAGTGCTAGTGCTAACGATATCTTAATGTGGGTTACCCACACAAAATGCCATGATGTTCTGAGCTAACAGACAAAACCATGAACACCTTTTTGACTTCAGCACCTCAGACTACTGAAGTCAATCACCACTTCATTTCCCAAGGGATGTTATTTTTTACTCGGCCAATAAAGATAGACAGGGAGTCAAAGAAAATATAACCACTCACAGGACATTCACTGTCAATGCCATTTACATCCCAGTAACTAATTAGCTAATTCACAAAACTGTTTGAAGAGTGAATATGATGAATGCATTATGACAAATAATTTAGTTTCAAACTAATAGTCGAAATTAATTAGCATGCTCATACAGTCAATGATATAATATTAGGATAGAATTACATGTTTGTCATGGTTTAATCAGCACTGAGTGACAAAATAACCAAACGTCAAAAAAGTATTAACTTAGCTAAACCTTCATGAAGGACAAATAAGTCAAACTAAACACTTTTAATCATAACTGAGGGAACTCCTGGCCTAAAACGCCACTGTTACAAACCCCTGTTCATCTAAACGTAATTTGACTTATGTGTACAACAATGACATGAAATGAAAAAAACTTTATTTACTTGTTAAAATATACTTGATTTGTCAAGAATGGGTGCGCCTGTGGAAAGAACTATACTGACGTAACGTTAAACTTAAACCTGACCGTTTTTAACATATTAGCATTGCGCTAGTTTTAAATATTAACACGTCGTTGTGACAACGTCCTATTGGAGAAATTTTGCTTATTATGGTTAGGTTATTATGCATCCCCCGTGACTATTACAAATACGAAAAACTGAACGTTACCAAAAGAAGCCCTACTTTAACTCAGATAGGCATTTTGCTTATTATTGACAAAAATCTAACATATATACATATATATATTTTTTTTCTCACAAAAAGTAAATAAACTAAGAAATTAGGTTTTATTTTTTGTTTTGTTAACAACATTTACATCGACAACATTTATAGAGAGAAATTCAGAGGGTGGCTCGTTCAAATAGCAAGAAAGTCTAAAACAACTAACGTTAAGTTTAATAGAGCAATAAATAAAAAGACAATCTTAACCGAATTGCATTCATTAATGTAGGTTATTTATTTTAATATTGGCTTAGGTTGTTTGTTATAACTGGGCTAGTTAACGTTAGCATATAGCATGTTAGCCACACATCCACATCATCGATCTGTATTATTAACTTACTAGAAAAACCTTCAGATCATAAATCAAATAAATTCAATAAATCCTACATAAACGCATCTGATAAATTATGAAGATATTATAATGACCAATTTAGCGACTATAGATTACATTTATTTTGTTGTTGTTGTTGAACACAAGGATTGATTAAGCCATATAAACACTGTGAATCCATTCAGTCCTGGTATAAAAAAAATAGTTGACCGAGGTCAACAAACAACATAAAAAAACAAAACGCGCACGCCAATATAAGTATAAAATCCATAACGATTTAATTTACCTGGAGGGGCAGATAAGCCCGTGTCGGGTGGACCGGCGGACGCCATTTTGTTTCGGGTTTACTGGACCCGATCCATGACCGGAATCAGGCAGACAAACTAGTGTCCGGTTCCGCCCGGACCGACTCTCTGGCAGGCCTCGTTTACTGTCGCTGACCTATTTGCGATTAACCAGCTACATTAACAGACATTCTGACCACTATCTACATACATAAATTATTATAAATATTTGACATTACATATGAATATCGCAAATAATAATGTATTACCCAAATAATAATTTTGACGAAAATATTGACGAAGACAGTCTTGCCTTGTCAACGACCCATTAGTTTGTGAAACAAACTCGCCAAGCCTTTATGTACAGTGCTAAAAATAACAAAACAGTTCACAGAGTAGATAACATCTCGGACAGGATTGAGCGTGCTTGCCACACAGTCTGCATATTGGGGAAATTAATAATAGTTTAAATGTGAAATAATATAAAAAGCATTTTATTTAATATTAAATAGATACTGAAAAGAAGAACTGTTTGTGCATGAAAGGTTAAGAACACCCGTTCGGTTAAAGGGATAGTTCATACAAAAATAAGCATTCTGTCATCTAGACTAGGCTACTCACCCTCAAGGTGTTCCAAACCTGTTTAAATGTCTTTGTTCTGCTGTACACAAAGAAAGATATGTGGAAGAATGTTTGCAAGCAGATCTTGCTACCCATGGGGGAAGTCCCCAAAATGTATGCAAAACAAAAAAAATCTAGCCTATGCAACAACAAAAAAATATTTATGATTTCCAAGCTGTTTTCCTCAGGGGGACCTTTTACCACACACACACACACACACACACACACACACACACACACACACACACACACACACACACACACACACACACACACACACACACACACACACACACACACACACACACACACACACACACACACACACACACACACACACACACACACACACACACACACACACACACACACACACACACACACACACACACACACACACACACACACACACACACACACACACACACACACACACACACACACACACACACACACACACACACACACACACACACACACACACACACACACACACACACACACACACACACACACACACACACACACACACACACACACACACACACACACACACACACACACACACACACACACACACACACACACACACACACACACACACACACACACACACACACACACACACACACACACACACACACACACACACACACACACACACACACACACACACACACACACACACACACACACACACACACACACACACACACACACACACACACACACACACACACACACACACACACACACACACACACACACACACACACACACACACACACACACACACACACACACACACACACACACACACACACACACACACACACACACACACACACACACACACACACACACACACACACACACACACACACACACACACACACACACACACACACACACACACACACACACACACACACACACACACACACACACACACACACACACACACACACACACACACACACACACACACACACACACACACACACACACACACACACACACACACACACACACACACACACACACACACACACACACACACACACACACACACACACACACACACACACACACACACACACACACACACACACACACACACACACACACACACACACACACACACACACACACACACACACACACACACACACACACACACACACACACACACACACACACACACACACACACACACACACACACACACACACACACACACACACACACACACACACACACACACACACACACACACACACACACACACACACACACACACACACACACACACACACACACACACACACACACACACACACACACACACACACACACACACACACACACACACACACACACACACACACACACACACACACACACACACACACACACACACACACACACACACACACACACACACACACCACACACACACACACACACACACACACACACACACACACACACACACACACACACACACACCACACACACACACACACACACACACACACACACACACACACACACACACACACCACACACACACACACACACACACACACACACACACACACACACACACACACACACACACACACACACACACACACACACACACACACACACACACACACACACACACACACACACACACACACACACACACACACACACACACACACACACACACACACACACACACACACACACACACACACACACACACACACACACACACACACACACACACACACACACACACACACACACACACACACACACACACACACACACACACACACACACACACACACACACACACACACACACACACACACACACACACACACACACACACACACACACACACACACACACACACACACACACACACACACACACACACACACACACACACACACACACACACACACACACACACACACACACACACACACACACACACACACACACACACACACACACACACACACACACACACACACACACACACACACACACACACACGTGTAGAAAAAGACAGATGCCCAAAAACATTCACATATATGAACTATACTGTTTTATTCGCCTGTGTTTATGCTGTAAACATAATTAATGTTGCCTAAAAATTACATACAATCACAGAAGATTTAAGGGGGGAAAACAGACATTTTAGTAGCCTATAATTTCTAATATCATTTGGAACAGAAGGGAAACAACCGTTTAACATTTTATACTATCCTAGCAGTATTTTATGAAGGCTGAAACATCTCTCTCAATAATTAATACAACTTTTTGCAAAAATGCATAAAGAAACAGAATATACATATGAAAAGAAATGAACAATAAGTGGTACCAGTTTGGTTCAACTCAACATATACTGAAATGTGTGCCCTCAAACTTCTCCACATTCAAAGTATCAGGGTCTGAGTCTGGATCTACACATTTGAAACTGAACGATGAGGGGGCATTTCTTCCTCCCACTAATTTTGTCTTTATTTGCCTTGTCAATGTAATGCAGGAGCAGTTTTGTGGCACATTCGGCACGGTGTTTGATTGTGGGTTCACAACAATGAGGCTTCACCAGCTCCTTCGCTTTACAAAGATCATTCAGGTGGCTGTCAAGCTGCAAGAGAACAAGTAAAGGTAGTGAATATAGCCAAGGACAATATAAAGAATAAATAGCATTTTTGATAGTTTTATTTTAGCCATTCATTGGCGTCAAAAGTGTACACTTTGTACAGCACTTTGGCCAAGCTGTTTTTTTAAATGTGCTTTATAAATAAATATGACTCACTATGACTGAAAAGAGAATGTTTGCAATTTATCACACACAAATATATGGAGACAATTAACACAAACCTCGGCCTCTATGCATGCAGGTTTCTCCTGTAACACTAGAGGACAGCAGCGTTCAACCATTTTATCGACTGAAAAAGGGAAACCCTTCCTGTGGATGATAAATTAAATGTAATTACCAATTCATGAAATATTTTGTAAATATCTAGTGCCTACAGTTTGCGTCTTGGTAAAACCATTGTTAAATTAAATCCAAAATGTTTTACTATAAAATCCAGACTTTAGTTGGATAGGCTATATCTTTGGATTTTCTCTGTCCTTGAACCAATATTTTGCTGCGCCGGAGGTTAACCGTGCAATCACACGTTCAGATTATTTTTTAACTGTCCTAGTTTTAACCAGCATTCACAGTCAGGGTCAACATAGATAATAAAGGCACGAAAACAACACGAAACATTGGCATGTTAACAATATTTATATTATTCTCACGGTATTAAACACTATTTCAGTACAAAGAGAATTTCAGAGCTCATCCAGTGGCTCGTGCACATTACAGGATCGTTAAAACGTGTGGGCTCAGTAAATTATTTTTTAAATTTGATTTTATTATTATTTTATTAAGCAAGGCTGCATTTAATTGACCAAAATGACGGCAAATACTCCTGCACTGTCAAAAAAAACAACTTGGTTTCCACAAAAATATTAAGCAGCACAACTGTATTCAACATATTTCTTGAGCAGCAAATCATCATATTAGAATGATTTCAAGGATCATGTGACACTGAAGACTGGATTAATTGTGATTAACATTCAGCTTTACCATCACAGGAATACATTAAATTATATTTTAAAATATATTAAAACATAAATCTGTTATTTTAAATAGTTTTTACTGTATTTTTTTATCAAGTAAATGCATCCTCGCTGTGAACATCAAATACTTCTTTAAAAAACGTTGTTTTTTTATCTTACTGACCCTACGTTTTAAGTTTATTTGTTAAAAATGTAGTTATGAATTAAGTGGATCTTACATGCTCTTGATGGTTGAATGTGTATCACATAAGTCTTGGAGATTTGGAGGAGCAGAAGCGCTGAGGTCTGGATCAGTGGAGTTATATCCTGGATCTGGAGCAGCAGATGCAAAACAGGCGTACTGCTCTTCTCCCTTCTTCTCTCCACAACATTCAAATTTTGGTCCTTTGGTTTTTTTCTCATCTTTACATAACTTGTCAACCATCTTCTTCCACTGAAGTAGATAAAAAGAGCTCATTAAGAATGTTACCAAGTTGTGAGCGATAAAAAACAACTGTTTAATAAAAAAGGAATGGTTATATTTACTGTTCAGTTCTTGTTAAATATAGTTAAAAGGCAAGATATTGTGGGAAAAGTTCAGTTTGTTTTGATGGATATATTTGATCTATCCATCCATATATATATATATATATATATATATATATATATATATATATATATATATATATATATATATATATATATATATATATATATATATATATATATATATTGTATATATATATAACATTATGACCAGTGAAATAACACAGATTATTTCTTATCTCTTCATCACAGCACCTGTTAGTGAGCGGGATATATTAGGCAGCAATTTAACATTTTATTTATTGTCAAAGTGTGATAGAAGCAAGAAAAAGGGTCAAGTAGGATTTGAATGATTTTGCCAAGGGCCAAATTGTGATGGCTAGACAACTGGGTTCTTGTGGGTTATTCCTGTTCTGCAGTGGTCAGTATCTATCAAAAGTGGTCCAAGGAAGGAACAGTGGTGAACTGGCCACATGGTCATGGGCGGCCAAAGGCTCATTGATGCACGTGGAGCAAAGACTGGCTCGTGTGGTCTGATCAAATAGAAGAGTTACTGTTATTTCAAAACAGAACTGTATTAAACATATAAAAACTGGAAAAAAACATGTCATTAATGTCTGTAGTACATTAGTTTTCCGTGAACGAAGAATTTCAAAAATGAGTTGACTTAATTTAACAAACATGTCAATATACTAATCTAATACATAGTATGTCCTTCATAATATTAAAGAGATAGTTCACCCAATAATTAACATTTTGTCATCATTTACTCAACTTTACCTTGTTTCAAACCTGTACCAGTTTCTCAAGATGAAATTCTCTACTGGTCAAACAATTAAAAATCAAGTCAGGAATCTTGGTGTGATTTTGGTCAGACCTTAGTTTCAGTATGTCAAAGCAATAACTAAATCAGTGCGCTATCATCTCAAAAATATTACAAGAATTTGACGCTTTGATTCCAGACAAGACTTAGAGAAACACTGTTTCGTCTAACTGATTGCACTCTATTTTATTTTTGCATTCTTCTAAACTGTTTTAATATATTTAATATATTATTTATTCCTGCCTTTTATTGTTATTTTTATTTATTTTGGTTATTTAGACTCCTTATATATAAACCACTTAAAATTACCATTGTGTATGAAATGTGCTTTATAAATAAAAAAGACTTGCCTTTCTTCTGTTTAAAACAAAAGGAGATATTTTAAAGATTGTTGGTAACCAAAGAATTGATGGAAAATTAATATATATATATATATATATATATATATATATATATATATATATATATATATATATATATATATATATATATATATATACAGTCTTGTTCAAAATAATAGCAGTACAATGTGACTAACCAGAATAATCAAGGTTTTTCGTATATTTTTTTATTGCTACGTGGCAAACAAGTTACCAGTAGGTTCAGTAGATTCTCAGAAAACAAATGAGACCTAGCATTCATGATATACACGCTCTTAAGGCTGTGCAATTGGGCAATTAGTTGAATTAGTTGAAAGGGGTGTGTTCAAAAAAATAGCAGTGTGGCATTCAATCACTGAGGTCATCAATTTTGTGAAGAAACAGGTGTGAATCAGGCGGCCCCTATTTAAGGATGAAGCCAACACTTGTTGAACATGCATTTGAAAGCTGAGGAAAATGGGTCGTTCAAGACATTGTTCAGAAGAACAGCGTACTTTGATTAAAAAGTTGATTAGAGAGGGGAAAACCTATAAAGAGGTGCAAAAAATGATAGGCTGTTCAGCTAAAATGATCTCCAATGCCTTAAAATGGAGAGCAAAACCAGAGAGACGTGGAAGAAAACGGAAGACAACCATCAAAATGGATAGAAGAATAACCAGAATGGCAAAGGCTCAGCCAATGATCACCTCCAGGATGATCAAAGACAGTCTGGATTTACCTGTAAGTACTGTGACAGTTAGAAGACGTCTGTGTGAAGCTAATCTATTTTCAAGAATCCCCCGCAAAGTCCCTCTGTTAAAAAAAAGGCATGTGCAGAAGAGGTTACAATTTGCCAAAGAACACATCAACTGGCCTAAAGAGAAATGGAGGAACATTTTGTGGACTGATGAGAGTAAAATTGTTCTTTTTGGGTCCAAGGGCCACAGGCAGTTTGTGAGACTACCCCCAAACTCTGAATTCAAGCCACAGTACACAGTGAAGACAGTGAAGCATGGAGGTGCAAGCATCATGATATGGGCATGTTTCTCCTACTATGGTGTTGGGCCTATTTATCGCATACCAGGGATCATGGATCAGTTTGCATATGTTAAAATACTTGAAGAGGTCATGTTGTCCTATGCTGAAGAGGACATGCCCTTGAAACGGTTGTTTCAACAAGACAATGACCCAAAACACACTAGTAAACGGGCAAAGTCTTGGTTCCAAACCAACAAAATTAATGTTATGGAGTGGCCAGCCCAATCTTCAGACCTTAATCCAATTGAGAACTTGTGGGGTGATATCAAAAATGCTGTTTCTGAAGCAAAACCAAGAAATGTGAATGAATTGTGAAATGTTGTTAAAGAATCATGGAGTGGAATAACAGCTGAGAGGTGCCACAAGTTGGTTGACTCCATGCCACACAGATGTCAAGCAGTTTTAAAAAACTGTGGTCATACAACTAAATATTAGTTTAGTGATTCACAGGATTGCTAAATCCCAGAAGAAAAAAAAATGTTTGTACAAAATAGTTTTGAGTTTGTACAGTCAAAGGTAGACACTGCTATTTTTTTGAACACACCCCTTTCAACTAATTGCCCAATTGCACAGCCTTAAGAGCGTGCATATCATGAATGCTTGGTCTTGTTTGTTTTCTGAGAATCTACTGAACCTACTGGTAACTTGTTTGCCACGTAGCAATAAAAAATATAATAAAAACCTTGATTATTCTGGTTAGTCACATTGTACTGCTATTATTTTGAACAAGACTGTATATATATATATATATTAAACAGGTATTTTTTAAATGATCTTCTTCACCTTCTTTTCAGCACAGCTTTGTTCACCCTTTTTCTCTTCACAGCATTGGTTATATTCTCTCTCTAGGACATTGATGGCCTTCGATTGACGGACCAGCCAGTCATAGCCAGTGCAAGGAAGACACTTGGTTAAGTATCGTGGCCGGATCTTGCGATGAGTGCAGATTTGTTCTATGTTGGATGAATTGGGCCGGCCAGGTGGAAAGTTGAAGTCCGGAACTTTAGGCTGCTTCCTAGGCGCTCTAGGTCTAGGAGAAGCCACCAGTGAGCTGGATGATTAAAGACAGTGGAAATGTTAATACTTTCTATATTCATTTTCCCGTTTCCTGTGTCTTATTTGCAAACCTAAGTTTTCATGGTGGAATGAATGTGTTATTTGTTACATAACCACCTACAACTAGAAAATGAGTTGTAGGTGGTGGCTAATTATGAATGAGAATGACTCATTTCTTTTTTTAAGGTTTGAGGCAAGACATACTTTTTACTGCCCATATGATATTTTTCCGAAATTACACTAATTATTTATCTGATTCCCTCTGTTATTATGTTTTATAGTTTTGCTTATTTTCTCTTATTTAAGGGTTCAAAATATAATTTAGTGAAATGGCCCAGTTATGACTGGTATTCTCTCTCTGATTCATCCCTGCTCAGATGTAACAGGTATAGTATTTGACAAACTTATTATTTGGAAAAAAATACAGTATCTTTGAATATAATTGTTTTGTATTTTGCAAATGACTTGCACAATATATTAATTAATCTTGTATTTAAAAAACCTGGACCGGAAGTAACATCATAGTAGGCTACATAATATATAAAGCATATCATATATCATTGGAAATCTAGAATCTTGTAAAACTCTTATAACTGAAATTTAGAAATAACACTTTTCATTTTGTTAAACGTGAATGTTGTGGCTCTTTCAAATGTCATGTGGATTGATTATAAAAACAACATTGTATATTTAAATCTGTTTATTCCAATAGAGTGAACTTTATTGAATCGCATTTAATTATTATTTTAAGTAGTGAAATGTTTTTTTGTACGATTTCATAAGAAAAAGCAGCTTATAGCATGAAAATATATTGTAATTTGTACATTTTTAACAGTTTTAAAGGGTTAGTTCACCCAAATATGAAAAGTCTGTCAATAATTATTTACCCTAATGTCGTTCGACACCCGTAAGACCTCCGTTCATCTTCAGAACACAGATGAAGATATTTTTGTTGAAATCCGATGGCTCAGAAAGGCCTTCATTGACACCAATGTAATTTCCTCTCTCAAGAACGATTAAAGACACTAAAGACTAAATAACGACTTATATAGTGATGGGCCGATTTAAAAAAAAAAAAGTGTCGACCCGTTATGAATCAGCGTATTGATTCATGATTTGGATCACGTGTCAAACTGCCAAACTCCTGTGACATTGGCGATACGAATCATGAATCAATACACTGATCCATAACCTTTCGAATCTTTGTTTTGAAATGGGCCCATCACTATAGAAGTCGTTATTTAGTTGTTGTTTTATTTCTTCTTTAGTGTCTTTACGTCTTTAGTGTCTTTAATCGTTCTTGAGAGAGGAAATGACATTGGTGTCAATGAAAGCCTTTCTGAGCCATCGGATTTCAACACAAATATTTTCATTTGTTTTCCGAAGATGAACGGAGGTCTTACGGGTGTCGAATGACATTAGTAATTAAAGTGAGTATAATTAATGACAGAATTTTCATTTTTGGGTGAACTAACCCTTTAAGTGTTTTGTTGTTATTTGAAAGCAAATTAAAAAACACAGGTAACTTAATTTTAAGGTAACTTATACATATTAATTGCACAATTACAAGTAACTAACCTTAAACCAAACCCAAACTCTATAACAAGTACATAGTTAAGTAATATTCCTCAATACTTTTTTTGACTAATACAATGTAGTAGTGTAAGTGTAACCTCACAATGCATCAAATCTGACCTGAAAGAACTTTCTATGTTTACAAAGAAATATATATTCAACCTTCTTATTATTAAATCAAAAATTGACTTACATTTTGTGTTATTATAGATAGACCAGACTAGAAAGGATACTATTTAACACAAATAATATGTTGTATAGAATTTATTTTTTATTGTGTCTTTTAATCATTTGATATGACCATCGATCATGTGGTGTAACCAGTGTTGTGTCACCAGGATTTGAAGAATGACTACTCAGGAGTCAGAGGTGTAATACTGAGTATTTACTAAAATATAGTTCATTTACATAAGGTGATAGAGAAGAGAAAAATGAGAAGAAGAAGAACACCTCCACTTTCTTCAGTCAACTTTTATACTGTTCATCAGGAGTTTGTGTAATACATTATCTGTAAATGTGTGATCATAATACTTTCCCAGCAAGTATATGCATGGACATTACCATAAATGTGCATTTTTAATCTACCCTACAGCCTCTTAAGGCCATATCCCATGTGTTCAGGGTTTCAAGAATGATATAAACATCAAGCAATCTTAGGCTATACCATAATACATTGACCATTGTGTTATAGAAAAAGCAAGCACAGAATAAAATGACACACCCCCACAACAACATTCCATAACTGCATTCAATTCAAAATAAAATGATTACTGTGGCATAAAATGTCATTTTTAAAAAATTTCAGTTTTAAAGGAAGTGTATGTAAGATTGTGGCCAAAACTGGTACTGCAATCACTTTCAAATGACTGTAGAGCGGTGTATCCCCTCTCCCCCTCCCCCCTGACTCGAGGTTGCCAGATAGGCTGTAGGATCCAGCAGGAACGTTTGTAGCTGCAGCTGTGGTAACTAGAGCAGATCTGGCAACCCGGATGCCGAAACACTACTGACTTCATGATTGGTCGATAGGTGGAGGGCGGAGCTTCAGGCCAAAACACAACATGTTAACATCAACATAAGTTGAGAGCTGCAACAACAACTTTTACATGACAATATCCTGGCTGAACTACTGTTGTCAGTGATATCAGTATTTGAAATGAACATGATTTCCTGATGTCTAGTGATATATCAGGGTCATTTTATGATTAATTGAAATACATTTCTTACATACAGTTCCTTTAAAGCTTTTAGACCTGTGAGATATACGTTATAAAACATAAATGTGACATCATGGCTTACCAAAAATATATGCCAGAAACATCTTTCTGTAATACTGACATGTTGTTAACACCTGAACACCATAAAGAAATACAGAATATAGTAATTCTTAAAAATCACAGTTGCACCTAGTTATGTTATTCATCTTGATTCACTCAATTTTTGGTAACACTTTATTTTGATGGTCCCTTTTGAACATTCAGATTTTTATTTTATTTTTAAAAGCCCTTTAAAAAAAAACATCTCTCCCAAAAATATGTTGTATATGCTCCAGTAGAAACCTACCCTTTGCAAGCCTGGGAGTTATACTTGAAGCCTCGGACCTTTTGTGGAGTCTTGACATTTGAGACCTCGGAGGAGACGTGATATGAAGACTCTGAGGCCTCCTTCTCAAAACAGCTCCACCTGGCCTTCTTGCTCTCCTTGCAGCAGAAGTAGTGACTGGTCTTAATAGAGAATTCCTTAGTACAGTAGGCAGACAGACTCTTCTTCCACTGTAGTCAGAAATAAAGAAACAAAGGAAAAACAGCTTTAGTATAATTACAATCAGCCACATCTACAATGAAAAAAAGAGAGAGAAAGCGCAGCACTGCAGTCATGAGAGAACTCAAGGCGGTTTACTTTGGCATTGGTCTATTTCACGTCTGCCAATGTTTTGGATACTTTTTCCACAAAGACTAAACAGTAAAAGGAAAACAAGGGGAGATTTTATCTAAATCGTAAATGAGAACACAGATAGTTCCCTGATGGTCAACAATGTCCATATAAACACTTTTAGTAGACAAGATAAACTGAGTAACATAAAAATGAGACAACGGGTGCGTTTACATGCACACCAGTAAGCTGATAACTCCAAAAAAAAATCAGCTTAATGAAATAACCAGTTTTCCCAGTTTACATGCAAACCAGTAAACAGACAACGCAAGTAAACCGCATTTACATGACTATTTATAAACCGGTTTATTTCCTTGTAGTGCCGTCAAAAATAATAATGTCCGTATATCTGACTATGAGTTTTTCAAATGTTTCGTCAGTTGTGATGTTAACTAAAGCGTGCGCCGAGTCAGCGGGAGATTTACGGCTCATATTATCCCTTATGCAGTTATGAAGCATTTTGACTGAACCTCTTCTACTTCTGCTGCATGAGATGAAAACACATCTTTACAATTTTCTGGTTCTTAAACGAGTCTGCGTTTGTAATATACGTCCTGATTTCATGCAAAACTCTAGCTCGCTCTGTCTGGATGCATTTAAATCTTCTGTAAGTTTGCGTTTTTGTTACCTATCACACATGTGCACATCAATAAGCCGACAGAAAGCAGTTAATGCATTTACATGCAGCGCGAAATCGAGGTAAGAAGCAAAAGACTACCTGTTCCGACCGGTTTATTCTTACGCCGTTTATGACATTACTCCGATAAAAGAAAACGGGTTACCGCGTTTACATGACCATGTTCATTATCGGCTTATTGGTCATAATCGGCTTAAGAATGTGCATGTAAACGCACCCAATATTGATGGAGTAAATTAGAAAGGGATAGTAAAAAAATTCTAAAGGGTTAGTTCACCCAAAAATGAAAATTGGCCCATGATTTACTCACCCTCAAATCATCCTAGGTGTGTATGGCATTCTTCTTTCAGACGAATACAATCGGTTATATTTTAAAAAGTCCTGGCTCTTCCAGGCACCTTCTTTATAATGGCAGTGAATCGCTGTTTCTGTTTTGAAATCCATAAAAGTCCATCTATCCATCATAAAAAAGCTCCATAATAAAGGGCTTCTAAAGCAAAGCGATGCGTTTGTGTTGGAAAAATATCTATATTTAAAACTTAAACTGTGATCTCTAACTTACGCTAACTGACTTTTAACAGCAGAAACAGCCATTCACTGCCATTATAAAACTTGGAAAAGCCAGGACATTTTGTAATTTAACTCAGATTGTTCATCTGAAAAGAAGAATTTCATATACACCTAGAATGGCTTAAAGGGTCATGAAACCCCCCTGCTGCAGCGGTGTTTTTTCACACCTTCGATTTGAAAAAGCTTGTTAAAAGGGGAGTGGTCGACTGTGAAAATGTGGGATGGTATTGTGTGGAAAGAGGGAATGTTTGCATAAATAGGGGAGTGTCTGTCAGTAGGTGCTGAGCGGTTCTGAGACATGTTCTTGGTTCACGTTGGCATTGTTTACCACAGAGAGATTAAATGAGGGATGAGTACAGCGAATGAGAGAGCTATGAGTGGCGTGCAGCAGAGATCGCAAATCATTCAGCTCTTCAAAGTTCAAACCAGCATAATTCAGTGAGAAATGAAAATAAATGTTATTCTGCATGACGAAATATTTTGCAAACGTGATAAAACTATATTTGTCCAAATATGCACGCTGTTTGGCAAGATGAACAACGCGCCGACGTGATAAGAGAACGTGAACCACCCAACATGCGATGTGATAAGAGATGTGTAATTCTAGATCGGGGTAAAAGCGAAGAGGTTTGAGGCTAGTCTCGACCGCGCATCTGAAGCAGAGCGACGCGCGCTGGGTTGCCGTGACGATCCGCGCTGCCTATCACTCGGCAGCTAAATCTAAATTTGTCCAAATATGCATCACACTGTTTCACTAAGAGCCCGAACACATGCGGTTTAGTGCATGGCTGTGACGACAAATAAAACGGAGAGGACGTGGCTTTTGTTCATTAGTCTACAGATTACAGATTGGTTATTTTGCACTCCTGACATAGATAGTCAACGCTTGCAGGTTCGGCGTGCGATTCCTCAGGTGAATTTTACTTTACCGAGCCTTTGTAGCAAAGGCTTCCACAGACGGCGCCGGTTACAGCTCGCTCGGCGCCCTTTACGTTACTTCGTATCAGCACAACGCCTAGCTTTCCTCCGTGACTTTTCCGCACGCTGCTTCCAAAACTTCCCCACCATATCTCTACAATAATGATGTAAGACGAGCCTGACAGAAGTGACTGTCTCATGCATATTAACTAAATTATCTTGTATGCATACTACAGCGCAGGGATTGGACTGAATGAGCTTCATGTCATGAATATATATCGAGAATTGCTCAGAGCGGTCGACGTCAGCATGTGCCCAGCTGCCCATACTTGGGCCGAAAAGGCCGTGCCGACGTCAGCATTTGTGACGTTGCTCCGACTAAACTTTTCAAACCGGAAGACAGAAATCGCTCTGAAAAATGCAAAAATAACTATTTTCACATATGCATACCATTAATGAGTACCCTTAGTGTTTTCAATGATGTGCAGCCTATACATATCTGTTTACATCTCAAAAAAAGTGTTTTGGGGTTTCATGACCCTTTAAAGTAGTAAAGTAAATCATGGGCTAGTTTTCATTTTTGGTTGAACTAACCCAACACAAATGAAAGCCTAAAATCAATCTGTTCATCACATAAAGCGATCGAGTCCCTTCAGAAAATTTGGACAAAACCGCTCAATTCATATGGATTAGTTGTACAATCTCTTCATGAACTTTTTGAAGAGTAAATGTGTTAGTTGTGTAGCTGTCAATGGAGGAACATAAAGCTCTCGGATTTCTTTAAAAAGATCCTCATTTGTGTTCTGAAGATGAACAATAGTCTTATGGGTTTAGAAAAACAAAATGTTGAGTAATTTTCATTTTTGGGTGAACTACCCCTTTAATGTGGTTCTGTAAGAAATGTTCCTCTCCCTAGATCTGCAGTGTCTGCTTTAGTAATGTGAGGAATCTGAAAGCTGTTAACCAGATGTGAGTGTACACAAACTGTGACTCTGTCCCACTAAAACTTTGCTGTTTGTTTTGTTTGTTTGAGAAGAAGGGGCGATTTGGCAACATGCCTCAACCAATGGCAGAAGTTTGGTGCTGGATCAACAAAACATTACTTTTATAAATCACGAACTTGCAATCTATTCTAACTCAAACTTTCATGGAAAATGTTACTTGAAGTCTGAAAGAGTTGTTGGAGTGTAGTGATAGTCACGGTGAAGTCATACAGCTGTGGCGTAGTCTATACTCCGCTATTTACTTCTGGCAGTTGTATTTAGGCTTCATAAATCATTACGGTTCTGTTCTTTAGTAAAGATTATCATGATGAACAAAACATGCAAGAATCTTTTTTCTGAGTTTATTTTCTGCAATAATCAAAAAAAGATTCCAAAAAGCCATTAATTGTCATTCATTTTGTCATTAATTACTCATCCTCATGCCGTTCCAAACCTGTAAGACTTTCGTTCATCTTCGGAACACAAATGAAAATATTTTTGATAAAATCTGAGAGATTTCTGTCCCTCCATTGACAGCTACGCAACTACCACTTTAACCTTCAAAATGTTAATTGAGAGATTGTAAAACTAATCCATATAAATTGAGAGGTTTAGTCCAAATTTTGAGAAAAAGAGACTCAATCTGCTTTATATTTATGAAGAAATTTAATTTACTTTTATTCACATATAAAATTCATCAACTCACACATGGTAAGTTGTGGTTAACGGAATTTAAAACATATTCGCTTGATGCATTAGAACCAATGAGGTCCATTCTCTTGTGTTACGCAGCACGCTTAAGCTTCTGCAAGAACCAGCGAGGTTCATTCTCACTTGTTTTGTGTTACTTCTGTTTATGTTCACTGATCAGTGTTTATATGTGAATAAAAAGCCTAAATTCAGTCTCTTCGTCATATAAGGCAATTGTGTCTCTACAGAACATTTGGACTGAACTGTTTAATTAAAATAGATACATTTTACGATCTCTCTATGTTATTTTTCAAGGGTCAAAGTGGTAGTTGCATAGTTAGCAGAGTAAAAGACACTTGGGTTTACTTTTTGTGTGTTGCATGGTTCTGCTGCTTGTAAATTGACTCTTTTGAGGAGAATTTTTTTGAGGAGACTAATGACATCATCAGCTAAAATGCATGCAAGTGAAACCAAGTTCCATACCCAACTCAGACCACCTCCTACAGGTAGTCTCGGGTTCGGTACCTCAATGCACTTTCAGGTCTGCAGGACAGCTTTCACTTCACTCATTTTTCCTTGCGAAATGTGCCCTGTTTGTACTAAACTGGGAGTGTGAATGCACCCTAATTGCCTCAGTGCCTCTTGTGACAGCTCCACCAATCATTAACAATCATTAGAAGGTATAATAATGTTGAGACTCTCACCGCTTGTTCAGCACAACAGATTTGCTCTTCTTGTGTTAGATTAATGTCACAGCAGACGCTGTACCAGGACTGCAGTTGATTGACAGCATCAGCCTGACGATGCTCCATGCCAAAGCCACTTCGAGGAAACTTTTCCTTTTGGTACCTGGTCGGAGCTTTACTAAACTGGCAGATATCTCGCAGATTGCCTTTATTTGGAAACGATGGGGGGAAATCAACGTTTGGTCCATTCCTGGGTCCAATTGAGCGAGGGCCAAACACTGGGAGACCTGATGAGGAAGATGAAAGACTGACAAATTTTGCTATTCAACAAGAGCTGTATTGGATCCAGTCATGGGCATCTTAAAAAATAAACATGGTCAAACAGGACTTTATATAAACGTATCAGTGCTCAACTAAGGACTGCACTTATTTCCTCTGGCACATTGGTGAACTGAATCTCAGCTCCTAAACAAAAACAAGCATTCAACTGTACCATTTTGGACATGCTCAGGGTGAAAGTTTGTGACTTCTCTCTGGGTCACGTCTGAAGAGGCTGCAACTAAATACACACAAACACAAGAAAGGATGTAAATTATAAATAAAATTACAAATAAAGTACAAATCAATTGACTTTCAATTCAAGAACATTTAAAGAAACAGCCAGCAATCACCCACCCATCAATTTAGAAAGGTCAGGGATGATCGGTCTCTGCATTATCAACAAATCCAGTACTGATACAAGAAAGAGAGAAAAAAAGCATTTCTTGCTTCACATATATAATAATAATAAAAAATGTATATTATATATATATATATATATATATATATATATATATATTTTTTTTTTTTTTTTTTTTTTTTTTTTTTGACTCAATAAAATGACCATAACAAAAACAAATCGATAACAGGGCAAGTAAACAACTGATCACACTTACCCTCAGGGGGAACAGGCATTTCTTTCTGATAGCCACCTTGAAAAAGGACAAACAAAAAAAAAATCAGGTCAGGCTCCAGACACAACCATGGATAATCATGGTTAGTGAAAGGCGGAAAGTGAAAAATGCCTATTGTTACAAAGCGATTTAACTCACACTGAAAAGTCAAAAATTAATAAAAGCTCCTGAGAAGAATGCAATACTAATGCAATAATAGAAATACCAAAATGAAGGCATAACCAATGCCATTTTTTTACTTTTATATACTTTTTCACATTTAACACATATAATAGGCTATTTAATAATATGAATTAATTCCTATTAATAATTCCTGAAATAAGTGTAAAATCAAAAACAGACCTCCATAAACATGCATAACAGTAACTTCGCTTTGGGCAGACTGAGGAGCTCCTGGAAAAGTAGGACACATTGGTTTTAGCCATAATAAATAAGTAAATAAAAAAACAACGCCACGCATGTTTTATATAGACTACTAGGCTAACACTGGTATCCATAAAACATACCTGGTCACACACAAACAATACCTTACAAAACGTGACATAAACAACTGAATATTTACTATTGTGAACGCCCCACACATTCATATTATATTTCTTAAAACCTTATATTTTATAGGCTAAGCTAATATGCAACAGTGATTAATGACTAAGCTTTCTATTCTGAGCAAACGACATAAAAACATTAGCGTGACGCAGGCCTAAAAAGTAACATTTACCTTCCGATGCATTGCACAGAAGAGCGAGTAAAAGCGTAAAATAAAGTCCCACGTCGCGTGAAGAACTCATGGTCGCTGATGTGCCCTCAGTCAAATACTTTAGGTAATGCTTTTCTAACGCGAAACCCGCCGAGCTGACAGTGTGTTGTCCCGTTCCGCTCTTGCGCTTTTAAAGGCAAACTTCCAAAAAAAAAAGTTCAGGAGATCAGGAGGAGGGGGAGGACCATCTCCTGCCTTCGCTGCTGACACACTTTAGCTGCCTTCTCAGAAATTCGTCAGTGGTAGATTACGTGCCCAGTCTCTACCAGCCTTACCCTCTAAAATAAGTCAGTGGGAACTCATAAATACACTTGATTCATTTTCATGTCATTTCCTTTCTCATCTGATAATAATGTCCCCAGAGAACAACACATTTCAACACGAGTTGCTTTTCTGGAAATTATTGTCGATGAAGCCTAAAAGTAGCTCACCATTTCTTCATTTTCTTTTCCTTTTTCTTTTTATTAATACCATCCGCAGATATTTGTTACCTCTTGTAAATTTATCAACAGCCTTATCAATAGATAATTTACAATATAACACACACACACACACACACACACACACACACACACACACACACACACACACACACACACACACACACACACACACACACACACACACACACACATGTTTGTTTTTGTGAAATGTGGGGACATTCAAAATGGAAAAAATAGGTCATCTGGGAACCTTTTGCTTACTCCTGTGAATTGGACATACTTCTTTAGTCACATACTGTTTTTCACCTACTATAGGGAAGTATGCAATTTCGGATGCAGCCTTTCTTCTCGTGTCACTGCCAATTCTTCTGAGATCCAGAACGGCTGCACAGCTAAAATAATTTTTTTGAGCTGCGCCCAGGCATTTCCTGCAGCTTCTTCATTTCACTTTGGGTGAAAGGGCTTTTACATTTGCCAAAAATGTTTTTGCATAAATCAACTTAATTAATGTGGTTCAGATAACATAATATTTTGAGTTTCTGTAGGCTATATTAAACCAATCTCCTTTGTTGTGTTAAAGATGCACTATGCAACTTTTCCGTCCGCTAGAGGGCGCCTATTCAAAACAAAGGTGTAGTTTGATGACGCGAAGTTTGAGCGCAGAATCCTGGGACATGTGACTTCACCTCACAGCCGGTGGAAAATAGGACTCGGGCAGAAATCACGTTCATGGATGAGGTTATTAACGTTACTGTAGTATGAAGCAGAGCAGGACCGAGTGTTGAGGAGCTGAGCAAGACCGCTGGAGTGATTGTTAATGTGGCGTGAACAACACACGCCTCGCAAGCAGCAAGACTTTTATTGTGACGGGACACAATCGCCGGGCGCCCGTGCTATTTCTGCTTTTCCGGTCATGAGAATGAGGTAACACTGCTCTCTTTATTATATTAGAATCAGTTAGTGTGTTTAAAATGATGTTATGACATTACTCTGTGCGTTCACTCAGCGGCTACTGTGACACTTATTCACACTGCTAAGAGTAAAGCGCTTCTGCCAAATAAAACTGAAAACCGAGGGTAACGCAGATATGACGCAATTGACAAGCGACTTCTTCAGATGCAATGCTCAAACGTCCCGGTCCTTGGTTAAAATAGCAATTTTCTCATGCCCAGCCCAGCCCAGATGAGAAACATTTAAAAAAAAGTAACATACCACATTACTTTCCCTAAAAAGTAACACGATTAGTTACTTTTTAAGGAGTAACAATATTGTAACACATCTCTAACTTTCTATGATGTCACATCCTGTCTGAGATACCTTCACATGATTTATTTTTTAAGGCAGCATTAATGTATCCTTTGCTGCCACTGATATCCCACAATCCTGTGCGTTCTGTTCCATTCTGTGACAGTTAAGCTGAAAAGCAAATATGGCATTTGAAAGTTGGCAGGTTTGTGTGTAAATGTAATTTTTAAACCACACTTTTGATGTCATATATAGTGATAAATAATGATTGTAGTCATTAAATATTTGCGTAGTTTTCATCAAAGTGTTCTCTATTTTGTTGTAGGTCATTAAACAGTTACACTGCCTCAGAAGTCCTTTTGAAATCAGTTGTGTTTGGTACCTTTGTGTGCAAACACTGCCTGCAAAGTTGTTTGGGCTGTGAGGCAGCAAGTTTCGGACGCACCCTCACCTGCCCACGACCTCCCTCCGCAATCCAACACTGACAACTACCTTGTGTAACATCTAGCCCCGCTCTCCCTATTGGTCATCATCCACCTCATACTTTTTGAATCACAATCAGCAGGTAAAAATTTCAACTGTTTACTAGTTCAACCCAAAGACAACCCTTTTACTGTATACCAGGGTTGGGTTGTCAGATCTTGAATGCATTCGGGGTGGTGTGATGATGTGATGGTTTCAGTCTCTAATCCTGTCTAACAAGTTTGTCATATTTTGACTGCAAGTCAACAGATTGCAAAATCATTTGCTTTAAACCAACGTAGAATATTAGAGAAATTCCAAATTACCATTCGCATTTTGCACTTTTTAGCCTTACAGTAAACTCAGATCGGATATTATGTGTATTGTATATCCAAACCTGTTCCTGGAGGGCAGAGATGAGCTCCAACTGAGGCCTTTACCCAAAGTGCCATTCTACTGTTTGAGCTAGAACGGGCTATATACACCTTTAGAATTTTGTGTATTTTTTTGTTACATGGGTCCTTGACAAATACAAATACAATTTATTTCAAATCTGATGTAATGCATATTTTTGAGTCATGAACAATTTGTTTAAACAAGGTTTAGTTGTTAATTTTTTGACAGTTTTGATGTCAGGCGATAAAACCAAATAGTTTGATATATTAGTTGTACCACCTGACATGGAAAGTGTACCATACTTAAAGTTTGCATACTTAAAATTAGCAGTTTAGTTTTAATTTACCAGTATTTGAGAGAGATCTTTTTACTCTGCTACAATGATCAATCTGGGTAGTCTAGGTTGTTATTATTATTACCTTGTCAATTCATCATAAAAGAGGCATGTTTGCATTTAAGCCTTCCTGTCTGTTAAACAGTCATAATGGTAAAAAATAATAATTAAGCTTTCCATTGATGTATACAGGTCCTTCTAAAAAAATAGCATATTGTGATAAAGTTCATTATTTTCCATAATGTAATTATAAAAATTAAACTTTCATATATTTTAGATTCATTGCACACCAACTGAAATATTTCAGGTATTTTATTGTTTTAAAACTGATGATTTTGGCATACAGCTCATGAAAACTCCAAAAATTCTCAAAAAATTAGCATATCATGAAAAGGTTCTCTAAACGAGCTATTAACCTAATCATCTGAATCAACTAATTAACCCTAAACACCTGCAAAAGATTCCTGAGGCTTTTAAAAACTCCCAGCCTGGTTCATTACTCAAAACCGCAATCATGGGTAAGACTGCTGATCCGACCCTGTCCAGAAGGCCATCATTGACACCCTCAAGCGAGAGGGTAAGACACAGAAAGACATTTCTGAGCGAAGTGGGAAGACTGTGGGAAGGAAAAAGTGTGGCAAAAAACGCTGCACAACGAGCAGAGGTGACCGGACCCTGAGGAAGATTGTGCCGAAGGACCGATTCCAGACCTTGGGGGACCTGCGGAAGCAGTGGACTGAGTCTGGAGGAGAAACATCCAGAGCCACCGTGCACAGGCGTGTGCAGGAAATGGGCTACAGGTGCCGCATTCCCCAGGTCAAGCCACTTTTGGGCTACAGAGAAGCAGCACTGGACTGTTGCTCAGTGGTCCAAAGTACTTTTTTCGGATAAGAGCAAATGTTGCATGTCATTCGGAAATGACTGGGGAGAAGGAAATGCCAAAATGCCTGAAGTCCAGTGTCAAGTACCCACAGTCAGTGATGGTCTGGGGTGCCATGTCAGCTGCTGGTGTTGGTCCACCGTGTTTTATCAAGGGCAGGGTCAATGCAGCTAGCTATCAGGAGATTTTGGAGCACTTTATGCTTCCATCTGCTGAAAAGCTTTATGGAGATGAAGATTTCGTTTTTCAGCACCACCTGGCACCTGCTCACAGTGCCAAAACCACTTGTAACACGTATAAATACTGCAATGGTAGATTAAAATAGTGGACCAGTATCAGAAAAAAACAAATTCAGCTCAGGGAGGAAAATGGCGTGTTCAATGAGACACAGACACAAGGTTGCAATACCCAAAAGTGTAGTATATTATAGTGACATAAGCTGACAGACAGTTTCAATATTTACATGTACACAAAGATGGTATTGAGTTCATAATTGTCAATAAGCAAATCTAAGTGTTGTTTTCTCAAGTCATACACAATCATTTAATCAACCGTCCATGCACAATGCACACAATGGGTCAATCAGTTCATTCAGTTCAAAGAACCATAATGTATGAATGTGTGTATTGGTGTGCGGGGGTGTGTAAGGGGAGCAGCTGCAGCGCCTCCTACCACACCGGCAAATGCTTGCACTCAATCTTCGGTTCAGGGCCTAGTAGCTCCCCATCCATACAAGAAACCTGGCCTGTATAAACAGGACCAAGCCATGAGTAACAATGATTAAGCATTACAAATAAATAACAATTATATAATGTCATCCCAGATAGCATGGTGACATTGATTCAATGTTGAAATTCCATCAGAATCATCATTTTGGTTGAGGTTGAAATTTCAATGCTAAGTAATATTGGATCAATGTTGAAAATTCAATGCTAACACCATACTGGACCAATGTTGAAAATTCACTGCTAAATAATATTGGATCAATGTTGATAATTCCATGCTTTTCAGTGTTGAAAAGACAAACATTGAATCAATGCTGATGTTTGGTCAGCTTAATTCTCCACCGGTGAGGCTTACGGTCAATCTATCTGTCACATTATTCAACATGTTAAGGCAAGTCCAAATCAATTGGCTACATTTGTGTGAATGTTAGCACATTTATTATCCTCAAAGGATACGATGAGTACACCAACGAGTATGTGGATTAACAAAGAATACATAAATGTAAATTTTGTAATTGTAAGCCTTTCTTTAAAGGGTTACTTCAGCGATTAGCATATGGCTTTGTATCAGTAGAAACCCTGGAGAATATTCAAATTATTGTGCTTTCCCCTCTCATATCTCCCTGAGACGAGAGATTTATGCATTTTATTTCTGGAAAAATTCCTCCTATGATGCAAAATGACGATTTTTGCATCATAGGAGGAATGTTTGCCCAGAGGCTAAAGACTACAGCCAGCAGAGGGAGCCATTTCCGCATGTTTTGAATCCGCGCATGGGGGATGGGAGATTACACTCAGCTTGCAGGGAGAGCTCAGCTTGCAGCTACAGGATCATTTAAACGGAGCTATGGTGTGCAATGTAAGTCTTTTAACTTCTCAAATTCATTTCTATGAAAGTTAAGCGTGCAAAGGCATGAACTGAAACGCGCCAGACTGAACTCGCGTTGTGAATGTATGCCGCGAATGTAGTCGCGATTACCTCAGCTCTCAGTTAGTGCTCAGTGCTGTGAGACTCGCGCGGTGACTCACTCATTATATTGAACAGACACGTTCAGTTTTTAATTGTAGTGTCTCTAACTCAGTCACAGTAATGAAGTTGTTGGCGTTGGGAATGGCCTCACAGGGCAGCGAAGCATTCTGGGAATTGTAGTCTTTCATCCCCATGGGACAAAAATACATTTTCTGTCTTTTCTCAGTCTAGAAAGCACCAAATTCAAAAATAATTTCACATTTCTACTACATTGATGACCCAGTTTAAATACAGATTCATCTTCCCAGCGCTGAAGTACCCCTTTAAATTTTTCTGGAAGAGTTAAAATTGTATGTGTGTTTGATGTCTGACTCTTCCAATAAGAAAGCTGTAAAAACTATGAATCTTTTTAAAAGGTATATTATTTTCCTGCTTAATGTTGTCATTCTGTGTTTCATGTTATTATAATAAAAAATGCAAAAAACAAATAAAAACAAAGAACTTCTACCATAAATTTAGTCTATCAGTTTTAAATAAATAAAAATGTAGCCTATTATTATTATTTAAATCATGTAGAATGTACATGCTAGTACATGAATGTACAAGTTAATAAAGAATTTAGAATATGTGTCCCTACCTATCGAATGCGCCACAATCCAATCCAGCAGGTGGCGGTAATGCACCTTCAAGACATCCACCAATCAGATCAAAGCAAGCGCAGCTGAACAGACTTCAATCGCGAAAAAGAGACACAGGACAACGACCATGTTTTTTAGAGGTAAGTAGGCCTACAAAAATATATTTATACAATTCATCTCAATTTTAATTTAGTATTTTTATTCATCTTTATGTTTTACAACTTGTGTGCTTCTGAGAGTTTTAGTGAACTGCAATGTTAATAATAGTCACATGAGCGCCCACAACCAACGGCCAGGATAATATTTATACATTGAGTTTCAGTTTGTTTTTCACCAAACCATATCATATTTGTATTCATTTTTTTTCTTAAGATTGGCATATACACTGTGAATTGCGTCCGAATTCTGACTCGTGCAACTCTTTTTTTTTTTTGGTCGTGCGTCGTTTGTTGTGAGGTGTTCATCTATTTTATGAGATGCTTTTTGTATTAAGATGATTCATCGGTGCGTGCAACGAGTAAAATGAATGTGCGGCGCGGATCCACAAACGTATCTTACTCGGTGCACGCACAGATGAATCATTTTGAATCATCCTATATTCGTCCAGTGTATAAACGAGAGGCGATCGGAAGGTTAGATGAATTTCTGGCTTGTCAGTAATTGTGTTCACCACTCGTGAGAGTATCTCACAGCTGAAGCAGAACTAGAACTGATTGACCTGTTAGCGGTGAGGGGAAATACAATCAGTTCATAACTGCTTCAGCTGTACGATATCATCACGAGAGCAGATCACAATTAGCCTACATCCTTACATTTTAATCTTTAATGCAGCAAGAAAAAAGAAAAGAGTGAGATTTTTAAGTTCTGTAGGCAGCTATATCAAACTACAGAAATTTAGTAAACAGTTGTGCCTCCAATTCGTGTTGTAAAATGGAAAAAAAATATCTTCCAAACCACCATGTAGCCTATACAGCTCCTCTTTTATTTTCTTAATTTAACTATTTGGTCATTCATTTACTTATTTCATTTTCACACTTTATTTATTTACTATTAAATACAATAATATTATTAGATAAAACACCGGATATAGTCACTTTGCTCTTTCATTCATTGTGTGTCTGCAGGTCCTTTAAAGTCTATACTAAAATGCATTAAATAGTCCTGAATTTAATGTTACCGTTTTAACTGGGATATCAAGATTTTGATAAAATTTCAAGTTTCACTTCATTTTGTAGTAGGCTATATTTGTAATGTATAATTAATCACATTTCCAAATATTTACCAACTTCTTGTTGTTTTAGATGGCGTGAATGCTGATAAAAAAGGAGGCATCAGAGTTTATCTTTGCTGGGACGGTGCAAAACTGGCTCCATTACAACCTGAAAGGCTTCGGGGCATTGCTCATGGTGGAACCCCCTGAGTTTGGAGTATTTTATTCTTTCTTCTACCTTCTTTCTTTCAGTAGTACTGTGTCATTTCTGTATTTATTGGCAAGTTTACATTTGTATTTACTTCCATTTTGCAGATGCACGTTGTCATGTTTTTCCAGGCTCTTCTCATTTGTGTTATAAATTCAGATGTAATTGTTTTAAGTCAATGTGAGATTTCCTGTTGTAACTGTGGGGGCATAAATAAATACATTTGCATGTAAACTGAAGGATGGTGTTTACTTTGAGTGACTTTTTGATGCAAAATCATATCGACTGCAGCCACACATGGTCTCTGATTAAAATGAATAAAATAAAGAGACAAATTTACTGGCATAGAATCCTGCTGTACATAAAGCAAGATTGATCTATTTTTCATTGTTGAAATAACATTATTTCACGGTGCAAACCTGATGAAAAATCAATGTTATATTTCAATATTGATTCAATGATATTTTGATTGATGCATTAACATTGATTCAACATTGATTCACTTAAATAAGTGGTTTAATTTTAGTTGTTAAACTATTGATTTTAAGCCCATCTTGATCTATTTTTCATCGTTGAAATAACATTATTTCAGGGTGCAAACCTGATGAAAAATCAACATTCTCAACATTGAGATCTCAACATTGATTCAATGATATTTTAGTTGATGCATTAACATTGATTCAACGCTGATTCACTGTTTGTCTGCTATCTGGGATCATATCATAATCATCATCACCATGTATATGATTCAGTTTTATCCTGCATATAGCAGTCAACAAGAGTACTCTATAAATAGATAATATCATCAATAATTCCAAAACACATCTCAGCATTAATTAGAACCAGTTCACAATCAAACATCAATATTGCTATAAATGCCATTAAATATTAGTGCATCATTTATATAAAATTTATACAATTAAGCACATAATATATTCTGATTAAATAATAAATTGGTACAGCCAGCGGCAGCACCGGCTAATAAATCTATATACCATACATGAGTACTAACATTAGCTCTTTAACACTGTATGATACAAACAATGACACTCACCAGTTCTTGTATGATTATGGTTTAAAAAATGTTCATGTAAATGGTTTACTGACCATGGTATTACTGTGCTCAATTGGCCTGCCAACTCTCCTGACCTGAACCCCATAGAGAATCTGTGGGATATTGTGAAGAGAAAGTTGAGAGAGGCAAGACCCAACACTCTGGATGAGCTTAAGGCCGCTATCGAAGCATCCTGGGCCTCCATAACACCTCAGCAGTGCCACAGGCTGATCGCCTCCATGCCCCGCCGCATTGAAGCAGTCATTTCTGCAAAAGGATTCCCGACCAAGTATTGAGTGCATAACTGAACATAATTATTTGAAGGTTGACTTTTTTTGTATTAAAAACACTTTTCTTTTAGTGGGCAGATGAAATATGCTATTTTTTTAATGATTTTTTTTAGAGGAATTTGGGGTTTTCATGAGCTGTATGCCAAAATCATCAGTATTAAAACAATAAAAGACCTGAAATATTTCAGTTGGTGTGCAATGAATCTAAAATATATGAAAGTTACATTTTTATCATTACATTATGGAAAATAATGAACTTTATCACAATATGCTAATTTTTTGAGAAGGACCTGTAGTTTGTTAGGATTGGACAATATCTGGCTGAGATACAATTATTTGAAAATCTGGAATTGAAAAAATCTAAATATTGAGAAAATCACCTTAAAGGGGTACTTCAGCACTGGGAAGATGAATCTGTATTTAAACTGGGTCATTAATGTAGTAGAAATGTGAAATTATTTTTGTATTTGGTGCTTTCTAGACTGAGAAAAGACAGAAAATGTATTTTTGTCTCATGGGGATGAAAGACTACAATTCCCAGAATATTTCGCTGCCCTTTGAGGCCACTCCCAAAGCCACCGCTACTGAATCACTTTTACTTTCCCACCACCACGTTCATCTTCATAAAATCAGTTCACTTAGAGAACAGACACTACAATTAAAACCTGAAAGTGTCTGTTCAATATATTGTGATTTAGCCGCTGAGGAAGTGTCAGCACAAACAGCAGGAGTCAGATTACACACATCGTGATGAGCTGAATGAGCTCTCGTGATGAGAGCTGAGGTAAACGCGTCCATGTTCGCGGCAGTAGTTCTCAGCACGTGTTCAGTCTGGCGCGTTTTCAGTTCATGCCTTTGGAAGATTAACTTACATAGGAATTAACTTGAGAAGATAAAATACTCACTTTGCCTCGCCGGCGACTCCGTTAATATCATAAACAGTAAAAGAAATGGACAGAGCGTTCCCATTGACTTCTACGGCGTTAAGTGAAGTCAGTAAAGGAGCACTCACTTCCTGATGGCTGAGTGAACTGCGCAGGCTCAGACTGAGCTTGACGACGTAGATGTGACGTGAGCCTCATGACGGCTGTAGGTCTTCTAGTAGTTGTGGAAAGTGAAATCTGAATCACGTTGTTTAAATATTTTCTCCCGTTGCTTTTGGCTTACTATGGGCTTCTCCCCACTTTTTCTCCCTTGACTTTATCAGACTTTATGTTTCCACATCCCCCCGACTGCCTCATAGACAGTAAAAGATTGCCTGCGAGCGTCTCCTCAAGTCTATATGGTAATTTCTCAACTGTGCGACAGAGTCGCGTTGGTTATGACGCAATCGTTAGCCTATTTTTACAAAAACAGCTTCTGCGGGGCGATAGTGTAAGATACAAGGTAATGGAGCCTTTTATGCATTGTCGTGTTTCTTTATAAATAAACAATGGACAAATGGAGTCTTTAAACGCCTCAGATGTAAAGTTATTCACTGTCAAAGTGACTTAAAAAATGAATGGGAGTCAATGGGATGCTAACAGCAGGGGATGGCTTGGTTAGCAATGGCCGCCCCAATGGGAGGAACGCTCTCCGAGTGCTAGATTACCCCCATGGTTAATATGAGCCGAGCTGAGCTGTGAGTGCGACCCCATCCCCCATGTGCGAGTTGAAAACATGCAGAAATAGCTCCCTCTGCTGGCTGTAGTCTTTAGCGTCTGGCCAAACATGTCACCGACAGTGTTGGGTAAGTTACTCTAAAAAAATAATTAATTACTAGTTACTAATTACATCTTCAATAGTGTAATTAGATTACTGTACAAATTACTCTCGCCAAAAAGTATTTAATTACTTATTACTAATTACTTTTTAATTACTTTCTAAATCCTATCAACCTCGAGTTTAGCGATTCAAGGTTAGACATGAAACGGCTCTTTTAATTAATTCAAATACATCAAATAAAACTAAATAAATTACTCTTATTAACTGACCAAAGTATTACAAATGTGAGAAGGAGACACAAAAACATGCATTTTAAAGTTAGACTTTAAATGTTGATGTTAAGTCCACTATTGAATTATGTATAATTATATTTAGTATTTAGTTCAATTCATCAGAAGTAACTGTAATTAAATTACAGAAAAAATAAGAGTAATCCCTTACTTTACTTTTTCAAGGGACAAGTATTTCAATTACAGTAACTAATTACTTAGTGACTAATTACACCAAACACTGGTCACCGATGACGCAAATCGACGATATTTGAATCACCGGAGTAATTTTTCCAGAAATAAAATGCATAAATCTATCGTCTCATGGGGATATGAGAGGGGGGAGCACAATCATTCGATAATCCAGGGTTTCTACTGATAGAAAGCCATATGCTAATCGCTGAAGTAACCCTTTAACCCTAGTGCATCCTTCCAATTCACTTCCCTTTCATTACCCTCATCCTGATCAAAACTACTCATTTAAAAAAAAAAAATCAGGATTTTAAATCTTTAATTGCTAATTTAATAAATTATGTCATTGATTTGGGGAAAAAAACACACAAAATGACCATTTTTCAATATAAAATGTAATTGTAATGGACTGAACAACATGAAAAGGGGCTTGAATTGTACTGAAGTTTTAGAAATGATTATGCAGCCTGAAACCTCCAGTGAGCTGCAGGATGTATTGTCTTCTCCCTCTGACACCAGAGATTATTTGTACAGTTATGTGTACATCTCTCAATCATCATTGTATTGAATTGCATTATACACCTATCATGCATAAAATTTTTAATATTGTGTTATTCCCATTTTGCTGCCAAAACAGCCCTGACCTGTCGGGTCATGGACTCCACTAGACCTCTGAAGGTGTGCTGTGGTATCTGGCACCAAGATGTTAGCAGCAGATCCTTTAAGTCTTGTAAGTTGCGAGTCCATGGATCGGACTTGTTTGTTCAGCACATTCTGCAGATGCTCGATTGGATTGAGATCTGAGGAATTTGGAGGCCGAGTCAACGCCTCAAACTCATAGTTGTGCTCATCAAACCATTATTCCTGAACCATTTTTGCTTTTGTGGCAGGGCGCATTATCCGCCCAAAAACTGCAGTATAGAAGATTCTCTGACTCATGTCATATAGCCATTACATTTTGGCACTTGTCAAACTTGCTCAAATCCTTACGCTTGCCCATTTTTCCTGCTTCTAACATGTCAACTTTGAGGACAAAATGTTCACTTGCTGCCTCTTATATCACAATCATTAAAGGTGCACAATGCAACTTTCCGTCCACTGGAGGGCGCCTATTCTAAACAAAGGCGTAGTTTGATGACGCCAAGTGTGAGCGCAGTATCTTGGGACATTTGGTCTTCACCTCACAGCCAGTGGAAAATAGGACTCGGGCAGAAATCATGTTCATGGATGCGGTTATTAACGTTACTGTAGTGTAAAGCAGAGCAGGACCGAGTGTTGTGGAGCTGAGCACGGCCACTGGAGCGATTGTTATAGCTACGGGACTTTTATTATGACGGGACGGGACACAGTCACTGGGCACCCTCACTTCCGCTTTTTCCGATGATGATTTTAAGGTAAAGCAGCTCTGTTTATCATATTAGATACATTTGTTTAAAAGGATGTTATGACGTTACTCTGTACGTTCGCTCGGCGCTGCTCTGACATGTTCACACTGCTAAGAGTAAAGCGCTTCTGCAGAATAAAACCGAGGGTAACGCAGATATGACGCGATTGACAGGCGACTCGCTCAAACGCTATGCTGAAACGTCCCGGTCCTTAGTGAAAATAGCAATTTTCTCACAATTTACAAATAGTTGGAAACATTTGGGATATTGTAAATACTCAACTGAACAAAATATATAACACTGGCCTGGTGGTTTTTGGATATTTTACTGCCAAAAATACTACATAGTGCATCTTTAACAGGTGCCGTGACAAAGATAGTCAGTGTTATTCACTGCCTGATTAGTGTATGTTTTCCATTAAAAGTTAGATTTGATCATAAAACTAAGCATAAATATCATCTTACAAAAGACATGTTATTGAGAGATATATTGACAACTTATTTACATGCATCATAAATGGTCTGCTGTAATCTCTTTGATTTGCAAAACAATTCTATCTTAATTTTTCTTATATATATATATATAAATTGTCTAAGGTTCTTTAAACTGTTACATTTAAAAAATACATTATTTCATATGTCAGGGTTTACAAGGTTAAGGATTCTAAAATTCTTAATAATTGAGCCATAGAATCTATGGTCATGCATCTTGTCCACTGGTCATCATTAATTTCACTGAAAACTTTGTTATTCAAGTTATGTTAAGTTGTGCCATATGTTATTTAAAATATATAGTTATTTATTTTTTTGTTTTAAGTACCAATATGTGCAGTTTAGGCCACACTACAACCAGGTGGGGGATTTTTGAAATCTTTAAATAAAAGATGATTTTTTTCAATTATTCTTATCTTTATTAGCAGCTGAATTTGGTTTCAATGTGATGGCTCACTGATTTTGGCTCCAGGTAGGGGTGACGGGGATGTCTCAGATGTGGAAATGTGCAAAAGAAACCTTGAATTCTCAGAAACTACAGAGCTGGCCCAGATTCAGTCTTACATTGTCTAACACAACATTTCTGATGCTATTAACCTTGTTACAGCAGTGATTGCCAGGCTGCGCTGATATTTCTTATGCTGTTGTGTCTTACTGTGAGTCAGCCACTGCTTTGTTTCCCTTGGACACAGAGTATCAATATAAACACAGCCATGATAATTATATGCAAACACTGAGGGCCTGGGAAATAAATCCAGTGTTTTGGTCAACTCCATATCTGACATATTTTACATATGGTACATATAATTAATACTTTAATACTTTATTAGATTGATAAACTGACTAAGATAGATAGATAGATGGATAGATAGATAGATAGATAGATAGATAGATAGATAGATAGATAGATAGATAGATAGATAGATAGATGGATAGATGGATAGATAGATAGATAGATAGATAGATAGATAGATAGATAGATAGATAGATAGATAGATAGATAGATAGATAGATACATAGATAGAACCCAAATTGATTTGAAACTCTGTGTCACTAAGATGAGTCAGTGGAAACGGAACTAAGACTCAAACTTCCAGTCTCTGAAGGGAAATTCACACAGTACATTTGTTCATTTGAGTTATTAATGTACAGTCCCTGACAAAAGTCTTGTCGCTTGTGTACAAATTGACCTAAAGTGCCGCTGAAATATATTTCTAATCAAGATTTTTTTTACAAGAAATGGCTCATTTTAATCCCACCAGCTTTTGTGATAATGTTTCAGTGAAAAACTAAACTTTCAAAAAGTATTCTAATATTCACAGCTTGGTAAAGCCCATTGAGTCAATTTTTGCAAAGACATAAGTGTTGTCACCTTGTCATATGAGCTTCCCCTGTGACTAATATTGGATCAATTAGGTCTCAAGTGTGTATAAAAAGAACCCCAGTACACTAGACCTTCACATCAACTGCAACTAGACCTCTGCAAACATGCCTAAGATTCACCCTGAGACTAAAGTTTTGATTATCAAGAGGCTGAAGACCAGATCCACTGCTGATGTGGCAGACACCTTCAATGTGTCTCAGCGTCAAGTACAGAGGATAAAAAAAAGATTTGAAGAGACTGGAAACGTTTTTGACAAGCCCAGGTCAGGCAGACCCCACAAGACAACTGCTCGAGAGGATCGTTTGTTGGCTCGAAAATCCAAGGCCAGCCCATTTTCCACTGCAGCAGAGCTCCACGAGACCTGGTCACCTGAAGTCCCTGTGTCAACCAGAACAGTTTGTCGGATTCTGTCTCGAAATGGCCTCCATGGTCGAATCAGTGCCCAGAAGCCAGCACTAAACAAAAGACAATTGAAAAAACGTGTGGCATTTGCCAAGGCCCACAGCCTGCTAAAAGGATGGACGCTGGAAAAGTGGCAGAAGGTGGATTTTCAGATGAATCTTCTATGGAATTACACCACAGTCGCCGCAAATATTGCAGGAGACCTACTGGTGTCCGAATGGATCCGAGATTCACCCAGAAAACAGTGAAGTTTGGTGGCGGAAAACTCATGGTCTGGGGTTACATCCAGTATGGGGGTGTGCGAGATCTGCAGGATGGAAGGGAACATCAATAGTCTAAAATACCAAGAAATCTTAGCTACCTCTTATATTCCCAACCATAAAAGAGGCCAAATTCTGCAGCAGGACGGTGCTCCATCGCATACTTCCATCTCCACATCAAAGTTCCTCAAGGCGAAGAAGATCAAGAAGCTCCAGGATTGGCCAGCCCAGTCACCAGACATGAACATCATTGAGCATATGTGGGGTAGGATGAAAGAGGACGCATGGAAGACGAAACCAAAGAATATTGATGAACTCTGGGAGGCATGCAAGACTGCTTTCTTAGCTATTCCTGATGACTTCATCAATAAATTGTATGAATCCTTGCCAAACCGCATGGATGCAGTCCTTCAAGCTCATGGAAGTCATACAAGATATTAAATTTGGATCTCACAGCACCACAACTTAATTTGCTGACATATTTTTGTATTTGCAGTAAATTTGTTACATTTCTGTATAGGCGACAAAACTTTTGTCTTGCCAAAATTTGACCTTTCTGTCTTGATTAAATGATAAATATTTCTTCTGTGAAAATTATTTATTTCAGTGCATTAAACATCATTTGGGAGGGTTTTAGCTTTTCATATGAGCTATTTCTAACACCAAATGATTAATTAAAATTCAGGTTAATATCAGGTATTTCTACAAAATAGATAAGCGACAAGACTTTTGTCAGGGACTGTACATTAATGTACAAATTAAAATGGCAAATGATTTGTATATATTGACAACTTATTTACATCCATCATAAATTGTCTGCTATAATCTCTTTGATTAACAGAACAATTCTATCTTATTTTTTGAGCAAGAAAAAGGTTACAAATATTAGAATTTGAAATGTTCTAGATAGATATTTAAAAACTACAATAATCGCTCAACTGAATAAATTCACAGTGCAATTCTCCCATGACTCAAGACTGAATAAGGTGATTACATAAATATTTTATCCTGACCTTAATCTGTCAACATTTAATGTGAGCTCAAGGATATAGTCAGGGAGCAACATGTTTTAGTCAAATGTAGGTGGAGTTAACAGGTGAGGAGGATTACATGTGTCTGCAAGCTTTAACAGGATTGCAGGAAAACACATAGGGGTGAATTTAGGTCATCTCAATGGTAAAAAGTGTCTCAATCACCATGAATTCATCCTATTACTATAGTTACTGTTTGGCTATTGCATCCCAGAAGAGCCTGACTCCTCCAGCTGAGTCATTGTTCCTCTCAAGGTTTCTTCCTCATTCTAACACTGTAGGAACGAAAATAGAAAAATCATAATGTTTTACGAGAAGTTGAAAAATCATCTGCAAAAGCTTAATGATGTCAGATACGTCCTTTCACGGATGCCTCATTTTTTGGATGGATGCACTTTTTTGGGCTTCAAAATCTCACCCTCTATTCACTGCCATTATAAAGCTTGGAAGAGCCAGGGCATTATTTAAAATATCTCCAATTGCATTTGTCTGAAAGAAGAATGTCATATAGACCTAGGATGACTTGATGGTGAGTTAATCATGGGCTAATTTTAAATTTTTGGTAAACTAACCCTTTAATGTTATGGTACCAGAGTCCTCAGTTTCTCTGATACAAATACACATCCTGTGAAGTCACCGAGTGAATGAACAGTGAGGCAGCAAAGAAACCTGCCTAAATACAATTAACTACATTCTGATCCCATATAGTCTGTTCCGAGGTCATGTAGGGAGAAATTACTGTTTTTTGTTTGTTTTTTTGTATATGGCAAAGCTTTTCTGGTTTGCTGTGATTCAAATGATCTTGCATTTATCCTGATGAAAACCAGATTTGAAAACCAAACTTTTTTTATGAGAAATGTTGAAACACTTGTATTGGTTGGCTTGGCTGGAGCAATTTTAACAAACAACATTCTCACTGGATCTATAAACTTGCAAAGAATAAAAAAATCAGCAAAAGACTATGACATCTATGTGAGTCAAGATTTTAGACCAAGTTTGCTCATGGAATACACAGTCAGGAATGGAAAACCAGTGTATATTTTTCCAGAATACACTTCCACTCTACACTTTTCAGAGGTTTATTCGAGGCCTTTTCTGCAAAGCAACACAACACAATATAGAACAAGCAAGGATTTATCTTTCAAAACAGAACAAAACTGAAGCAATGCAGGGTTTCATCGACTGTGTGATAAGTTAAAGTGGACACAAAATGCAACAAGAACAGAAACTGTGCAATTGATACACAAAAGAATTGTGTTTAATCTAAGTGTCTAAACAAGCATAATGAAGCACATTATATTTTATTAATTTCATAGAAGTAATCTAATCATTTTTAGACCCTTGAGCATAAATACTTGTCAAATCTATATGTATAATAATTATTCCGTTGACTCAATAAACAGAGAAAATCATCTATGACCAAAAACTGAATAAAACATCTTAAGAAGGTCTATTTGAAGGGAACGGTGAGTTCAAGAACAAAATCCACAATCAACAAGTTTTTCTCAAATCCAGTACCAATACAAGTGCTAAGACGAGCTTTAAAGGGAGGGAAGTACAAAAAAAGCTGACACTTAATAAATGATCATATTTAAATTAATGCAATACTGTAATAGACTATTTTATAAGTGGCAGAAGTTATTAAGCATCCATGTCTGTGTATGCCTGAGAAATCAAAACAGAGGACAGAATGGGATTCTACTGTTTTAAATTAAGCTGGTTTCTAAATGAACGTCTGAGGCTGATAACTACCCTGATGCTTTGAGATCTGCAAATATCATCACTTGTAATCTCGTATTTTTTGGTATCAAAATATCTATAAAAATTACATTCTAATGATCAGAGCTAATGCTCCTGTATACAAGCTATACCATCGAGGTACTCAAAAACTTTAAAAACATTAAAACATTTCCTCAGACATAAACGAGAATATTTAAACTGAATAGCTTTCTTAGTAATATTTTGCTTCGGCCTGCAGAAAAGAATTTTCACAAAATACTGCATACTGTTACAAAAATATATTTAACTTCTTTAGCAGGTAAATATATTTAGATCTTGATTGCATACACTTTTATATGTAACTTTGCGTGTGTCATTCCATTTATGCATCTGCAAATGAAATGCGTGTCTGTGTGTGTTTAGTGAGTAGTCAGTGTCTGTATATCCGTGTCGGAGCCGAACAGCTCTTTGTATAGCGGAGGGAAGAGGGAATGCACCGTGAGAGGGTAAAGCTGCCGAAACCATCGCAGTTTCTCGATGTGCAGAGCACACAGACACTTCAGCACCGGCACTCTTTGATACAGCTGGAATCATTCAAAAACACACACAAAAAATTACATTCCAGCCAATACAATTCTTCACATTTTGCATTGAAATTCTCCATCTCCTTTACCTTATGCAGTAGACTCTCCTGGTTGTCTCTGTGCAGGATGTGACTAAGGGCAAGCTCCACATCTCTCCTTACTTTCTGCACCCTTTCTCTGTCTTCTAGACACGGCCGATCTGCTCAGATATGTAAAGAAAGAGCGAGAGATTAAATACATCCTACTTTGAAGTCATAATTTCTGCAGTTTTACTGCGCTCACCTGCATTGATGAGGACCAGTGCAGTGAACACCGCCATCTGCTGTTCGGTCAGTCTCAGCGCACACAGATTGTGAGCAAAGTCAAACACAGCAGCTATTAGATCGCTACAGGCTGAAGAACAAACACATAGAAAAACAGCTTGAACACAATTGTAAACTGTAAAATGATTGATAATAGATTTAGAAACTGAATAATATCCCTTTTTAAAAGAAATGACTCAATTGTAATTATATGTGCATTTGTAGATTAGCTACTCTAAAATCTTAAAGTATATTTTTCAAAAGCTGTACTTGTATTTCATATAATATTGATTAAATAACAGGACAAATAAGTGTACTTTAAGGATTAGTTCACTAATCCAATTCAATTCCAGTTCAATTTCCTAATAATTTACATGTATCTCATCCAAAATATACATACGTTTGAAACTGCATTGATTTGGACCTTAAACCCCTTGGTTGTCATTGAAAACCATTATGCGAAGAAAAGTTTTCCTCAACAAAAAAAAAAAGTTTTCCGACTGAAGGAAAATCTTCAGTAGAATTTTTATTAGTTTTTTTGTTGTTGAGGAAAACATTCCTTTTCTTCGAATAATGGTTTTCAATGACAACCAAGGGGTTTAAGGTCCAAATCACTGCAGTTTCAAAGGGCTTCAGAGGCTCAGCTGAGGAATAGGGTCTTATCTATAGCAAAACCATCTGTGATTTTCTAAAAAAAATTGATAAACATTTATATACTTTTTAACCTCAAATGCGCAACTTCTGTGTTGTGCTTTTTCGTGAAGTATGACGTCATCACATTGGAAAAGTCACATCCATAGCGAAGGTGGAAGTACCGACCAACCCAGTGCCGATAAAATCTAATTTCCTCCTCCAACTTTAAAATCATCTGACATTGTAGTTTTTTCTTTATTTTTTTAAAAGGCTGTTTGATTTAGTCTTTGGACATTCGTTTTAACACTGGGTAAGATACTTCCACGTACATCACAAGCATGACCTTTCTGATGCAATGACATCATACGCAGTGAAGAATATTCTTTTTGAAAATGTGCCAATGGTTTCACTAGATAAGACTCTATTCCTTGGCTGAGATTGTGCAGAGCCCTCTAAAGCCATTCAAAGCCCTTGAAACGGCATCGATTTAAACCTTTAACCCATTGGTTGCCATTGAAGAACATTATGTGAAGAAATATGATATAATATACTGTGGGTGCACAGTAATATAATTAATATAGGAATAAATTACTTTTTAATTGATTATTAAATGGTTTAATTAATCTTTATAGATGCTAGTTTCCATGGCAGAGTTCACTCGCTTTCCTTCACTACTTCAAATAAACTATTAGTCGATGAATGTCAGGAGTGAACGAGAGTATAGTGGGCGATTTCGAACACAGCTCATTGTTTGATTGTGCCCTTGTTTGTTGATGTGTATTTAGGGGTCGTGTACATGACATAATTTTGGCTGTTCATGTACACGACAACGCCGTTTTGAGGGCCTGAAAATGCAAACTTTTATAGCATTCTAATGTTAAGTTAGTTGCATTTTGAAAAGGGGATTCTAAAATCCACTGCCGCTTCAATATACCTGTATATATTTAATTTAAATTCATAATCAAAGCCTTAATCAATATTTATCCTCCTATATTATTATAATGATTTTTAGTGATTCTTTCCAGTTATGATTTTGTTTAAGAGAACCAATTATTTTTTCTTGTTTTCCAAAGTCTTTCATTTTTTATTATATTTTATTCATTTTATATTTCCTTTTACTGAAACACTAAAGAATCAAGATGAATATTTGCCTGTAATATTGTCTGTACCCTCACTGAGAGAAAGCACATGTTATCAGTATGTTTTGGGGAACATTCTAGTTAGAACTGGAGCCTAATCAGCTCCAACCTTGGAGACACTGTGTATCTCTGAATGTGTGCAATATTCTGTGTTACAGATCAGTGTACAATGGGCATCCTAAGAGATGGGTGCACTTGTTGTTCTGGACAAGCTGGCGCCTGCTCCAGACCTGGAAGGTCACAATGGGCCTAATTCTGGGTTGAAAGCGTCAACAAGTAACACGTCTATGGACACATGAAACTGATTAACTGACAATGTGTGGAAATTTACCATGACTGCTCATTTTCTCTGAGCCAGTCAGAATCATCCACCTTGCAGTAATGACATGGATAGACCTTGAAAACAGTATAACTGTTGGGACAATTGTATGTACGGTACGACAAGGGCGGGACGAGACAAGACGGGGAGAGAGGGAGTGCGGCCTACGATCTCCTTGTGAGACTTGAAGCTGGCTTCTGCTGATTAAACTGCAAACTATTCTCCAGTCAATGTTTCATTAATTATTTACACTCATGACTCTTGGTCTTAATTTTTCAATACTGGTCTAGGGTCATAAATCTAACTACAATTGTATTTAATTGCAATTAACACATTACATTCAGTTCACATTCAAGTATTTTTTTTTTTATTTAACCTTTTTTTTTTTTTTACCAGAAAGGACTTTCTGAGATTAATAATCTCTTTTACAGGAGTGTCCTGGCCAAAATAGGCAGCAATACATGAGTTTCATCACAAAATATTACAACAGAAACTGACTAAAAAAAACACTAAACACAGTTACATATCATTGCGCATTTGTTGAAATCAGTCACCATTTGTCGAATAACTGTTTTAAAATGGTCAAATGACAGCAAATTCTGTCATTTTAATTTCAATTGCAGAAAATTCCAGTCAGTAGGAGATGCATACATAAAAGACTTTTTACCTAATTCTGACTGAACAAAAGGAACAGAGAGGATAAAACAATTTTGTGAAAGTTTGCATCCTGAATGTTGTAGTCGAGACTGTTTATGTAAATGGTGAATAAAAGGGGGCCCAGCACTGATCCCTGGGGAACACATTTGGCAATTACTAATGAATCAGACAGTTTACCATCAGCATGTACACACTGTGTTCTTTCACTTAAATAGTTCTTAAACCAGGGAATAATGTCACTTGATAAACCAACACTCCTTAATCTTACAGCTTTGCAAACACATGCTGTTTAAACATGCTCTCACACTAGAAGTCTAAGGGTGATCACCCTAAACCAAAATATTCCTTTAACTCACCGAGAGATTTGAAAAGTTCTGTTCCTGCAAATTTGCCATCAAAAAATACTGTGTTGTTTTCTGTGTTAAACATCCGACTCATCCGGACCAGAACCACTTCCATAGACCCTAATAAGAAAAGAGAGAAAGGAACACACAGAAGGCAGAAAGGAAAGAGCCAAATGTGCAGAATTATAGAACAAGGAATGAGAATGGAAGAGAAGGAGACAAAGCCAGAAAAGTGAGAGATGAAAACAGGAGTTGAGAATTTAGCTGTTGTAAACCTTACCAGCCTTAATCAATTAACTAGTATGTTTTACGGACAGATATCTCACCACTCTTGAGTAGAGCAATTTGATCATTCTGACAAAGCTGACGGAATCCTGGGATACGTTTAGCAAATTCCACCACAAACTGAACGGCATCGGTCAGCCGCACCGCACAGTGCTGCCACATCTCATCCACCGACTACAGAGACAGAGTAGAGAGAGAGAGAGAACATGAGACAGGAAGGGAAATCTGAGACAGTAAGATGTTTTGAGTATATATTCTGAATCTCAATACACTACAGTCAAATGTTTGACAAATGTTTTTGAATGAAGTCAACAAAGTTCTTCATTTTTCACTCAGAAATAGCACAGACACCGGACGCTTGAGGCCAATTCAAACCACGCTGACAGAAGTCAACCAGTGTGGACAATTACCACATTTTAGTACGTCACTTCTCATAAGTGACATACTAAAGCATAGATTCAACGTGTTCAATGGGCAAAAACAAGCTCTGGTCAACACCAACAGACACCAACCGGGGTAACACAAACCCGACAAAGTGTCTGTTGGTTGGCATTTGTTGGTATAATGTGAATTGCCGTTTAGCGTACATGAAAAAAAAAAAACACAACATATGTATACTTTGGGATTTACAGTTGTGCCCATTATAGAAGAGTAAAGGACATGTACTTTGCTCTGGTAAGCATGGATCTCCTCCCTGCTGAAAACCTTCCATCTGAGAGCCTGCAGTTCCTCTGGTCGATACTGAGTTGTCTCTCTGTGAGAACGTACAATACTTGCAGAGAGCTCCTCTGTAAAAAAATCACACAAAGAGACACGTTCATCTGAATGCACGACAGTCAAACACTACATAGTTTAACTCCTAAACCTATTACACCACTTAATTCCACCATATAGCCCACATGACATTTAAAAATGTGCTAAACGGCTTGTGGTTCTCACCTGTGTGCAGAGAGGTTGGATAGGAAAAGAACGAGCTCTCAGGGTCAAAAGGACGAAACCCCATTTCACTGCCACTCATGTTCAGAATAGCCTCTGGTGTAGATCTTGTAGAATCAAATACTGAAAGACAGAAAGAGAAAATAATAAACCACAATATCTTATGAGATTCATCTATCAAATGAACAATAGGTCACAATTTACCTTCATAATAGTAGCCTTAACTACTGTATACTAACATTAAATACCTAAAAGACTATGTATTGTGTATCTACATCTTACTCTGGAAAATTCACACATTTATTGCTAGTAAGTTTGAGGTATGATTTTGCATTTAGAAATGAGGGTAATGTTAAGGCCCGGGTCGACTTCATTTTCGTTAAGTTGCCTTTCAAAGTATACTCCTTTGGCCTAGTGGACTTTGTTTTCAAGTACTTGCACATGCACTGTTGAATGCACGCCGCCTGCGTAAGGTGTGTAACCGAGGTGTGTAACAGTGGAAGTATATATTTTTCTGCACAACAATTATTGAATCTTTGATGACTGAATAAGTTTAATGACTGTCCAAAAGGTGACAATGTCTGATACACAATGACGAAGATGTTTTATAGTTACTGCAGGCAGAAAACAAAAGAATAGTTAGTATCATCAGAACATTTGAAATGGCTCAATGTTTTACTGCAGAGCAAATACTGAATGCATTTAAATATTACTGTCACTTGATGGTGGATCTGGTGAAGCTGTCAGCCATCTCAATTTTGAAGAGGTTAAAAATTATATTTTTCAGAATATGTTTGAGATTGCAAATATGAGCCAGATGCCAAATGTTCTGGGGAATGAGTTCTGACGAGGACAGAGATGATGATATAAAACATCTGCTCAAACTGAACCCTTCCGAGCACCAAAAGGTAATAAAATATGCTTTATTCTTCTGTATTTTTTACAATCATGCATTTAAAGGTTAAGTACATAGTAGTTAAGGCCACCTAATATAAAGTGTAACCGAAAAGTAATTCCATCAGTGTTGAATACAATTATTTGTGAGAATTTCTCACCTCTACCAGCTGACAAGCTGTTGCTCTCACCTCTCCTGTGGGAGCCCCTGTAGGCCAGATTCTGAGCCTGGGCCTCGCCAATGCGCTCCAGATATGGATGTACCTCTGGCGGGCAGCATGGCAGTTCAGGCTCTACAGAATAAGGGTAGGATGGAGGTAGAGGCGGGATGAGATGTGATGACTGTTCTCTGGGCTCTTTGCCTGATCGATAGGCTGGGAGAGACTGAGGCTCTTGAACTGAGTTGGCCTGAAGACGTTGCTGTTGTCGATGTCTCTCGACTTCTGCAAACAGCGAATCTCTCTGACGCTTGGACATACGGCCAAACTTCACCGCTGAGGGAGCAAAGTTGCAAAAAATTTAATGATTTAAATATTGCTGCTATACACAAACGGATCATCAAAATTGTATCTCTATCATTCCAATAAATCATCCATCCATCCAAACATTCTTCCAGCCATCCATCTTTTCTGACCATCGCGGCTCATCCCCTGAGCGACACATTTCTTGAGGCGGCAGCTCTGGCAGCGGTTACGGCTAGCACGGTCGATGGGGCAGTTGCTCTGTCTGGAGCATGAGTACTGCACGCTGGAGGACTGACTTCTGCGGAAGAAGCCCTGTAGAGGCAGAGAGAGAGAGAGAGAGAGAGAGAGAGAGAGAGAGAGAGAGAGAGAGAGAGAGAGAGAGAGAGAGAGAGAGAGAGAGAGAGAGAGAGAGAGAGAGAGAGAGAGAGAGAGAGAGAGAGAGGAGAGGTGGGAGAGGTGAGAAACAATTAGGGGGAATGTGCAAAAGAAGCAGGGCATCCTGTTTGTGAATCCAGCCTAAATTAAAAATATTAGTATAGTCATTTTCTTTTTCTTACCTTGCAGCCCTCACAAGTGATAACTCCATAATGAACCCCTGAAGACTTATCGCCACATATCTTACATGGGATCACCTCAATCTGAGCTAAAGACAAAAAGCAAAAACAATAACAACACTAAGATTAAAGAGTGTTGACCTGTCACAGTTGATTTAAATCATTCCTGATGCTTTTCATCAGATTATAATCCTTGCCAGCAGAGGGCAGTATAGCTCTCTAAAAATCAGTTCAAAAGTTTAACTTTGGGGAAACATTTTTATTAAAAAAATTAATACTTCTATTAATTCAGCAAGGATGAATTAAATTGTTAAACATTGACAGTAAAGAAATTTATAATGTTGCAAAATATTTATATTTCAAAGACATCCTGTTAAGATTACTGAAAAATGTATGAATGATTTCAGAAGGATCATGTGACGCTGAAGACTGTAAACCTGCCAATCCCATAAAACGTTCTGCATTCTTACATATTTAAACAAAAAACAAAACAAAACCCACTTAGTATGATTTATAAGCTGTTTTCCTCATGGGGACCAAAGAATGTCCCCACAAGAACAAGAATTTTGGATATTGCCACCAGGACCACACACACAAAATTATTTTATTTTTTTGAGTGGTTGAAGACTCAAATGTTCAAATGTTAAAATGGTCAGGAATAGAGCAGGACATTTTCAGTGGAGTACTTTTTTAGATGGCCTTAAGTGAATTTGCAGTAAAATGTATTCATTACACACATTCACGGTATACAAGGGTATAAATACACAGGGGTATAAATACACAAACCTCCTGAAACACTGGTTTTGTAACAGACTCAAGATAATCCCTGAAAGCCACATTAAGAAATCCTAATCTAATGAACACACACAGAGAGAGAGAGAGAGAGAGAGAGAGAGAGAGAGAGAGAGAGAGAGAGAGAGAGAGAGAGAGAGAGAGAGAGCGGGGGGGAGAGGATGAATGAGGGGAAAAAGAGAAGGATGAATGAATTGTAGCTTCACTGTGGTGTGGTACAATTTACACTCTTAAAAATAAGGATTCCAAAAGTGGGATTTTGCAGTGATGCCATAGTAGAAGAACTACTACAACGGTTTCCTACAGGTTGATCCCTGTAGGTAATTTCAGGTTTTACTATTCTAGTGGGGACATTTCGCCCCAAAAATGTAGGAGAAACCTGAAACAGACATACAGGCATGCATGCACACAAGGAAAGTGAGACTACTGTGCATTTAAGAATATTATTAGAAACACAAAATGTAAAGGCAATGGTCTTAAATTCCATTGAGCTTTGAGGTGCAAATTTTTTGTACACATTTAAGTGAAAAGGATTATCGAAAAAAAAGTACAAAATTAGGATGGGAACTTGGTTCTGATTGTGAGCTTGTAAGAAAGAAAGTAATTGTAAAAAAAAAAGAATAACGGTTTATGTAGACAAAATGATTGTATCATATTTCACAAGAGATGTTTTTCGCGTGTTTGTGTGTGTGTGTGTGTGTGTGTGTGTGTGTGTGTGTGTGTGTGTGTGTGTGTGTGTGTGTGTGTGTGTGTGTGTGTGTGTGCTTTCAGTCAAAATGACAGTAAATCTAGCCTACTTATTTCTTGGAATCCAGCAATGTGTGTGTGGCTAAGTAATGCGGTCACATCGTCCAGTACCAAGGAACATGAGTTCCCTCCTTCAAAAAGCACACACACACACCAACACACACACACACACACACACACACACACACACACACACACACACACACACACACACACCAACACACACACATACACACACACTTAATCTTTCTGGGGACTCGCCATAGACGTAATAGTTTTTATGCTGTACAAACCATATATTCTATCCCCCTACACTACCCCTGCCCCTAAACCTACCCATTACATGAAACTTTCTGAATTTTTACATTTTCAAAAGAACTCATTCTGTATGATTTATAAGCTTTTGTACCCATGGGGGCCTCAGTTTAGGTCCCAACAATGATACGAGTCGCATTAAGTCTGTGTGCATTCTGGTTTAAGTCCCCACCAGGCTAGAAAAACTTGCGCACACACACACACACACACACACACACACACACACACACACACACACACACACACACACACACACACACACACACACACACACACACACACACACACACACACACACACACACACACACACACACACACACACACACACACACACACACACACACACACACACACACACACACACACACACACACACACACACACACACACAGGTGGGAGGAAGTGTACAGGAGGAAGTGAGTGGGAGAATGATACAAGGTCATAGAGGACACACTCCACTGAGGCATATTAAAACATTAAAAAACAAATAATAAAATGTTGTAAAAAAGGTTTTAAGTGAGAGCTGAACTAATGGGCTTACACTTGAAATTGTTAACCAAGGGTCAGTTTTAATCCTAGCTGTAATGCTGCGAGTACATTTTGTGATGTAGTGATTCATTTAATTTTGGTTATATACCAACCACTATGGTGAGCAACCTGTATCTCGAATGACATTTGTTGACAAGTGTAAGCAACAACACATTAACATCTTGATGAAAGAAACATACCAGTGCAGGTCAGATTGTGCTTTGGCGTTCATGTGCACATTCATTGTGTCAGTGGTGTCTTTAAACAGCAACAATTCTGTTTTATGTGAATTGAGTCTGATCCAATGTGCAATTTGTGCATTGCTTATAATGAAATTATAAACACAAAAATATATATAGATTTACTTTAATAATTTTTAAATAGTTGGCAAATATAGGAATTGGTGCAGCTAAAAAACAGCAACGTTGGTCCAAAACACAACAGTGTGAATGGAAAGTTAACTGAAACCATAATGAAAGTTGACCTAAAGGTAAAGGAGACCTAAGTTCACTTTTTGGGACAGGAACAGTGCGAATCAGTGGTTCTCAACCAAGGCAAACTTCAAGGGGGAGTTTATAATTTCCGCAAATTAAAAAAGGGGGGGTTTGCACTTGGGTGTGATGGCCACTTTGCATGCCACCCCAAAATTTTATTGGCTACTTAAATTTCACCTCCTGTTAAAATATGCATTTGTATATTACACAGTGTGTAATATTTTGAGGATCTATAGACAGAAATGCAATATAATGTTTTCAGTTTAAAACTATGTTTTCAGTGGTGTATAAAGACCTTACATGATGAACCGTTATATTTTATTACCTTAAAATGAGCCATTTCAATCTACATACACCCCGGGTCTCCTTACAGTGAAGTTGCCATTTTGCACTGCCGTGTTTCTACAGTAGCCCTAAATGGACAAACTGCTCTACAGAGCGCTAGCTACACTGTCTCAGACTACAACATCTTTGTCCTGTGTCAGCCACTGTAGCTTCTCTAAGTGCTCCAGAAGGGAGGAATGAACGGTGGCCGCGGTACTAGATGACACTAAAATGTATACAGTTCACCTTTAAGAGAATTTTAACAAAATCTGCAAAACATAGACAATTAAGAATAAACGCAGACCCCTTTATTCTTAATTGTTTGTGTTTTGCAATAAAAAATCCTATTCACATAGTATTCAATTAAAGTGCATAATTTGTTTCAAATGGTTGCAAATGTATAATAAATTCACCCTAGGCTGGAAGTGTATGCATAGAAAAAAAAGCAAAAAATAAAAAAGGTCACTAAAGGTAAAAATGCATAAAAATATTTGTTTTATTTAATATTTAATTGTTGGAGGCTTGCATAGTATTGTGATATAGTATAGACATTGTGTTGTAAATTTTAAAAGTTATGTTTCCCTTTACTAGTTACTTAAAAAAGTTATCTGATGACGTTACTCAAGTTACCTGTAATGAGTTAGCCCCAACACTGTTCATATCAATATCAAAATTCCACTTCAATCACAAAACAGTCACCCAATATTGAACTTTAAGACTCCTTAAGACCTTTCCAACAATGTGTGTTTTGCCAAGACTACAAAAGGTTTTGATTATAAAGTAGGTAAAATCAAAATTACAAATTAGAATGACACAACATCCAATTCAAAAATGGTTTTCACAGGATGAATTTTGAGTTTGTAATCTTTCAAATGATACCTAATTTATGATCATTACTAAAATATGTGAGCGGGACGGGTTAATAGATTGTTTTACATTTTGTTTATAATGGGTTTGGGAATTTTAGAGAAATTCTTAATGAATGCATTACTATTTAACCTATTAGATTTTATTTGACTAAATCTACTGTAGATTTAGTCAAAAAAAATCTTATATTTAGTGAACTAAAACTAGACTAAAACTAAAACAATTCAGATGACTAAAATATGACTAAAACTAAAAAGTATTTTAGTCAAAAGACTATGACTAAAACTAAATCAAAATTGGCTCATAGTCCGGTTAAAGAGGGCTTTGTGAAAGAATGATCAAACAAACAAATAAAGGAATAAATGTGGGGTTTTCATACATTTGACTAATGGTAAAATTGGCTGGTGGGCAAACAAATTATAATAAAATATATTTCCACCCGTGTTAACTCTTTCAGAGTTTCACACTGTTCATACTCTACCATGTATTAATTCACACGGTACCTTTGGCACTGCTAATGCCCTTCAAACACCCCCCATAAAATAGATCCCCTACAACCATAAAAATAGTATCATAGAATGATCATATTTAAAATTATAAAAAAGGTGATATAAGGTAAAGTGGAATCCGAATGTGTCATGTCAGTCTGACCTTTTCATGTCAGAAATGTAAGCTTCTTTTGATGAGTTTTCCCACCTGGTCCATCAAAGCTCTTACAGTGGGTGAATCAAAGAAGGGCTTTTTGCTACAAAAACAGCAAAACGTAATGAAAAAACAGGGAGATTCACCTAGACTGACTGAGACTGGGGGAATATTGAGTATGAAGAGGTGGACATGAAGGTGTCAACCTCAGAGTCTTTCAAGTGGTTTACTGGCTTCTCTTTCGCTCTGACTTTCCCTCTTTCATGCACATCTTACTCTTTATTTTCCTCTCTCTATCTCACTCACAAAGGATGCGACTGCCAGTAATACACTCTTTCATCTGTGTTTTTACTGCCAGGAATGTCCACCCGCCCTCCTCCCCCCGTCCCTCTAGTTCTCGTCCTCTCTTCTCCCAATCCCACCATCTTCCAAAAGGAACTTTTGTGCAAATATTAATCGGATACAGCACTCTTTAAAAAGCTATATCAGAGACCAAAATCTCACATTTCTTGTCTCAGTGGTGCAACTGAATGCAACATTTGTCATGCAATGTAATGCAATTATTATCATAGATGTAATTAATCTTGTGAAGCCTGACATATGAAACAATATAGTCTGAAAAATCTTTAGAAATGCAATTTTATTGAACCGTTTGAAAAATCGTTTCTGAGTATCATATTTGATGCATGGCTTTTAAGACTCATATAGTATGATAGTCAGAATATAGAGCTTGTACTAAGAGGGAAAACAGCTCAAATTTATTCAGAGGCCCAAACTTTACAATACCAAATATTACATTGGTTGCAGTTGTTGATATTTACATAGCCAAAATGTAAGATGAATTTCTGATATCTCTATAACAGCAGACTACTTGCATTTAACACATATAGATATAAGTTGTAACTCATCTTGTATTATTAATATGCCATAATAAGATGCTATAGTTTTATGATCAAAACTATGTTTTTATTGTGGGAGAAAACAATGGAATGCAATGGAATACAAAGATGTTTGAGAAAAGCCTGTATCATATTTGATACTAATTTGAACATGATTTTTAAATGATGTATTGACAATCAGTATGTGTGTGCATACTGCATACAGTAATTAGCATGTGTGTGTTTCTGTGTCAGTATGTGTTTGTGTCACTGTGTCAAGGTATGCATTGATTTGGGGCACAGAAGGAAACTCCTTGCAACTGTTTTTGTGTTGCAAGAGTGTGGGTCTCGTGTCAGCGTGCGTCTGTGTGGGAAGGTGTGAATGTGGATTGATGTCCTGTGCATTGTATGTGATGCTCGTGGATGCAATTTGAAAATAGCCACTTATTTTTACCTAAATGCCATGTGACTAATAAATCCGTAGCCAGGTAAATGACATAATCGCAATGGCGATTGGCTGATGGCACCACAAAGACACGCATACACAGTCCTTTGCACTATTGACTAACCTGAGCTGTGACGTGAATGGCAGCAAACAATATTTGATTTCCAATATTCCAATAGTCCACTTCAGGCCTACATGAGCCCTAAAAACAGATACTGGTAATATGAGGCAAATTAAAGACTTACGATCATTGTTATTTTAGTATCATCTAGATAGTTTTTATTAATATTTTTGAAATAGTGTTTATTTTTATATATTCTGTTTTCTGTTTTTGTCTTTTTAAAAATGTCTATATTGTTTTTATACATCTTCATTTAAGTACATCAACTTTAATTAAAAATGAGAATTCATATTGAAAATAAGAATACATATAAAGAAGTGTTTGTCTTACATTTTCTTTTATTACAGTTTAAAAAAAAAATCTTATTTCAAGTGATAAAGTTTTTTTTTTTTTTAGAAGTCCTTACCAACGGGTTGTATTTCTAGCAACAACAAAAAAATGTTAAGCTATATAAAGCTATTTTTGAATGGCCACTGATGGAAAAAGATTAGATGCTAACGGGCCTTGTTCATTTTGTATAAACGGACTAAATTAGTTTCCTGTTACTACATAAAATAAAGCTTATAACAATAGACTTTTCTTGTCTTTCTTACTTCTACAGTCTAAAAGAAGTCCAGGGACTGTTCTGAAGGAATTTCCTTCAGGTGCTTTACCTGTATTTTTTCAAGTTGTGTTTCACGATTAAAACGAAAATGTACTTAGACAATGTCCTGACACAGAACCGTTCCTTCATCACAGAGGCCTTTCTCAACTCAACTCAAGGCCTGCAATCTAAAAAATTCTCTCTTCCTGGGTTCTTTGCATGTGATTTATATCCCTTTGTGCTTAAAATTACTCTAATAACTACATATTGATTTGCACACACGGAATCCAAATAACAAGAAATATCTCCATATAGAGAAAAAGCTTCTCATTCTCTGAAACCACATGCAGATAAAGACATATTTTCTCTTTTTCTCTCCTGTGCTATCTGCTCACCTAAACCACATGCTGATACAGACAAAAAGCCTTCATGTTCCTCGTCTCTACTCAGAGAAACTGATGAAAAAATATACCAAAGAAGAAGAAACAAAGGCAAGATTCGTCCTAAATTCTGTTCAATAATTATCCCAATCTAATGAGTTGAACACTAACACAGACAAATTTGAGATAGAAATCATATTTCTAAAGTGAATTAAAATTAGATTACACATTACAAACTATTAGCAGTCATAAACCCCAATGGTACTTACCACAGCTGAAGATCAGCGTAAAGCATTGACTTTTCCATGCATATTCAACAAATAATTGTTTTTGTTTGAACAAAGTAAATTTACCTGTTTGAATACACAATGCCTGTGAGAGACTTCTGTATTTGTGATCGCATCTCTCAGATAACACAGCTTTCCAGAAATGCAGATACTATCTTACCTATATATGCGTATATGACTGTAAGAAAGATGTAAGCTGTGATATGTCGTAAATGATTATCTCTGATGTACCACTGATAGAGGACAATTACTTAAAACTGTACCGCAACTTCAGTATTTAGGTCTGAAAATGCCACTGGAAACAGTGCAGGTCCTCCTACTGCAATGTTTTTTTTTATTTATAACAAAGTACAGTTAATAAGCAAACATAATACTTTTAAAGCTTACTTTTTGTTGATCGTTTTTGTTTCAAAATGTATTAAATTTCCCTTTTGCATAAAAACAATTAACTTGCAATGTTAACTTTTGAAATAACACAAAAGAAACATCAAAAAGAAGACATGTTTGATAAAATCTCCTCAGCATAACCGTTGGCACCAGTTGCAAACAAACGTGATTAATAAAATGTTTTGGAGGTTCTTAAATTCTAAGACTAGAATCTTTAGACACAGCGCACTGCACGATTTCAAACTCTGACTGACCGCAACAGGCTCTGACTCAAAAACTATTCCTCTCCTCACTTCATAAAATGATTGTACAGTCACTGTAGTGAGATGGGCTTTGTAACGACGTTGTTAGTGTCTTTAATTGTTCTTTAGAGAGGAAATGACATTGGTGTCAATGAAAGCCTTTCTGAGCCATCGGACTTCAACAAAAATATCTTCATTTGTGTTCTGAAGATGAACGGAGGTCTTACGGGTGTCGAACGACATTAGGGTAAATAATTATTGACAGACTTTTCATTTTTGGGTGAACTAACCCTTTAACTTTGTACCCAGCTTGAGAGCAAGACAAGCGAGAAAGAGCGAACACCTTTTTGAAAAGGTATGACAGCTGGATTCCTAATGCTCCATTTTATAGTCAACAAATTATGATGACACGCTATTTTACTGTTTTAGTCATACCTAAATTGCCATAGCTGTATGCAAACAAAAGTTCTCAGGACAGCAAAGGTCTAACGAAATGTTTAATGAGGAGAAAGAAAGCTGAAAAATTTACCAAGAATCCCCAAAAACTTTAAAGATTTAAGTCCCTCTATTATAAGTACTGTCTGTGCTTCTCTTCAACATCCATCACAGCATTAAGCACTGTGAACTAGTGAAAAACCTCAAGGTGCCACTAACGGAAATCCTCGATCTGAAGAGAGGAGTGCTGTGACAGGACAAAAAAAAAATCACCAAGAGAAAGAATGAAAGAGAGAAAAAGAGAGAACCTGGAAACATCAAGAACCTATAGCTTTCAAAGAAACACAAGACACAGACACAATTTAGGAGTTTTGCATATATTTAATGCTAGTATTTGCTAAGAGAGTGGGGAAACAAATGTATAATCACTGATGTTTTTTGTTTATTATTTGGTTTAGTAGTTTTCTACTTGATATGAATTATATATGTATTATTTTTCTTTTCTAAAATATATCCACAATTAAGGTAATATCATATATTATTTTCTGTTTCTGAAATAAAATAAAATAAAATAAAATAAGTTATAAAAGAATGAGCTGTATAAAACAGATTCACAAAGCATCACAGTCACAAAACATCTTTTGCCACAGGAAAGTGCCAAAAGATAAGATGAAATAAGCAGAGTTAGATAAGACACTTGTGCTTATCGTGATGATTTAGTCACATTCACACACACATGCAAGCATACACACATGCACGCATACACACATGCGCTCAGAAACTCTCTCTCACAAACATACATTCACACGCATACACACATACTTTCACACACATACACACATGCATTCACACACATACACACACACATACACATTAACATACACACACACACACACACTCACATGCATGCGCACACACACACACACACACACACACACACACACACACACTCACACTCACACACACACACTCTCTCTCTCTCTCTCTCTCTCTCTCTTACACACACACACACACTCACACGCATGCACACATACACACATGCACACACACACACACACACACACACACACACACACACACACACACACACACAGAGAGAGAGAGAGAGAGAGACGGGTGCACCTATCATTATGAGGACACTTAAGGACTTTACAAACTAAAAATTCTATCCCCCTAAACTAACTCTAAACCTACCCATCACAAAAAACTTTTTGCATTTTTACATTTTTAATAAAACATTGTTTAGGACGAAATGTTCTCATAAACGTTTACTTTGTAATACCAGGGTAATACCCATGTCATTATACAAATTTGTGTCATTAATCATGTAAACACACACACACACACACACACACACACACACACACACACACACACACACACACACACACACACACACACACACACACACACACACACACACACACACACACACACACACACACACACACACACACACACACACACACACACACACACACATATATTTTTATCCTTATTTAAATTAATAATATGTCTACAGATGATTTAGGACCCAAAGGCACTGGATTATGTTTAAACCAGTCTAAAGGGAAAAGCTTTGTGAATTCAGGGGGAGAGAATATCTCTTTGGTTTTCAAGGTTTTGGTGCCTGAATGTACAAGTCATGATTTCAGTGGCTTTGAAGATTTGAAGTCTTTTAAGAACAAGAGTGAAAAAAGGTGTGAAACTACACCCCCCTCCACACATACACACGTAAAAACAACAGGTAGATTTATACTTATATCAATGTGCTGATGTGCTCATATATTAACTTTCCTGTCATAACATTCAGTTTCATAAGCATTTGGTCTATACGAAAACTGATCTGATCGGATTTTTATTTTTTTATTTTTTTAAAGAATCAAGTCAACTCTTAAACTTTTGAATTGATTTGTTCTAATCTTGACTGATGCACCGTTTTACTTAAAAACGGAGGAAAACAACACCCAAAATGTAGGTGATGGAAAATAGCATTGAAACAAAAGCTCTGCACGCACACCTGTGCGCATACGCACAAGTGTGTGTGCCGATACACACACACAGGGACTGAACGGGTGACCACAGCACAGAAAAGTCTTGCAGCTGGTGGAGCGTTCATTGGCAGCATATTCAAAAATGTGTGTGTGAATGCAGTGAAAATCTAGTGCAATGTTGCAAAATGCCTCACGGTGCATATTTTCTTAATGTGTGTATAAAACCAAAAGGTGCATTCGATAAAATCCACAAATATTCTTTCCGGTTCTGTTCATCGGATGTAGAGCAGAACAGCTATCCCGGAAGGTCTTTCTGTTCATACTTTCCTCTCTGAATAAATGCGACTGAAGCGCTGCTTCTCTCTATAATACAGGATAAAAACCAGGAACTTTTAGGCCTTTTTATGCAGCACTGGTACAGCTAACCTCTTAAATAATGTTAATCTAAATGGCACTGTAATCTGTTAACATTAGTTTTTTAGTAAAAAAAAGTTAAAGTAAAATAAGTGAATGAAAAATTACAATTAAGGACTGTCTTCACAAGTCTTAAAGTGTTTAATCCATGAAAACAAGGTCCTACAGATGCCAACAGACGCTGACGGGTAACACACTGATCCGAAAAAACCCCGAGAGTGTGTTGCCATCGGTCGGTGCAGTTTGAACTGACCTTTAAGATGTTTTACTATATCGGAAGGACATTTTTGGTACATGTGCGCACGCTAGCAGTTTGGACATGCATACTTATTCCTGTTACTATTTTACACTTTTTAAAATAATAGTAAAGCCATTAAAATTATGAAATTGTGCAGTGACTAAAGTATTAAACAAAACAAAACTTTATTTTATAATTTTAAAACACAGCTATATTCTTAGATTACAGCTTCGCACACTGCTCATTCTCTCTAAATAACTTAAATAGGGTGCATCCTGGGACGTTTTTACATCAGTATTAAAATGAAAAAATCTTATTGTAAAGAAATTGATAAGCATTTTAAATCTGTCTAAACTCTCAGAATAATTATAACTGCGTAATAACGATATACTAACCTTGAACCTACTCCTAAACCTAAACCTAATCTTTAACCCATGTAGTTACCTTATATTATCAGTACTTTTGGGTAAGTACACAGTAAGTATGTATTTGTTCATCAATTAAACAAACATCATTTATGTGTGCCTTAAAACTGATCGAGTACGTGCATATACGGAATAGAAAACCAATTTTTAAATGACAATCAATGCAAGAGGTGAGTTATAAACCACTCTCAGTTGTGGTTGGAATCTTGAATTATAATACGGCGCCTTAACAACATTGTCAATCAGTCAAAAAAACAGGCTTCAGCAGGGTTCTGGACTACAGCGAGAGCTTCAGTGCAAACCTGCGTCAGATAATGCAAGTTGATAAAATATGGCACAGCTGACTTCAGCAGGTCCTGCTCGAATCGTGGCAATTTTGACGTGCTGATATTTAACCACATACGCGATGTGGGCTGCTACGGAAAATTCAGTTTTAGGGGACTGTACAAAAATGCTTCCTTGAGAGTCAATTCTGAACGAAGTCCATAACCACAAGCCTCACAAACGAAGGTCATCTGATGCTTTTGGGGTCCTCCATTTTGTCAGTGTGGGTTTCAGGATAAGGTAAACAAAAATAGAGGCAGAATTAACGATCGTCTATATCGTTTTAGCAGTTACTTCTGGTTTATTTTAAGGGCCTTGTAACAAAGATGACTGAGAGAGGATGTTGTATTCAGACTGTTTCTGAAAGCGAGATCTTATCTTGCAGTGTTTGTTTCATTAAGGAGATAATCAGCACATTAAAACATTTATCTGTAGGCCAGGCTCTTCATCATATCTACAGCTGTGGTTCTAATCATAACAGCCACAATGCACAAGATAAACTAATAATCAATCGATCTGCCCATTAAACAATATTGTGGCTTCTTCTGCTAGGGTTTTGACTAACTGATATCAAGAATAACTGTCACTGTCTCTATAAATAATTTCTTGGATCGCATAAATGTAAAGTTATTTTTTGTCCTAAATCACTTTAGAGAAATTCTTATCTTTGTTGAAAAGCACTGTACAAAACAATTAATATATTTGTGATTAATTCTTGACAGCTTCTCTTAATTGAGCGAAGATAGAGTTATTAATTGTTTCGCGTATGCTTGAGCATGTTACATGTATCTGTACATAAAAATGTTCTGTTAATTAAAATGTCACTTAGAATTTAGGACGTTATTCACATTATAGTACAGAATTAAATTTATTTATCAATCTATCAATTTCCAATATGATAATTCAGTGTCAAACCAAGATTAAGATTTAACTGAAATTAAAGTCAAATGTTTTGTGTTTTGTGTTTTGGGCTCAACGGTAAATTGTGGAAATGGTGTGGTATATTTGATGTTGAATGTGTGAAAATCCCTATTACTAAACTCAGTGACAAAGTGTAAAGTCACACACCCACGCTGGACTGCTTAACACACACACACGCACGCACATGCGCGCGCAAACACACCAGTCTACAAGCTACTTTTAAAGCCATCAATTACACAATAACGTGATTACAAAAAGCAAGTATGGAAAAAAGTGAAGAATGAAAGAGAGGCTGCATGGAAAATTTCTATTCATTTGCAAAAACTGAATGAAAGTTTTTCCTGCACAAGCATTATGTAAAGTCAATCAGATTACTTTAAGCACATTTTAAACCACACACACTTTAAAAACACTGATTGTTATAGCTTTCATTTGGAAGTCAGGTCAGGTCATACTTCGACACCAAAGACATTTTCATTTACAAATCAAAATCCTGATCTCAAAATCAAAGCACATCAGACCCACACTGCTTTCTGTATTCCTGCCAAATCCTGCATATCATCTCACTCCATCCTTCAAGGTGTCCATGATGGGGTCACCCATCTTTGACTTAAGTGGTTCAAGAGCAAACCAAAGTCTTGGACTTTTCGTCTACCTGCTAATATGGCGGAGCGAGTCTCGTACAACTACAAACAACAAAGCGAAACTCCTAAAAAGGTCAATCTCATCTGAAAGGCTGAAAGCAAAGGATATATAATCACGTTGTCTTAAATGAGTGAAACGAAAGAGCAATTTAGGTGCAAAGTGTTTCGAAACTTGTCCTTTGCATGCGATATAAGTGGCATTAACAAAAATGAAATACATTGCGCCCAAAGACACGAGGATGAGTCCAGTGTGATGTAAACAAGCATTTGTCACACACCCACACAAACATTAGCAAAAATACATATTTACTAGGCCAGACACAAAACACAAATGCCTACCTCGCATCATCTTCACAGCATGTGTGAACTGCTGTCTTTTTCTCGTGAAGATACGTCTAAATCACTCAATATGGTCTCACACTGTTAATCAAACTTCTGAACAGATGATGCTGTCACGGTGTGAGAGATGACAGAGAGATTAGGTGGTTTTCTGTCAGAAGGTGACAGAGGGAGATCAATTGTGTGTGTTTCTAACTGAGAGTGACAAAGAGGGAGAGGGCCTGTCCCTTTCAAACTGTAGATATGTACACCCCTCTCTCTCTCTCTCTCTCTCTCTCTCTCTCTCTCTCTCTCTCTCTCTCTCTCTCTAAAGAACTTAATGTGCTGTTTCTCTGTCCGTCTATAGGTGGACTCTACTTTCTCTTTCTCTTTCTATTTCATCGTTGAGCAGTTCACCTCATCATTCTGAAATCCTGAATTGGTCACTCTATCTCTCTCATCTTCCACACAACACTGTAAAAGAAACTCAGCTCATTATATTAGGTTTGGCATTGATTCTTTAGTATTACTTGTTTCCCAAAAGTTGAAATAACTTTTTAGTGACCATAAAAACGAAATTTAAAATATTTTTAATGGAATATTGCAGTATTTATTATGAATTAACATATCTATCTATCTATCTATCTATCTATCTATCTATCTATCTATCTATCTATCTATCTATCTATCTATCTATCTATCTATCTATCTATCTATCTATCTATCTATCTATCTATCTATCTATCTATAATTAATGTGCCCTCGTAATCTTTAATCAAATTAGCTTCTCCTCCAGCAACATCTCTTCTCTGTGATGAAGTGTTTACTGGTGCGTGGGCGGGGCAACCTGGTCGACCAATAGCAAACCACCACCATCCAATAAAGTTTGGGAACTGTTTCACTAGGATATATAGGTAACAACAGACTATCACAACTTCTGTTTCATGCCGATTAAATTTTTGTCAACCCAAATACATTGGCAAAATCAATTGGATAAACACCGCAAAAAAGATTACAGTGGTGGACACACAACTACAAACTCCTAGTTATCATCATAACGTTCCGCCTCTTTTGGTTTGTGTTTCATAGGTAACACTTTAGCACATATTCACTATTAACTACGCCTTTTGCCTCAATAAACTCCTATTTTACTGCTCATTAATAGGTCATTTTTGTAGTGTTTAAGTTTAGGTATTGTGGATTAACAGATGCTGAATAAGGTCATGCAGCAGAATAAGGCATTGATGTGTGCTTTATAAGTACTAATAAGCAGCCAATATCCTAGTAATATGCATACTAATAAGAAACTAGTTAACAGTGAGAATTGGACCCTAAAATAAAGTGTTACCATTTCATTCTTTATTAAAAAAGGTACAACAGCTAGGCCTATTAATCAGACGGTACACTTTTAAAAGGTACACTTCGGTACACTCTAAAAAATGCTGGGTTAAAAACAACCCAAGTTGGGTTGAAAATGCACTAACCCAACAATTGGGTTGTTTTAACCCAATGGTTGAGTTGATTTAAACCAATGGTTGAGTTGTTCTTACCCAGCAATTGGGTTGTCTTAAGCGACATTTAACCCAACCACTGGGTTAAAACAACTCAACCACTGGGTTAAAACAACTCAACCACTGGGTTAAAACAACTCAACCACTGGGTTAAAACAACTCAACCATTGGGTTAAAACAACTCAATTGTTGGGTAAGTGCATTTTCAACCCAACTTGGGTTGTTTTTAACCCAGCATTTTTTAGAGTGTAGCTTTTTGACCCCTAAAGGGTGAATATTAGAATCTTTTGAAAGTTTTGTACCTTTTTTCTTTGAGAGTTAAAATTTAAATGCAGCATTTGAATTGTTAAGTGTTGACTTTTCTTTTAAGTCTTATAATTAACAACTGTTCAGAAAGGATGTGAGGCAGGTCTGATAGGCGGCAGATGGTTTTGGTGTAAACAACCTGTTTAAGATTGTCATGTGATATTGTTGCCGCAGCGTACAGCAGAGTTTTGTTATTGCTTGTCATTATGAATCATGGACCAGCCACGTGAGTGTTTTCTAATTCTTCTACAGGCATACTTTAATAAGCCCAGTACACACTAATATGATATGAAATATCAGTTTTTCTTTTTAGAGTTTTCAAAAAAAAATTATACAGTCAAATTGACTACTAAACAATCATAAAAGACTTTGATGAAATGTTATGGAAGTTTAGTGGATGTTGCCGTAAAAGTCAAAAAGTTTGCAAAAACAAAACTTTAAAGGAGAGAGTGAAAGGAAAAAAAGCGAAAGACAAAAAGACGAGCTACTTACACAATGCTTGTAATCAAAAACAAAGGCGGGAAGAGTTTTAAACAGCATCTTTTCAACAAAATACTCTCAGATCTTATCTCGATTCAGATGGTGAACGCCCATAGCTGCGCGCACCTGTGCTAGTGTGTCTACGGTAGCTTTGCTCATGTTTAAACATACAGCTTTTGTGGCTGAAGTAAAAATATACATGGATACAGGTGCATTGTGTGTGCGTGTGTGTGTGTGTGTGTGTGTGTGTGTGTGTGTGTGTGTTCCACAGGTGTAATTATTCACCGCTTTGCTACACTGATACATGGCTCCCTCCCTATAACCACAATGGAGGGGGTTCTCTGATATGCAAAAAAACAACAACATACACATGAGGTGAAACATGCCACTTCTCAAAGCACAGACACACACACACAGCGAGATAAACTACTATTGTATTGCAACTGATGAATGGTTGAGGTTTTCAGTTGTACTTACTCAGATGGGATTTCTTGTGCACTGAATTTCCTAAAGAGTGACAAAAACAATAGTTAATTAGTGGGCACTTTCCACAAACAGGGCACACTTGGGTGTAGCAAAACATAAGAGGCAATAAATATGTATGTTGTAAATATGTTAAATATAGAATCCAACATAATAGTAAAGCAGCATGTCAAGTCAAGTGTTTGGTTTAGAATGCTTTTTTACAGTGCTGATTGTTTCAAAGCAGCTTCACAGTGTTAACAGGAAAAAAATGCAACAGAATTTGATACGGCTGTACAGCCGCTCTGGAGAAAACAGTGATGTTATCTCAACCATTTTAATTATCATATAGTGTCAATCCAGGCAGATCAGTAATTTAGTTAAACAGTTAGCATTTCTTTCCACTTCGCATTAAAAGTAACTAGTTGTAAACACATTAAATGTTTGTGCTCCCCCTTAAAATATTGATTTTGGCCTTGGACAAATGTAAATCATACGACATTGTAAACATTTTGACACCACCTGTTCAAATTATTTGTTGTAAATTCAGTAGCATTTTTATTTCCTATTGAGCTGTGTCCTTATTTATCTAAGCTGACATTGCATTTGTCAAGAACTCCATTTAATCACAAACTAGACTGAGTTTGTTTAATTTATTGTATAAATAAATAAATAAATAAATAAATAAATAAATAAATAAAAATCCCTTCTGGCATTTATTTTTTAACAACTTTAGTATAATTGTATGTTGTTGTTTTTTGGTATACATTTTTTTTTACATGTTTGTGTGTTTATTTAATGTTTATTGCTTATTTGTCAAATCAGGGTTTTAAACTGTTAACAGGATTGCAAAAATGTATTGAAAAATGAACAGAAAATAAAATAGATGCATTTCATTCATTTAATTTTTAGTTTGAAGTTAAAAAAGTGAATGAATGTTTTTAAGCATCATTTGTTGGGGGGAAACATTTTTTTTAAAAAAGATTATTAAGGCCTATGACCCTATAAGTACAGTGTTTTTCACACACCTACACACGTTGAAAACTAAAAGTCTAAAACACGTGTGTATACACCAGCACATGCAAATTAACACATAAGTATGTTTTTATTGGAATAAAAAGCACAAACACACATTATCATTCACATGAAAAGCCCCCTCAACCCCCATCCCTGCCCACTCACGAGCACAAACAGCAATCTCCGTTGTCTGACGTTTGACCACACTTTGAGAAAGTTCAGATTTGATGCTGTGTTGGCCGTTTCCGATGGGTATTTTTAGCAGGGTGTCTGTCTGAAGACACAGGGCAGGTACGATAAGCATCGCAGGGAAGAACACTTGGCCTCACTCTCTCTTATTTTCTCTGTCTGTCTCTCACTCCGACTGTCTCTCTTACTCTCTCTCCCTCTTTGAAGGGCTTTGTGGCTTTTTGAAAAAGTCACTTTTGCTTATGTAGCGGAACACACACAAATAGGTGCGTGGCGACTTGCAGACGTACTCGGAAACAAAGACTCTCAAAGCAGGTATTTCACAACTCCATCTCACGGTTTGCCTAATAGCAAAAAATAAATAAAAAATTTGGCCAGTGCTGTCAAAGCCAGAGTTTTTGGTCAATATAGGAAGCTCGACCCTGATGATTTTCTCAAATTCAACAAGAATGTATGTGTTCTCTTGTGTGTGTACATTTATAGGTACAACAGCAGCAAGGTTCATCGTTTGATCACAGATTAAAGGATTCTCTGTATTGCCTGGATCACCAAGGTAATATAAGGCACCTTGGTAACAGATCTAAATGCAGTTGGAAAACACAGCCAAGCCCTGATTACACTTCTTATCACTCCATTCTGGCCAACTAGCACGGTTACTTGACCACAGCGCTATTCCAGGACCAGAGAAAGAAAGAAAGAAAGAAAGAAAGAAAGAAAGAAAGAAAGAAAGAAAGAAAGAAAGAAAGAAAGAAAGAAAGAAAGAAAGAAAGAAAGAAAGAAAGAAAGAAAGAAAGAAAGAAAGAAAGAAAGAAAGAAAGAAAGAAAGAAAGAAAAAGGAAATTTTGACTGCTTGAAACTCAGTTGTTAAAAAAAAAAAAAAAATCACACTTATTCAAAACTAACTAGGCTATTAGTATGTAACCTATTTAGCATGATTGTTAAAATAGCATTTTAAAATGCATATCTACAAATGATAGATTTAAGTCATTAAGACAAAAAATAACAAGTCTGAACACACTGAAAAACATGCAGCCCAACTGACATTTGGGCCTCTGTTATCAGTGCCTGACATAAACGTATCATCAGTCTTGCTTGTACTAAACAACACTTGTCAGGTGACAGCTATAGTATAAGTACCTCCTCTCCTACACATTTAATGGGGCTACAAAAAGGAATTTAACCGAGGTATTTGTTCACTTGTCAACAGTTTTTTTTTTAAAACAAAATTATTTTTCACAACCCTTGCTCTGACCAGCTATCCTCAAGTCATATTTTATCATTGCAGTCCTGCGTTTTCATGTGATTTCACTAAGAAGCTATGAAGATACTGAAGTTTTAAAGCATTAAAAAGGTGCGACAGTCCATGTTCCCTGAACTAAGTGTCTTCTAAAAAGTTATATTCCTAGACAATAGGACTAATAAAGGAGGAAGAGAAGATAATGATAAAACAGCAAATGCAACACTTGAGCGTCTTAAACACAAAAACTGCTCGCGTTATAGCTTGCCCTCGCAACAGCAACATATCAGTAACAACACCAGTAAAGATTTTAGTTTTGACATCATAGCAAAAACTATTTTAACTCAATTTGCACACAAAAATGAATACATTATGTGTTAACTATTAATAAAAAGATAATACTTTAAAACAGCATGTAGCATTTAAATATATCTTTCAGTAATAAACATTGATTGATGAAAATGTCAACTGAAAAGTTAGTAATAAAATAAGGAACAAAGAAATGCATTACACTTTACAGAGGAAGTAATACTATTATTAGTCTGCACTTATACTCCAAGACTATACTGTTAATTGGAGTCTTAATTTTCAACCAGATTTTATTGACACAATGTTATATGTAAATCAATTGTACTCTTTCTCTGTTTTACTTGCACCAATAAATCAAAGTTTATATGTCAGCAAATATGCAATTGGACAAATCAATATGGATATCTATAGGTTCAGGTAACTATTGGCAACCCCAGGGCTTTTGTTAAAAATACAGATTGATTTTCAGCATTTTTGTATTCCTGCATACATACACAGATCAGTAGAGGGACAGAGCCAAAATCAAAAGTACATTGTGGGTGTTGAGGTTTTTGGCAAAAGGAAACGCCATAGCCCTTTTTTCATTTGTTTTTGTTTTTTTACTGCATACCCAGTCAAATTGTATTAAAAGTCCATCTTGCCACCAGTGCACGGCCCCTTTAATGCACAGATCTAGATTTTATTTTGTCCGGCCACTGATATGGTGATCACTGTGCCAACCACTTTGCACTTTTCACAAATGTGCAGAACTCAGTGGATGAGATCACACTGAGCAAAAAAATCTGCATCATATGGACGGATTCTGAATACCTTTAAGGGTAGTTCTCAAAAATAAAAATTATACCATTAATTGCTCACCCTCATGTCATTTCAAACCCGTAAGACTTTCGTTTATCTTCCGAACAAAAATTAAGATTTGATAAAATCCAAGAGTTCTCTGACCCCCCATAGACTGCAACATTATTACCACTTTCAAGGTCCAGAAAGGTAGAAAAGGCTGTTTTGCTGCTGTCTATGGAGGAGTAAGAGAGCTCTCAGATTTCATCAAAAATATCTTAATTTGTGTTACGGAGATGTTACGGGTTTGGAACGACTTGAGGGTGAGTAATTAATTACCTTAGTATTTTCACTTATGGGTAAACTATCCCTTTAAACATGTATGATTGGCCATTGTGTTTATGCTGTCATGTCTGTGATTGGCTACTGCAAATGTACTTTTTGCCATTCTTCACAGACCGCATGACAATACACACAGGAGCATTTGAAAGCAGCAACTATCAGCGGGTACCAAATTGAGTTGGTTTTCTGTACTTTTTGTACTTCAAAAAGGCTGAAATTTTTTAAGTATAATTTTCGTACCGAAGTACCAGTACTTGTAAGAACATTAGCCCTGCCAAAAGCTCATCATCCAACTTTAAAATGGCTAAAGAAATTTGTGTTACTGCATGCAGTGTGAGCCTATCAAGATGGACATGAATTTCTTACAGCTAAATAATGACAAAACTGAAATCATTATTTTTGCCCCATCAAATCTGACATCTGTCAGCTTGGTTCTCTCTCTTCTAATGTTCATAACTGTGTCAAGAATCTTGGTGTCGTCTTGACGTCACAAATTCCAGCCTGAGTTTTGATAAGCAGATTAGTGCTGTGGTAAAAAGCAGCTTCTTTCAGCTACGATCTATTGCTAAAATGAAGACGATGCTATCGAAGAGAGACCTTGAAACTGTCATTTATGCTTTTATTACCTGGACTACTGAGTTATTAAGTTGGACTACTGTAATTCGGTTTACCTTGGTCTGCCTAATTCAACGGTCTTTCATCTTCAAATGGTTCAGGACGCAGCAGCTATACTACTGACTAGCACCAAAAAGTGTCAGCACAGCTTTTCTCCACTGGCTGCTGGTTAGGTCCCGGATTGGTTTTTTGCTTTTTGTTTTTAAAGCTCTGCATTGGCTCGCACCACAGTATATTAGTGATCTAGTTGCCATGCACAATGCCTCAAGATCACTACACTCTTCTAACCAACTTCTTTCGATTTCCCGGCTCATGTTATAAAACTAAAGGTGACCGGGCTTTTTCTGTGGCAGCTCCTCGACTCTGGAACAGTCTCCCTTTTCATTTTAGATCTTCCCCTCTGTTGCCACTTTTAAATCATCTTTAAAAACTTATTTGTATTCTTTATGTTTTGACTGATTGTATATATGTTTTCTCATGTTACCTCAGGTAATGTAATTCTGTTTTGTTTCATTTTTCTTGTACAGCACTTTGGTTACAACCTCTGTTGTTTTAAAATGCTTTATAAATTCATAAACTAAACTAAACTTGTCTATAGAGTAAATGGCTGAAAACAAAAAAATACATGGTAAATAGTCAGTCACGCTTGGCTATTCTGAACATGTGAACATGTCCTTGCATCTATATAGAGCTTTTCTTCTACGTCCACTCAAAGCACACCTTGTGGAAATCTCTTCAACAACCTGGAACCCATTATGCCCAGGAACAGTCACAGTGTGTCCATTAAAGGTCCCGTTCTTCGCGATTCCATCTTTCAAACTTTAGTTAGTGTGTAATGTTGCTGTTAGAGCATAAATATAATACCTGTAAAATTATAAAGCTCAAAGTTCAATGCCAAGTGAGAGATTTTATTTAACAGAAGTTCCCTTTCAAAGCCTACAGCGAACGGCTGGTTTGGACTACCGCAGGAAGTGCAGGGATGTAATGACGTCACTAGAACCGTTTGTTGACTAACCCTCCGCCCACAAGAACACGCAAAATAGGGGGCGTGGTCTTGTTGCTCTCCCACGTGGAGAAGAGCGCGCATTCAGCGCTTGCATCTCCCTGTTAAGGTAAGAGGCGGGACCTTTCCGGGCAAAGTGCGCTAAGCTGCTGTCCAATCACAACATGGGAAGCGCTGGCCCAATCAGAACTCGTTACGTGTTTCTGAAGGAGGGACTTCATAGAACAAGGAAATCATCAGGCCGTTTTTAGGACAGAGGAAATTGTGTGAAAAATACAGTGTTTTTTTACACGCGAAACATGAACTCATGTTACATTGCACACTGTAAACATAATCAAAGCTTCAAAAACACGCGAAGAACGGGACCTTTAATATACTGGGGCATTAGGATCCACGCAGACGGCAAGGCACCTGATGAATTCTCTAACCTCTACAATCTGTTTGTCCCGGGATCGTTTGATCTTGGTTCATTCAACAATCTAAAAAAATGCTGGCTTAAAAACAACACAAGTTTGGTAGAAAATGGACAAACCCAGAAATTGGGTTGTTTGAACACAGTGAATGGAACCATTCAAACAACCCAATTTCTTGGTTTGTCCATTTTCAACCCAACTTGGGTTGTTTTTAACCCGGCATTTTTAGAGTGAAGATTTTCTGGAACCTGTGCATGAGTTCACACACATCCCGTAAAGATCCTATAAAGACATGCAAGTTTACTTATGATCTGCAATGTCTCTCTCTCACAAAACAACAACACTTGTGCATTTTTTTCTGATCAATCTTGGGAAGTGTTTGCGTTCACACAGAAGACACTTTAGCAAATTTATGACACTTTTCCGGGATGGAAGTGCTGTGTGTCACCACAGCTGATCATCATTCGTTGTGTTTACTGTGCATTTTCATTGAAGCTGCAAGCACAGCAACTCTGAAATATGTACTTGTTCTACATTTCTGATGACATTATAGACTGAAAAAGACATGTTTCTAAAAAAGGAAGGAGCACTGGTGACGTTTTAGTGTACTAACAACTGTGCAGCCCTTGAAGTGGCCAACTCCCTCTGCAATAAAACAGGGGGTCACCTATTCGGGTACTAAACAGGCTTAACCCTGCTTAGCTTCAATGGGTAAAGAACTGAAGGGTGTTAAGATTCTGGAAACATCAACTGTGAGGTGGCAGTTGTCCACTATTGTTCCATAACAAGAAGCAAATGAGGACCCCTGCTGCTATACAAGAGAAAACAACAATCCAGTCAACAACAATTATATAAAAAGGCAAAACTAACCCATCCTGAGAAACACTCTTCTAAAAATTACTTCAGTTGTGAATGAAAATGAATGCACATGAATAACTCAGAGAAACAACAGAGTACATCAAAGTTATTTCAGTTTTCAGTTGATAACCATTGACATTATCATGAGTATCAAGATTTGCCTCATCTGTAGACTCATAAACCGCTATAAGTAACATATGCCATATTATCGTTGAGTTGTCATAACTGTGGTTTCCTTTCGTCTCACACACATCTCTTCCTCTGTTCAGTCTTTAAAGTTCTTTCTCACTCCTACCTGTATAAAATCTCCCCCATGTTTAGTCAAATGTCACACTCTGCCTACGCAATCAATGTATTCAAATATTTGCTTGGGAAGAAAATGTGAAATAGTGTTGCAATGTATGTGAAAGCAGGTAATCTATATAGTAGTGGTGTAGTGGATGTATAAGCTTCAGGATCTCAAATTAGCCAATCGGCTTCTGGAAATAGATGAGGAATCCAAAGACACTCACTAAACACTAATCTGTCCTTTAATCCAGATTATGTCCATTATTACCACACACAGAGGTATTTGCAGTATTTCTGGCAAGGTTATGTTAGGGTAAATTAGAAAAAAGAAAACCTGAGAAATCATTGAATGAGAAATGAGCTTTGAGGTTAGTATCACAAAGCCATCACAAAGCCATCTAAGCGGTAAAGATCAGAAGAGTTTGAATGAGATTTTTGCCGAAAATGTTGGATATGCTATAAAAAATCATTCACATTAAGATGAGGACACTGGGTGGTTAAACCTTCATTAATAATGTTTACACACATGGCCTAATTCTGATGAAAGTGGAGTGCTTTAATTTCTTATCAGACTTGGCAGTTATTTAAACATTCACAAAGAGAATGTTAGAGGATCAATACAATGATTATTTGGTGACTCCAGGATAGATTAAAAAATCATGAAGACAAAGAGATGCAAAAAAAAAAGAGTTATCATCAGTAGGGTCCACAAACTTAAATACATAAAGATTTCAATTAGAACCAAAAACCAAGGCATTTACAATCTGATGCTGTAGAACATTTAAAGTCTATTAAGAACTATTCATTGACTAGTTCTTTCAAAACTCATGTACTTGAGGTTGAGCACTAAAGGACTGTTTGGAGTAGAGATGCACCACAAGTGTTTTTTTGTTTTTTTGATACTTGCTCTCTTATTTGACCTTTTGGCATTAAAATAGATGAAACTAAGGGGCTGTTAAATGTTTGAATCTGATTGGCTGACAAATGTTCTAAGTTATTTTCAGGAAGACGCACAGCTAAAGTAGTTCCAGGCAGGTCTTTTGGAGCCAGATCAGTCTCAATAATAATACACACAAAAAACACAATGTACACATGCGTAGCCGATTTCACATGCAGGAAACCAAATTCACGTAAGTGAAAAAAAGTAATTAACAGATGCAAAACACAATTCATAGATATACAACTGTGCACAAAAACAAAAAATAAACAATTTTGTGTGCATATTTTTTAGATTTTCCTCGCAGTGGGAATGCAAATTCATTCTTAACAAAAAGCCTTCCCAGATTCGTAATGTCAATCTTTTATAAAACTGCTGTTGTCAACAAATAGAAGCACTAATGTCGTACTGCATGGTTCCGACAAAATAAAAGCTCCGTTTAATGTTTGAAAGAAATTCTTGTTTTAAAAGAAGTCTCTTCTGCTCATCAAGGCTATATTTATTTGATAAAAAACTGTTATATTGTGACGTATTATTGCAATTTAAAATAGCTATTTTCTATGAGATATGAGATAAAATATTCATATATGAGATATGAATATCAAGTAAATTGTGTTCCTGAAATCAAAGCTGAATTTTCAGCATCATTACTCCAGTCTTCAGTGCTACATGATCCTTCAGAAATCATTGAACAATTCTTGATAATAAAACAGTTGTGTAATGAAAACAGTTGTTTAAACATTTTTTTGTTCTTTGAAAGCTTTCTATTTGAGATAAATGCTGTTATTTTGAACTTTCTATTCATCAAAGAACCCTGGGGTAAAAAAATGTGAGCATAGCAGAATAAGAGACTTCTTTTAAATATATATATAAATCGTACATATCCCAGTCTGAACTGTATTGTAAGACTTATTAAATTAGACTTAGACTTAGTATTGTAAGAATATTAAAGTGCAAATTACCACCTGACTATACTCTTGAGGGTTTGCTACTGTTACGATTAAAAACTGTATACGGGTAAGAAATTATGTAAACAGCTACAAGTTAAAAAATTGATAGTGGGTGTGCGATTATTATCAAGAATTGACAATAGTCAATCGTACCGAGGGGCCCTCAAATAAAATTCTGCTTAAGGCCTCATAAAGGCTTGGGCCTGCCCTGTGTGAATGTAACTGTATTATTAATTCAAATACAGGACTGACAACCCTATTCTGCTGCTGTGTGAACATGGCCTCAGTTTGTAAAAACAAAGTCAAACCATAATCTCACATACAGTAATGCATTAACAATGGACGTCTATGGAACGGAAATGTGATGGGATCATTCTCCCCCCAAAAAACTGAAATCCTCATGTCATTCCAAACTAAAAGTTTCTTATTTTATGTTCCACAGAAGAAAGAAAGACATACAGGTTTGCAACAACATGAGAGTGAGTAAATGACAGAATTTTCCTTTTAGTGTGAACTGTCCCTTTAAGAATTTTTAAGACCCTTATATTAAGTACTTGACTTTATAGCTTGTATTAATTCTACAATCAACATCTAAAAGGGAAAAAGTTAAACTCTTGTGGGTTCTTAAAAGGAATCTCTGTGACTTGCTGTTAATAATTTCAACAATCATTTTTAAACAAAAATGTTATTTGGGCTGTAACATTGTCTAGAATTTAGCAGTGAGGTGGAGTCTAGCTGTTCTATAGACAGATGAATTCTTGGTTATACATTACAGTTCATTCCTGTGGGTGGATTTTCTCTTTTATGTATTTTTGAGCACATTGTGGGAAAGTTATTGTGCTTCCTTAAATAGCAGGAATTGAGGTATATAACTCAGCACAGAAAAGGTGGATAAGCGATTCTATCACAATAGTCTTGTGTTAAACATAATGCAAACATATTTAAAACAGTGTGTATTAAGGTTAATCCAAAACTGTCCCCCATATACTTCCATTGTAAGGCCATTACATGAGTTAAACTGAGTAAAGAGTTTAAAATATTGTGTTAACACATTTAATAGATTTTTGTAAGTGCCCTATTATGCTATTTTAAACGTTCCTAATTTTTGTTTTGGAGGTCTGCTACATATGTGTCAAAGGTCAAAAATCACTATAATTTTCTTTTCTTTTTTGTTTATAATACATTGTACATCAGGGACCCGTTCTTCGTACCTCGCTTAATACATCCGAGATGATTTGACAGATCCCAGATCTTTTAATCCTGATAACTGATCTCTGGCTGATTTGGTTCTTCAAACGTATTTGAGGGCTGGATTCAAATATCTGGATTAAGTTATCTGAGATCACTGCTCGTGCCTGTGTTCCCTGAAGAGGGCAGATGCATTGATACTCGAAACCACGATCAGCAATGCAGCGATTGGCTGGCGTCAAGACAACGTAATGACATCATATAATTAAAAAAGCCACATGGCAAAAAACTTGTCAAAGAAAAAAATTTCTGGACCTTTATAAGGCAACAGACAAACGACCAAACCAACATAAAAGTTAGATAAATTAATGTGCACTGTTTTGATGAACATGATTCCCAATTATTTATATTCACGATTTTATAATATTTGTGTACACACTTTACATTTTAATGTTGTAATTTCATTTTTAATTCAATTTGAAGCAGATTTGTTATGTGCCAGTATTAATTAAAGTTCCTTAACAGTCGAGCTCAAATGATCTGCATCTCTTGAGCTGCATCAAGCCACTCCTATAATATCCGTCATCACTCACATTAATGACGCAGATTAACTGCACAATGTGCTAAACCTCCAATACAACTATAAAGTAATTATTCCATCACAACTCACAAATAAATCTCTCAATCAAGTGACTGTGTCTATAGTATTATACACAAATTTTACACAACATTAAAATATTATTTTCAAATAAACTTTTATATTTATTATTATTTTAAATGATTATTGCCCCTGGTTCAGTAATGAACTCTAAAGTCGCAGTGGCTGGGACAGATTTTAAATATCACCTCAAGATGCAATCTAATCCTGTTTACATGGAATAAGCCTGCTCCTGAGCTGGTTTAAGCTAACGGACCTGTTGCTATGACAGCAATCCAGGATGAGCGTGGAAGAATCAAACAATCCGAGATCAAGACAAATCGTCAACAAACAAATCCAGCTAACTGAGATAGCGACGTACGAAGAACAGGCCCCAGATCTTTTCTCACAGTGTCTGAAACGACTCAATAAAGGATTCAATCTCCTCATTTCCAAGAGCTTCCTCTGCTCTGACTGGTCAGATGGCCCAGTCTGTTGTGATTGGTCTACCACTCAAGGGCGCCGTAAAGGGGTGGAAGGTTAGGACGATTCTAAGGGCCCAGACTAATTTAGGGCCCAGAAGAGCAGACCCCCTATTTCTTTTCTTATTTATTTTCTCTTTTTTATACATACATTAAATGTGCTTGGGCCCCTCATGCAGTAAATGTGTATTTTGTCCGTTTTGACCATAGATTTTATATTTAAAAAACTAATTTCAAAATGTCAGTCACAACCTTCTCCCCCCTCCCTCACAATGGTTCATTCCACCTGCGCGGACCGCGCTAGCGTGAGCTCTTGGTTATTGCACTTGCTATGATGAAGCGCAGACAGTGACACACGCAGGTATGTCACATCAAAAGTCGGGGCATCAAAAACGGAAAGAAGGAAAGAGAAGACAGAGAACGCCGAAGTCTACAGTATGTCACACAGTTTTTCAAAAAGAAAGGCAGCTTGCCCTATTCCTCTAACGTTATTCCAAAACTTTCAGAGTTAGCCTACTTATTTTTGTTGCTACATGACCTGCTTTTATCTAGCTAAAATAATTACTGAATTATAATTTACATCCAACAATACATCTCTGATGTGCTGTCTCCGGGTTATCATGTCTCGTAGACACAGATTCAGTGGCTGCTGCACACCCTTCTCCCACGCCCCCCGTCCCCGTCTCAAATGAACAAGGTGAGCCTGAGCGCGAAACAAAAAGTAATCTACACGCTTCAAAAATTACAAAATCAGTTTGCCATGTTCTGTCACGTGACAGTGCTGCTGCTACGATCAATGCTGTCTTACTTGATGTTCTTAAAGCAGCACTAGGTAACTTTTCAACCTTCATAATATATTTTCAAGACTCTTGTGATGATACATCGACTTACAATAGGTTGAATGAGTAATGCCAAGACACACCTGGCATTACTCCTGGTGTGTCTTGATTTTGAGCCCTTTTGGCCTAGCTAGTTTTATTCCTTGACTGATTTAATTATGAGTTAGTTCTAGCTGATGTTTCCTGATTGAGCAGGTGGACCCAGCTAAAGCTTGTTCATGTAAAATATATGTCAATATGTGTACAATATGTTCTGTTGTGCTTGCAATTGCAATTGAGATAATTAATGTTCTCCCTTTTATGTAAACAAGTACATCTTTCTATATTTGTTTCTTGTTTTTGTAGGCTTTGTACTCATCTTTAGACATTTTAACTATGCAATGTGCTAAATATCTTTTTTAAAGTATACAGGGCATGTTTATTGGGTTAAATTTTATCTGTAAAAATTGTAGGGGGCCCAGAAATTTTGTTTTCCATAGGGCCCAGAATTTCTGGCGGCACCCCTGCTACCACTTACAGCATGTGTTGGCAAAGAAAACGCTTATTTTACCATATTTAAATTTCCGCTCCCAATGCATCCTCAGCGTTTGTATACACAGTGATATGAACAATAATAATGACATCGGTTTGACCGTATCAATTGCAACGTGAGCCCTCATCTGTTAGAAGTGCATGGAAAGTGAATTTGCTTTCACAGCACAGAAAACAGCATTGCTACAACATGTTGCTTCTCAGCTTCAACTGTAGTGCTTGAGGGCAACACGTTCTCACACCCAACTTGTCACATATTGACGCTTTGTCAGGACCTTTCGGCCTTTAGCATCATTTTTCGACACAAAGGGTATGTTATCGGCATAATGAAATGATATATTGGGATTGTTATTTTGCCATTATGAAATGTTGGGAGTGTGATTCCCAATTTAATCGCCCAGCACAATTTTATTTACATTCCTTTTATTTACATTTAAACACATAACCCAACCCCATCCCTAAACCTTCCCATGATTTGTGTATTATATGATATAAAACATAGCAATACAGATACGACTGCAGGCACAATTTATTGGCCAAGGCCAAACAGCGATTGATTTACATGAAGAAAATCCCTAAAAGCGATCAGCGTCTCCATTCGCCGGAGATCATGCACACATTAAAGTTCCCATTCTTTGCGATTCCATCTTTCAAACTTTAGTTAGTGTGTAATGTTGCTGTTAGAGCATAAATAATACCTGTAAAATTATAAAGTTCAAAGTTCAATGCCAAGCGAGATATTTTATTTAACAGAAGTTCCCTTTCAAAGCCTACAGCGAACGGCCGGTTTGGACTACAGCCCTGCACTTCCTGCTGTAATGACGCAACTAAAACTGTTTGTTAACGAACCCTCCGCCCACAAGAACACGCAAATTCGGGGGCGTTGTCCTTTTGCTCTCGCAAGTCGAGAATAGGAAACGTTGTTTTTGTAGAGTGTGTTTGTCGTCATGCCATTGAAACGCTGTTATTTTCATCCCGGAGTCAAATCACCTTTGTTTGGCCTTCCCACGGACGCTGTACGAGATCAATGGCTACAGTTTATGGTTAACTCGGTTCCGGAAAATTATAATCACAATTTAAAAATAAGTGCAGCACATTTTGCTGAGGACTGCTTCCTCAATCTCAATCAGTTTAATGCCGGATTCGCAGAAAGATTATTCTTAAAAGATGACGCAGTTCCCTCATTGTCTGGAGAAGGCGTTGTTTATGGTGCACAACCGGTAAGTGTATTTTATTATTTAAGTCGGTCCGTTTAACAGTTTATGTAACTCATGACACAAAGTGCAACGCTGTTTAGCTTTGTTAACTGACGTTAGATGGCAATTGAAACTAATCCGAAAAACTTAGCATTTAAAAGTGTAGTAATTCATTCAGACACCATCGATTGTTGGTGTTTGTAATGAACAGTTTAAACTACTGAATAGACAGCTTACCATTCTGAAACATCCAGCAAAAGTCTTTCCTGAGCAGGTTGTAATCGATCCTCTTCGATATTCTCCGGGTCTGATTCCGACTCAAATTGATAAGGCAATATAGACATTTTTGCAATAACATTGAGCGCGCGTATGGTATCTACACGTTATGATAAGAGGCGGGACCTTTCCGGGCAACGTGCTAAGCTGCTGTCCAATCACAGCACGGGAAGCGCTGGCCTAATCAGAACTCGTTATGTGTTTCTGAAGGAGGGACTTCATAGAACAAGGAAATCATCAGGCCATTTTTAGGACAGAGGAAATACCGGTATACAGATAAGTAAATTGTGTGAAAATACTGTTTTTTTTACACGCGAAACATGAACTCATGTTATATTGCACACTGTAAACATAATCAAAGCTTCAAAAACACGCGAAGAATGGGACCTTTAAAGGGGGGGTGAAATGCTGTTCCATGCATACTGAGCTTTTAACACTGTTAAAGACTTGGATTCCCATCCTAAACATGTTTCAAAAAGTTTTTAAAAAACTAAGTTGGACGTTGAAGTCTTTCTTTGTCAAAAATACTCCTTCCAGTTTCTCACAAGTTTCGAAACTTTTTTTTTCGAGTATTGGTCTGAATGACGTATAATGGGGTAGAATTTCCTTGTACGGGCTCTTCTCCCGGGGGGGTGTGCGCGCTACCAGAGCGAGAGAGCTAATGGACGCCCATTGCTGTCACAGGACTTCACAAAAACAACAATGTCACCAAAGAAGTCAAGTGTGTTTTTTATGGAGCGGTCCCAAAAATAAAGGTTCACTTCACGGTCGTGCTTTGGAAGCAGGCGGTGAGTAAAACTGCTTTAAATGTCTGTGTATAACCTAGTTGGATATAGAGCTCCGGAGGTTGACATCACGCAGCCTAAGCACCGCCATTTTGGCAGGCAGGCGAGGGAGCGCTAGAGCGGCTGTTGCATTGGTATCTATAACATAATTTAAAACCAGACTATTTAAACCTTACTATTTCAACATGACGGACAGCTTATGTGCACCAGGATGCCAGAAGAAGTGGGAGAAAGCAAATGGGAAATAATTGTATCGTAGTAAGTTGTTGAATGCTGTCAATTTCAGTTTATTGTTCATTCTCACTTCAGCCTCACTTAAATAATGATAAAAAATCTTCAATGAAAACGTCAAGAAAGGCTATTTGAAACTAAATTAAGGATCAATAAATAAATACTGAAGAAAAAAAAGAAATGACACTGATTGAGTATGACTAATTTTATTTTACATACACAACACGGATGCAGCGGCATGCTATTTTGGTTCGTGTTAACCTAACAACGTTAATCTATTCACATTTCTATATCATGTAAAACAAGAGCGTGATGCAGTTCAGTCTGCCTGATATTCTATCTGTTAATGTTACTTCTGATCGCAGGCTTCCGTGAATATTTAGTTTAAACATAGATTTAAGCTTCAACTAATTTTAAGTGCAACGCAAAAATATTGCATATAGCACGCATCAACGTTGTAACTTAGTGCCCATTTACGTCAAAACTGGGCTAGTTGTAACTTGCGCACAGCTGGTGCAACAGGTGTCCTGAGAGGAAAGCTCTCCGTTCCTTTATCGAGACACGTGAAAAGCAGCCCGGGGGCAGTTTACCACAGGTTAGCAAAACATTTTTTGTATGTTAATGCTTTACATGGATATATGACACGAGTGAAGTAGCTACAATGCTTTATGTGCAGAATAAATCGATCTGGTCACCCAATTCTCCACGAACTTAACAATAGGCTTACTCCATTTTATTCTACTGGACATGGAATCTCTTATTTATTTCCATAGACAGTAAAAGAAATGGACAGAGCTATCCCATTTACTTCAACGGCGGAAAATGAGGCCAATCAGTGGCACTCACTTCCTGATGGCTGAGCGAACTGCGCAGGCTCAGACTGAGCTTGACGACGTAGATGTGACGTGAGCCTCCTGTCTGACAGTTGTAGGTCTTCTAGTAGTTGTGGAAAATGAAATCTGAATCACGTTGTTTAAATATTTTCTCCCATTGGTTTTGGCTATGGCCTTCTCCCCATTCTTCTCCCTTGACTTTATCGGACTTTATGTTTCCACGTCACCCCGACTGCCTCTTAAGCCCTATTCGGACTGGATTAGATTAACATGGGGACGTGGGGGTAAAGTAATTATTACCAGAGGTTCTCAGTGATTTTAGTCCCGTCCGAATGTGCCATCTCGGTAATCATTACGGACAATGTCAGTGAAGATTACAGAGACTTTTACCTTCTGTAAAAAGGTCCGGAAAAATGGTCTTGGGTAATACTAATCCCGTTCGAATAGACCCGCTGTAAAAATGCATGGCAAAATTCCATAATTTCCTGTTTAAAAGTTTTAAAAAAAACACATATTGCGAACTTGGTGGCGCTTGAAGTATTCGGTTACGTTGTAGGTGGAGGGACAACTCTGGCAAACGTCCAGTATTTTCCGCATATCATTTAAAGCAAAAAGAAGACCAAGCTCTTAAGATCAAAGCACTTATTAGAGGCACAGCACTTATTTTAGCTCTAGGAAAGTGTCTATTACCAACACAATCCAATCAGAATCGTTAGACTGTACCTAATTGTTTATTAAAAACACAAAGACTGAGACAGAGTTCAGACTGGCTTTAATGTTGTGTTTGCACACGTGATAACAGCAAGGTCATACACACATGACGACACGGAGCTTACTGTGGTGCGTAAAGCGAGTTACTCCTCCCACTTTTGCTAATTTTACTGAGATGTCTTATCCCGTGCGAATTGGCCATTAAAGGGGGGGTGAAATGCTGTTTCATGCATACTGAGCTTTTTACACTGTTAAAGACTTGGATTCCCATCCTAAACATAGACAAAGTTTCAAAAACTAATGTTGGACGTTTGATGGAGTATTTCTGTGTCAAAAATACTCCTTCCGGTTTCTCACAAGTTTCGGAGAGTTTTTTTTCAAGTATGGCTCGGCTTGACGTTAATAGAGCGGAAGGTCCTTGTATGGGCCGTACGGGATCTTCTCCCTGTAGGGTGCGCGCGCGCGTGACTGAGGTGAGAGAGGAAATGCACGCCCGTAAACAGTCTCTCAGGTGCAGATCCAGTCGTCCGTGAACACTTATGTCGCGCGCCGCGCTCCACTTTATTCCTATGGGTGACGTCAAGCGACTTCAACGCTTCAGCACAGCATTCCGGGAAGGCAGCGCTGCATTTGAACCGATTTGAACGCAGAAATGACGGGAAGCTTCATAACATCGCTTCAGTCGCGTCTAAAGGTGGATTTCCATGCCACTGCTGTCACAGGACTTCACCAAATCCTACCAAAGAAGTGTGTTTTTGACGGAGCGCTCCCAGCGATAAAGGTTCAGTCCTGCTTTGGAAGCAGCCGGTGAGTAAAACTGCTTCAAATGTCTATGCTGTTGGCTATCGTCGCGTGAGTAAACATCAGTAAACGACACGATCGCGTGCTTCATCATTCAAATGCGCTAACGGACTCCATTGCTGTTCTATGTATAACGTTACACTAGTCTGACGTGCAAAACTGTTTTGCTTGCTACTGCTAAGGTTTAGTCGCATACAATAGTCCAAAAACCGAATCATGTCCTCATAAACTGCGAGTAAAGACACACAAATGTTGACAGGCCACTAAATATAGTACATACCACAGAAACGGACGTCCTGATGTTGCTGTTTCTCCTGTTCAATTTATTTCAGCCTCCGAATGATTCTGGATCATATATCTATTAGCTGAGATAGCCATGGGTTTCTCCACGCTTGAGGACGTCACCGCTTTGTTCGCGATCGTCATTCTTTACCTCCACCCACTCGATACGCCTCCAGGCGCTCTGTTTTTTCCGGAAAGACTTGGTACAGCCTATATTTCTTTTATAAATATAATAAAACTAAAGACTTTTAGGAGATATGAAAGATGCAATACTACTCTATAGGTACTCAAGATTGACATGAGATTGACTGAAACTGAGTGTTTCACCCCCCCTTTAATATTACAGACGTCCTGAGGTAAAATTACTTTACCCCCACGTCCCCAGGTTAATCTAATCCCGTCCGAATAGGGCTATAGACAGTAAAAGATTGTTTCTGAGCGTCTCCTCTTCTCTATACGGTAATTTCTCAACTGTGCGACAGAGTTGCGTTGGTTATGACGCAATCGTTAGCCTATTTTTTACAAAAATAGCTTGTACGGGGCGATAGTGTAAGATACAAGGTAATGGAGCCTTTTATGCATTGTCGTGTTTCTTTATAAATAAACAATGGACAAATTGAGTCTTTAAACGCCTCAGATGTAAAGTAATTCACTGTCAAAGTGACGCAAAAATGAATGGTAGTCAATGGGATGCTAACAGCAGGTGATGGCTTGGTTAGCAATGGCCGCCCCAATGGGTGGAACGAATATACTTCGAATATACTTCAGGGGTTCTACTGATAGAAAGCCATATGCTAATCGCTGAAGTAACCCTTTAAGCACTTGTGTGTGCACATGTGAACATAGGGATGAGACATTGACTCAGAATAGGAAATTAGGCGTATGATGTACAAGAGAGATATGAGGGGCAAGTAATTATAATTCATTACATTTATAAAGCACTTTTCTAGGCACTCAAAGTGCTTTACATAGAAGGGGGAATCTCCTCAAGTACATAGGTGCAAGTGGGAGCTCATCAAAGAAGAAAGGCAGACAGAACATAACAGAAAGTGAATGTGGAGGAGTTCAAAACAGAGGGAAAGTGTGTTCAGATGATGCAGTGAGAGAAGCAGAAAAGGAGTGTCAGATAAGGGAAGTGTGAGAACATGAGATGAATATGTTTTAGATAGTGCTTCATGAAGAGAGAGGGATGCTGACAGGATGAGAACAGAGGCATGGCAGGGTTTATATATGCTCAAAATTTGGATTTTTTTTTTAATGTTTGTGTTTGTTATAAAATGTATAACAAGTCCTATGTAAATGCAATGTCTAAACAGTCATCATCAATGTTGAAAAAATAACAATAAAGTATTTTCAAATAAAAAAAATATCTAAAATAATTTAACAATTATATGAAACAATGCTGAGTAAACCTATTTTGAATAGTATATTAAACAGATTATAATTTTTTTTAAACTTAATAATTTTGGGAAAGTTTTATTTGTTTGTGTATTATTCCAATAATTTAAATTAAACCGAATGAAATAATCCACCTCCCACATGTTTGGCCTTAACTCATATTGCATGAAAGGGTTTAATGGTTAACACCACACTGCTGCGTTAACTTCCAGTTTAAACAGAATAAGGTCACTGAACAAACTGATCTCATCAAAAGAATGTCGTAAGAGTGAAACAGCCAGAAGTTCAACTTCAGATAACCCAATACGCAGTTTCCAATTAAAGCAATACTCTTTCAGCTGAATAAGGCCCTAAAGAGCCCTATTGGGTTGCAAGTTCCTAATAAGACACCCTTGAGGGAATTTCATTTCAGTAACTAAAGTATAGTCTTATCTCTGTGCTACTTGCTCAATGGGTATCGCTTTCCTTTCCTTTATTCCTCCTTTATCTCCCTGACTTTTTGTTTCTTCCCGCAGCTCTCTGGAAAAACAAGTGAATCTCTACATTCCTGCCACACAACTGATCATATCTGTCATATATCTACCATCATTACAAAAAATCTCACTTTTATATACTATTCAAATCCTTTTAACAGTTTGTACACACTGTAAACCGTACAGCTCAAAATAATGAATTGGTTTGAGTAGAGCCAACTCAAATTAAACAAATTAAAGAACTTTTTATTCTGAGTTCACAAAGCTGACACATTTAAAGTAATTCAATTTTAAGTGTTTCAATATTTTTTGTTTAATGAACTTGTTTCTTTAATTTAGACCAACTTAAATTTAACTGAAGCTGGGCTGGGTTCTATATACTCTGCACAAAATATAGAGTAAATAATCAATTTAAAATATATTTTTATATTTTTTTGTGCAAGATTAATGTTAAGTAGAAGATTTAGTAGTGTTTAATGTTTTGTTAGTTTTGTAATTTAGAAGGGTTACCATGCATGGATGGTGACAAGTGGAGCATGAGCTTGGTTTGAGAACAGATATATGTTAAATGTTTTATATTCCTGTCCCCATTCAACAAGTACTATGCTATGCTAATTGTTACCAATCAGCAAGGTTGCATTTACTGAATTAGCTAGTTAAAGCTAGCCAATTTTCTACTACCAAAAATATTTAAATTGAGATTACATGATAATTTTATAAATGATCTTACTCAGATATTAAGTTAAGAGAACTGTATTTAAAAAATCTGTAAAATAACGTAAACAGTGCTGGAAGCTTATGGAAATGATCAGTAATTTTACAGATATTACCACTAACAATGAAGATCAAAATTCTAAATACAAGTAAAACACCTGTAAAATAATAATAATAAAATAAAAAAATACGGGAAGGAATTCAGTCAAATTAATACAGAACCCTACACCGTGCCCCCTTTTTACAGGTTTCTTTTGTTTGTTTGTTTTGTGAGTTTTAAAGTATAAAATAAAGAAGTGCAAGTTCTACTTACTTAAATTTTAACACCCAGTTCCAGAGACAAGGCTTTTTTTTCTAAGGCACATTTACAACAGATATGCCCTAATTGAAATAAGACCTAATCCCGGTGCAATCTAAGGCCTGTCTGTGAAACAGGGCGTATACATTTCTTAACTCAAAATTATTCTGGTTCACAGCATGTATGTGTTTGAATTTTAGATTCTCTACCAATTAAATCTACAACTAATTGGCTATTGCTCAATCTGCACTTGTGAAATATTTCCACTTTCACGGTTATATTTGAGTGACATCAAGCAGTCATAGCAGCTATATTCCAATCTTTTTTACTGGCTACACTCTTAAAGGGGTGGTTGCATGCGATTTCACTTTTTTAACTTTAGTTAGTGTGTAATGTTGCTGCTTGAACATAAACGGTATCTGCAAAGTTACAGCGCTGAAAAACTGAGATGGCAGTTTATTGCCTACAAAAACGTCCAGTTTGGACTACAGCGAGCTTCTTCCAGGGTTGGTGACATCATAAACCCTTGCTAGTCACCGCAGATGTGACTTCTTCCCGTAATGGTAAGGGGCCTGGCGTTTCCGGACAACCTGTGCTTGGCACTTCAGACAATAAAAATACAGGAAACTACATTTGGCCATCTAACCAATCTAACACCATTGTGTTTTTCAGAGGGATGGGCTTTAGAAGCAGGAAGCAAACAAGCCGTTCAAAGGACAGTGGAGACAGCGGTGTGGTACCTTTATTCCACACCGCTGTCTCATTTTTTAAAAATATGACGTTTAAAAAAAGAAGAAGTATTAAGACATGTTATAGCCCCATAAACACACCCAATCCTTGAAAAAAACATGGAACCACCCCTTTAAAAAAAAGTTCCCAAATAGGGGTTTTGCAGCACTGCCTTGAAAGGACTGTTTTGGGTTTCCTTTTGGGCGATGTACAGTTCCATGAATGATTAAGGTTCTTTATGGAACCATTGATGCAAATAAAGAATTTTTCGAATGTAGAATTTTTGTGTTCAAACGTTGCCGTAGTGATGCTTTAACCACCCAAAGTTAAAAGAAATATGACAGCAAAAGTGAAAACTGCATTCTTACTAACAATGACTGAAAGCCAGTCAAAATGACACTGCACGTTTAACAAGAATAGATAAGGCAGCACAACACTTTTGAATGCACACTGAATCCGAGGGAGAAGTGACAGAAGTCAGAAAGTTGTGGTTTGGCTTGCTCGTGTGGCACAGGCTTGGCACAAGGGCTGTGGGTTAGTGTAGGACTGCTGGCACACAGACAGGCACTTCTGTCTCATAAGGGGTGTGTATTTTTAGAGTGCCACCGGTCTCATATCTAACACTGCATGTGCGCGCGCGTTTGTTCCACGTTTTAAGTCTGACACTTACACACACACACACACACACACGTGCAAGCTGAGATCACTACCGCATTCGGCTATGTTATAGTTTAATAAAAAATACACGCTCACCTCTTTTACTCTGATCGTGGTCGTGATTCGGGTCCGGCGATGAGGGTTCATCATTTTCCATTACTTTCCAGTCACAACTCTCCGTGACACACCTATTTGCCTTATAGGATTTATTAAACTAGTTACATTAAAAAAAATCCACAAAAAATAAGAAATCTAGATGGAAAAAAGAAAACTCCTGATACTTTAACGACCGGGACGCCGCAAGCGTTTTAACAAGCACATCGCCATTTTCAATAATTCCCGAAAAGTTGGCGCGTCTGTCTGGTCAACAAACAAACAAGGCTTAAATCAACACGTTCCTCTGCTTCTCTTCGCTGTTGTTTAAATATAACTTACATGCGTACATGACATTTAAAATAAAATAAAAAATAGGTGGTCCTGGAGGGAGAGAGAAAGAGGGATAGAGAAACGGACGGGCACTTGTTGGATAAATAATCGACCGAGTGGCCTCTGGCGCGCGCAGTGACTATGTCTGTCCAGGCTCGCGCTGCGCTCGAGCTGTCCCGAGCCAGTACGGTGTTATGTCATCATCAATCATTATGTAATAGGCGCGGGAAGCGCGAGAGCAATGTTTTTAACGGGAGACTGAAGAGTGTTTTATGAGCATTTTATTTAATTGTGTCTTTGTTGTCTACAATAACATCACAACACACTACAAGACACTTTTTTTGCCATCAGAAATTCTCATTATTTCATATTCTAGCTACCAAACTACACAAACTGGATTTAATAATATTTTACACTTCAATATATTTTAGATGTTTCAAATGTTCTTTTATCTTTAGAGGAGTTGCATTTGTTCTGGACACATGGTCAATAATCCTTCAGTGATGTTATATAATGTGAATTCAGCACTTAACTGTCACTGGATAACATGAGGCGACTATGTCAGTGTGTTAATGCACTTGTATTGAACTGTTAATCAGGAAATAAATATTGGTGTCTTTTATATACATCTTAATCCTAATCCCCTCTCCCTAGACCTTATTTTATCATTTTAGGTCTTAAGAGAAATGCAGAGCCCATTCCTGGTATTACTATAATAAGACTCAGACTGTCAGGGTTCTCCAAAGTTGAGATTACCACAAGAATCCTCAGTTCAAACCGTGCAAAAAAATTACTACATTTTCTGAGTCTAGACTATTGCATTGGGCACCCTAGAAATAAAAAAGCTCACTTATCTATTATCAATAGTGTAGTGATTTATGAAGCACAATCTAAAAGCCTTCTGTTGGTCAACAAAGTGAATTTGTGTGTCCAACCTGAAACGAATGCAAAATCTGCAAGGGGAAATATTTCGACCTTGTGTACGCTGAACTCCATGTCATGTGGATCCCTGTTGAAATGACTGGGTTTCAACTAAGAAAATGTGCAAATGTGACCACACTCATCAAGAGGTCCTCCACTAGGACCAGGGGGCATTTGTGCCGAAGAATGATACAGCCCTCATGTTATAATTTTTAATAAACAAACTGCTGCTGAAATAAGTTTTAATGAATTAATTACTGCTATATGTAATGTATTTGGTTTTGTTATTCTTATTCTGTTATGTTTGTGTCATGATTCCTGCTGTCATGTGATTCCTTTGTTCTAGTCATGTGATCCTGCCATGTGCTCCCTTGTCATGTGTTCTATAACAATGTTCTGATTGGTTTATAGAGGGAATGCACATGACGTTAACAGGCAGCTGGAGCTAGCAAAAGATCCAGTGTGTATCTGAATTTGACAAATGATTACATTTCCAACTTGTTTTCGTTTCGGTGAGTAATGTAGCCAATCACTAGCCTGACAAGCCAGACCCAGATCAAGATGTTTGGTTTGGGAACTCACCATTGACAGGGCTCAATCCGAGGGGCGGGATAAACGGTTGTCTTTCAAACTCCCTCCGCACACAATAGGACAGCGCTACAACCAACCAGAGCAACGTGAAGCGGAGCTAGTTGATAGATTAAACATTCGCCGTATCCGGTTGGCAAAACCCTGAACACATCTTCCTTTTTTAAGAATGACTTCAGTGCCGTTCTTTGTTCTTTTCTCAAAGATAAGCTTAACAAAGTTGATTCAAAAGACCACAGAAAACAGACTAGAAAACATCTAGTAAACACAGAAACTGTTTGTCAGTTTCTGTGTTTAGAAGCACGCAAACACAACTCGGCCGCCATTATGTTAAGCCCGCCCACCGATTCTATACACAATGGCCCTCATTTATCAAAAGTGCGCACACCAAATTTCCAGCGTACACCTTGCGTACACCCAAACCCACGGTGACTTTGAGATTTATCAATATGGACGTTGGCGTACGGCACGCTCAAATCCTACGCCAGCTCGAGGTGTACGCACGTTTGAGTTAGTGGGAAAATGCGCGGAAAAACAATTCCTAACACCACAAAACGCACTGACAAGATATGCTATATTATGAAAAACCACAACAACAACATTCAGTATTTTTGTGCAACATGAACGTCAATTTTTAATTTGTGTGACTTTACCAAAGCGTTTGATTTGTAGGCTTCCTACAGTCGCGAGCCTGTGCGCTTTACCTGACGTTTCAGGCCCGCCTGGCCCGGCAGCTGCGCACGGACTGGGACTAAAATAATTCAGACTGACAAAATAATAAAAATGACCTTCTTCTTTTAAATAATAATAAAATCAATAAAAACGACATTCTTCTTCTAAATAACAAGCGTCATTAAGAATAATAATAAGAAGAAGAATAATAAGAATAATAATAAGAATCTTACAAATTGTCATGTAATTATTAATGTGAATGAATGGTACTCCACATCACATCATCATCACTGTCGTACACCCCAATACATGTGCCGTGATACGAAATTAAATGCTAATTGTTTCAAAACGTGCTGTAAAATAATGCATTGTGATGGTAATTTATCATCCAAACAGCTTTAAACTGCTGGGGTGCGCTTCTCAACCACCACACTATTAACAGTACTCGTAATTTGGGTCCATATTTTGTTTTTGTGGGTGCCTTTATTCCCACTCTTTATACTCTTAAATAAAACAATTTCGTTTTTTTTTCCTACTTCCCTGGTGATCTCGATGGCGCGCGTCTCAATCATCTCACTATTTCAGTAGTCAGAGCACTGAGTCAGCCCATTGACTTATGTCCTAATCAGTGCCCTGACTAGTGGACTAGTGAGATGATTGAGCGCGCCCGATCTCCACGTCGGAGAAGTTTTGCTTCTTTGCCGTCTTCTGTTTGTCCATGGCGTAAAATGAGGGCGTGGGGGAGGCGGAGACTTGAATATATAGGGGCGTGTTATTCTAATGACGATCGTTTTCAGCCGGCACATTTATCAAGGGCAAGTATTGCGTACACCTGGATTGCAGAGGTGCGCACAGCTTCTTAAATTCTTAAAAGAAGAAGAAGGAAGAAGAAGGAAGGAGAAGAAGAAGAAGAAGAAGAAGAAGGAAGAAGAAGGAAGAAGAAGAAGACTAACGGTTTCAATAGGTGCCTTCGCACCTTCGGTGCTTGGCCCCTAAATATTCATGTTGAAATCAGGCTTATAAAAATGTCAGGAAAACATGATTCCTGGCTGCATGTCATTATCCATGGATCACTGGATCTTTGGTAAGTTGTAAGGACCACTGTATTGAGCCCAAACTTTAGTTTAAACTGATAATCGTTTGCTCTACTCGCGTTTTCCTCTATATACTCCAGTCACGCAGCAGCTCTTCTGTCAGCATTTAAACTGCCGTCAATTATCATCACAGTTCACATCCGTTCCAATCCTCCACATTCAGTTTAATTTCCTACCGTATTGGAGAGAAATGTAGTTGCACGTTTGAGTTGCCATTCGTGGCTCTTTATTCAGAGACTCTCCTCATGTGTTTGCAGTTTATAACGATGCATTTAAAGCAGCACTAGGTAACTTTTCAACCTTCATAATATATTTTTTAAGACTCTTGTGATGATACATCGACTTACAATAGGTTGAATGACACGTCTGCCATAGCCTGACGGGGACTGCATCGTTTTTAATCGTACTTTTAAACTTTGGGTTTCGGGTAGTAACCCGAGAACAAGAAGAACTACAAAATTCGACTGCTTTACGGCATATACGTCACTTCCACCAACACCCACACTTCCTTAAATTCGGATGTGCGAGCCCAACTTTGTTCGTCGGATAATATAGTCATGTCTGAAGCAGCAGAGACAAATAAGAAAGAAAAGGTTTTGTTGGAGGAAAGCAATAAGAGGAAACGAAAAAGTGATGGGATTAAAGGCAGGACGAGGATCAACACTGGACCAGCGTTTTCTCATCGGCGTGAGCTGAAGGAGGCGTGACCGACCGATGCTGTCATGCTTGTTACGGTGAGCTACCACTCAAACATTGAACTGAAGTATCATATAGATTCTGTAAAACGGTAACCAATAGACTACTATAATGACGCTGGCTTGTAAACGTGAGCATCGTGATTATTTGGCGTTTGAAAAAAATAAAACCCATGAAATTATATTCATATGACATGCTGAAACATATGCCACTGACTGTAACGTTACCTGGGATGAAGACATTTCACACGCGACGCCAGAAGAACTCTGAACTCCTCCTGCAGTGTTTAGGGTTACTGTTTGTGCTGCACCAACCCGCGGGACGCTTTTATGAAGTTATTTGGCCCGCACCACTGTATATATTTTTACAACCCGCCGCGCACCCGCGACCATTAAATAGACATACGGGGTCCGCGGGTTATGAGACGACCCACGCATCACTAGTTCAGGGCTATCAGGGTTGTCATGTCAACAAATGCACGTGCGATGGCGTCCCCTGTTGTAGGATGACAGATCTTCCGACAGTAGTTGAGGACATTATTTTTTCCAAACTGTAGGGGGACCCCGAGAGCAAAAGTAGCCAAGTGCGGCTTTAAAAATGAATGGCCAAACATGTCATTACAAAAGTTCACAATGCTGCTCAGGTGAAATATAATGTGGACAACACTGAATAAATATCTTTTAGTCAGGTTAGGGATAGTTGGTCACTCAAACCCCTTTATCTGAAACTCTACTTAACCGTCGGACTCGCACATCCGGCCTGTTTGTAGTTTTTTAACACTTTTTATCTGTGTTTGTAGTTCTAATCAATTCTTCGTCAAACTCGCAATGGGTTGTGGGCAATATCAGCTGTTAGAGTGCACATCGATACTAATCATTTTTTTGAATACTATTTAGTATGGATAGTATGCAAATTGGGACGCAGGGTGTGTATTTTATGTTGCGTTTCAGGTAACCCGTGACTTCCCACCCGTGAACTCAACAAAATTCAAATTCATTGAAGTACTCCCACGCTCTGACGTCACATAGCCCGAGAAAACAACAATGGCAGCCCCGTTATTACAAATTTACGTTATTACAAATAACGTAAAATAAAAGGTAACAGCTTATCTTGCCTTATGCACCGTTTTTCTTCTCCATTTCTCTCAAATAAGCAAGAAGTAAGCACCTTTGGCTATAGAAATAATTCTAAATGAGCATAAGCCCCGTACTGTCTGCCATGCTTTGTTTGCAGCTACAATTGCTTGCACTCAGGCAGTTTCTCGTGACTTTGTCTGGCACGCTACAAAGTTGTGAGTCATGGTTTGAAGTCGTAACTCACAGGCTCAAAAACCTGCCGCCCTCATGTTTGCCATGTGTCTTTGTCTATTTATTGTTGTAACCTGGGGCATATACCATGATGGTAGTTTAACAATGATAATTATAACAAAGTGCCAACTAATCATTAATTAACAAAAATGCTACGTGTAATTGATTACGGGTATAATATTTACATAAATGATATCTAAATCATTCAAAATTATTATAATTATAAATAAGCATTGTTAAAAGCCAGATGCTTAGTCTTTAAAAACCATTTGCTATTTATAGTGACATTTAATTTAGAGTAGAAAAAGGAGGAGTGACTTTATTGCATCAGAAGTGTGTCACTTTACTCGCAGCTGATTGATCCAATTTCAGTTTGAGATCTCTTATCCAGAACATAACCTGCTTTGGAGCAGGTTAGCAGTGGAGCGTAAGTTACTATGGGGATGAACACTAGGCTACTAAAAACCAAACCACTTTAATGGCACCTAAATGCCATGATTGGCACAAACTAAGCTTAAACATATCTGGCTAGCTAAACCGGCTTCATATGGGCCCTTGCTGTTGGTGAATTTACCATGCCTGTCACGGATCGCAGAATTTCCTTTGTCCTGTGTTATTTGTCTGTGGCCTTCACGTGGGTTGCTGGGCAACACATTTGATCATTAGTGATCATTTGCATCTGCGGCTCGTCAGCGCTGCTATAGGTGCTGGTCTTATAATTAAAATATAATTTTCAAGTTGACTTATTTCACTAATTCCATTCAGAATGTGAAACTTGTATATTATATTCATCCATTACAAACAGACTGATATATTTCAAATGTTTATTTATTTTAATTTTGATGATTATAACTGACAACTAAGGAAAATCCCAAATTCAGTATCTCAGAAAATTATAATATTACTTATGGCCAATAAAAAGAAAGGAATTTAAGAAATCTTGGCCAACTGAAAAGTATGAGCATGAAAAGTATAAGCATGTACAGCACTCAATGGGGCTCCATTTGCCTGAATTACAGCAGCAATGCGGTGTGGAATGGAGTGGATCAGGCACTGGCACTGCTCAGGTGTTATGAGAGCCCAGGTTGCTCTGATAGTGGCCTTCAGCTCTTCTGCATTTTTGGGTATGCATATCACATCTTCCTTTTCACAATACCCCATAGATTTTCTAGGGGGTTATGGTCAGGCAAGTTTGCTTGCCAATTAAGAACAGGGATACCATTAAGGGTGTTGACCTACACTGGTCTCACGGTTCGGTTCTATTACGATTATCATGTCATTGATTCGGTTCAATTCGATATCACGATGCATCATGGTAAATTGACGGTTCACTGCATCCTCAGCATGTATACAATTTTGTCACAAAACACACTTCTTGAATTTATCAAACAAAACTCAAGTCTGGGCACATAAGATAACAGGAGCATTTAGAACAAATACACAAAATACTTACTTCAGGTAGGTACTTCAGGTGGTGGTCTGGGTCACATTACAGTCAATGCTAAAGTCTAAATACATCTGGTTGTTAAAAATACATGTAAACTTTACTCATCCCAACAATGCAACAAAAAATGTGCTGAGAGAGTGCATATAGTTGCTATAGGCTAGGCTATATCATGTTATAGCCATATATGATGGCACTACAGCACGCATCGCCATAGACTAGGCGCTCGTTTTTTTCTGGAAAGACTCGGTACAGCCTATATTTCTTTTATAATTATAATAAAACTAAACACTTTTCGGAGATATGAAGGATGCAATACTTCTCTATAGGTACTCAAGATTGACATGAGATTGACTGAAACTGAGTGTTTCACCCCCCATTTAAGCAATAAAACGCAGATATCTGTTGTTTTGACGTGACGTGAACTCGATTAAATCTGCGTATAGTGCGGGAATTGAAGGACGGATGTATATCCCTTTTTCAGAGATACATTTATGTGCCCAAGTGCAAATTAAATCGTTTTGATAAATCATAACTTTGTTTTGAGTTCTCCAGGTCGTGCTTACCGGGTTGTTCATAAAAGCCGAGATGTGCCCAGATGTCGGCTTTTAAAGTAGTTGGAGCATTTTTAATCACCCGCACTCCGACTCACATCTCTCGCCTCTCTCCTCCCTGTATGCTATTCCGCTCAAAGCACGCACGTGACAAATAACATTATACGTGACATCAGTAACATTATAACAGTAAAATTATGGTCTAATACTGAACCGATACTGAATCATCCTCGTCTGCATCGCGATGTATAGAAGAAACAGTTAATTTCGACATCACTAGATATCATGGTCCTTAAGCAGACTGCTTGCTTTGGCACTGTGTACAGGTGCCAAGTCCCTTTTGGAAAATTAAATCTGCATCTCCATAAAGTTGGTCAGCAGCAGGAAGTGTTCTAAAACTTCCTGGTATACGTCTGTGTTTAAAACCCACCCACTGTTGTGATTGGCTGACATCTTTGCATTTGAAATGATATTACGTGCGGAGTGGGCGTGGTTTAGTCAGGCGCGAGCAGGAGCGGCTGCAGCGCTGCCAGTCGAGAGAGAGAGACAGAGATGGAGTTGGGGAAAGATTGCTGAGAAAGTGTTATTGTACCTCATAAAATAAAACTTTCATGCCATGGGACCTTTAATAATTGTCAAGCAAGTCTCAAGTCCTAAAATGTGTGACCCAGCATGCTAAATGTATGCTCTGTTAGACACGTACACTGTACTCATAAGCAAAACGATCTATAACAATGCAATACTATATAAAAATCTTTTTTACTCATATAAGTGTGTTGCACCATTCCTATCGGATCCAAATCCAGCATCGACTGGAGATTTGTTTACAAATGATCCCGCAGTGAACTGAAGTGAACATTTCTTCCCCATGTGAGCTGGAACTTCATTAAAAATAAAGTTCAACCACTCATTCCTAATATTAGCATCCCAAGGAAGCTTATGCAGCGACTGTGTTCTTCCACAACCAGGAATAGCGCAATATCTTAATCTTCCTCTGCATGTTTATTGTTGTTGACCAGCTAGCACGAGCCCTCCATGAGTCGGTGGGCGAGGCTACTAGATTAGACGCGCTGTAGATTCTGTAGAGGCGGTGTTTCGTTGCGCACTGACGTAAGTATGAAGCACAGGACCGTTTGCTGAGCCTGGTGTCTATAAAAGCTTTTCTTTGACTAAAAAGAAAGTTTTCAGCTCTGAAACTAAGAGGATAATCTTATATTACCATGACCTTTTATATATGAAAAGCTGATTCCTCAATTCATCACTCCTTTAAGTACAAAAAATGTTAAAAAATGTTGAATACTTTTGTACTTCTACTTAAGTGTGGTGCTTAAAGAGAACTTCAACTTCTACTCAAGTAACTTTTTTGATAGAGCACTTGTACATTTACTAGTCTGGGTCTCTAGTACTTTATACATCTCTGCTCCTCGGACTGGATGTTTATCTGCTGTGGAGTTCCAGTTTCTGTCCGGATTGGATGTTTATCTGCCATTGAGTTCCTCGTTGGATTGTGTTCTGGAGATCTGCCCATTGTAGTCCCTGTGTTGCCAAGGACCAGTTACACCATTACTTTTCTTATTCTTTTCCTTGAACATTCTGAGTTTATCCTTAATAAAGGTTTTGCACTTGAATCTCGAATTATCTGTCCTGATATAATGATCCGACCAGGATGGATTCAGTAAGTGGTGAGTGGAGAAATGTTATTGCTAATAACAATGTTAATATGGATCAACAGGAGGAACAGATATTGGCTACGGGTCGTGCAGTGCAAGCCTTGGTGGCACAGGTGTGGGAGGTTACTGCCCAAATCCAACATCTAAGAATTGAAGTCAACAGAGCGCCCACTGCGTCTACCCCGCTGTCTGTTTCCCCTCCCGCGCAGTGATCGGAACATGTCACCGAGCCTTTTCTTCCACCTCCTGCTTAGTATGCTGGTGAGCCACATTTATGTCGAACTTTTGTAACTAAATGCTTGTTGTTTTTTACTCTTCAACCCACTTAATTTCCTACAGAGCAGTCCAAAGTGGCATTGATGATCATGCTACTATCAGGACATGCTGCGCTCTGCGGAACAGCGGTGTTGGAAAGCCAACTTCCTTGCTGCGCCTCGTTCCAATCCTTTACTGAGGAATTAAAGAGAGTGTTTGTTCAATTGGTTTTGGGATGTGAAGTGGCTCGGAAGCTGACAGATCTGCAACAGGGTAATCGGTCATTTACTGCCTATTCCATTGACTTCCACACCCTAGCGGCAGAGACCAAGTGGAACGAGGAGGCACTGTGGGACACCTTCCTGAACGTGTTGGGTGTCTGTGATCACTGGGATATCGTTGGGTTTGGATTTGCCCACAAGTCTCGATGGACTAAATGAGTTGGTGGTTAGAGTGGACTGTTGTCTGCAACAACGTGATCAGAAAAGACGTTCAGGTTCCTGCTTGGATGTGGAGTTCCTAAACCCATGCAGGTCGGCAGAACCCGGCTGACCAGGGAGGGGAGGATCGAAAGCCAACCGACTGTGTTTATACTGTCGAGCGAGCAGACATTTCGCTACAAACTGTCCGGTAAAATCCAGAGTCCATCAGTAGACTTGAGGTTATTGACGGGCAGTGTATCCTTTTCGAGAAATCTTCTTCAGCTACTTTTCTCCCAGTCAGACTACAATGGGTCAACTTTTTCGATACCTGCCAGGCTTTAGTGGACTCAGGAGCAGAGGGAAGTTTTATTGATGTGTCTTTGGGTGCTCAGCTGAATCCATTTCTGTCCAGACACTCAGCGGTCAAGTTATGCCATCTGTCACCCAGTGACCATTCCCATCAAGCTCATTACTTCCTGTAATCACACAGAGGAAATCAGACTACCGTTAATTGATTCCCCTCTGGCTCCAGTGGTGTTGGGTCATCCCTAGTTGTCCCATCACAATCCCCACATAAACTAGCAACAGAAAACTTTCCGTGCCTGGAGCAGCTTTTGTCATGCGTCTTGTTTGGTGTCTTCCTGTTCTTCCTTGTTTTATTCTGTTTCAGGAGGAATCCATGGACCTGTCTAATGTGCCCAAGGAGTACCTGAACCAGAAGGAAGTGTTCAGTAAGTTTCGAGCTGCTTCTCTTCATCCACATCGTCCCTATAACTGTGCCATATAGTTATTTGTCAGATACGTCTCTGCCTAAGGACAGGTTATAATACCTTTTTTGCTCAGAATATTTTTTCAATTTTTACCACCGTTTTATTCACAATTACAGCCAGCTAGTCGCTCCTCTGACTGCCTTGACCTCCACAAGGGGGATGCTCAGGTGGTCAACATGACCTCCACAAGGGTGATGTTCAGGTTGTCTATTATTTTCCAACCTAAAAGTTACTTTGTTTTGGCTCTGATTCTGGTGACCCCTGATTCTTCACATCAGTTCATGGTGGAGGTCAACACATCAGAGTTGGGGGCTGGCACGGTTCTCTCTCAACGTTCTCCCGCGGACAGTAAGATGCACCCTTGCGCGTTTTATCCCCATCATTTGTCAACCACCGATCACAACTACGATATTGGTAATGGAGAGCTGTTGGCAGTCAAGTTGGACTTGGAAGAGTGGTAAACTCTGCAGTGCATTGGCCCTCCAGGGTAAGATTTGAATAGCCCTGATCTAGACCAATCACAAGAACCTAGAGTACATTAGATCTGCTAAACGTTTGAACTCTAGACAGGCTCGGTGGGCTCTTTTTTTCCGGCCATTTTGATTTTTTCATCTTGTACACTCTGTGCTCTAAAAACATCAAGCCTGATGCTTTGTCTTGTATTTTTGATAATTTTGAGCATCTGTCTTGATTTTACCATACTGGAGAAACTGATCATTTCTGTGGTTGTCTGGGAGATAAAGTTGAAGGTTCGTAGTGCCTTACTCCGAGTCGCCTGAGAATTTGCGGTCCGATGTGGGGTCATTGTTCCAAAATCGCTTGTCATCCAGTTATTTGGTGAAGCAACGATGCCTGCTTAGTTTGCACGGTTGGTAAGATGTCCAATCGACCCCCAGCAGAATTCCCGCTGTCTGTCTCTTCGAGTCCCTGGTCCCATCATGCGCTAGATTTCATTACTGCCCTCCCACCTTCTCAGGGCAACACAATGATTTTAACCATGGTGTTCCGGTTCTCAAAGGTGGCTCTTTTTATTCCCCTGCCAATATTACCTTCTGCCAGGTAGACAGCGGTTACTGTCATTGATCATGCTCCTAAGGGATGTGGTCTCTGACAGGGGACCCCAATTCGTGTCCAAATTTTGGAGGGAATTTTATTGATTTCTGGGGGTGAATGTCATTCTTTCCTCTGGTTATCATCCTCAGAGCAACAGTCAAACTGAGAGGCCCAACCAAGATTTGGAACAAGTGATGCAATGTTTTTGTTGTTGTTGTTGTTGTTTTTAGACCCTTCCTCCTGGAGCCAGCAGCTCTCTTGGGTTAAGTACGCACATAACTTGTTACCAGTATCATCCATGTGCCTAACCCCGTTTGAAGTTACCAGCCATCTTTTTCCGAGCTTGGAGTCCGAAGTTGTTTTTTCCTCCACCCACACCATTGCCCAGAGGTGTTGTCAAACTTGGAGAAAGGCTAGAACTGATCTCCTCCAGGTGCGGGAGCACATTAAAGCCCAGGCCAATTGCCAGCGTTCAAAGCCTCCCGAATACGTTGTTGGTCAAAAAGTGTGGCTTGCTCCTAAATTTATAGGCCATTTACTGTCACTAAAATCCTTAGTCCAGTGGCAGTTCGCCTCAAACTTCCTTCGATGTACAGGAGAATTCATCCAGTATTTCATGTATCTAAAATTAAGATGTTCACCCATTAACCCGCCGCCCCGGTTTCTCCCCCGTTGCTTCTCTGGGAACTTGTCTAGTCGGTTAAACATATTCTGGACTCGAGACAGTGGGGACGTGGATTCCTATACTTGGTGGACTGGGAAGGTTATGGTCCGGAGCAAAGAAGATGGGTGCCTGCGAGAGACTTATTGGATCACGCCAATATCATTCATTTGAATAGGCAGGTAGCTGTTCACAGGAGCGCCAGGAGACCCTCCTAGGGGGTGGGGTACTGTCACAGTTCACAGGTCTGTGGAATTTCATGTTTCCTGTTGTTTTTGTGTGTATCTGTGGCTGTAATGTGTTGGCAACCAATGATCGCTGATTAGCGATCAGCTGCAGCTGCGACTCGTCAGCGCAGCTATATATTGTCTCTTTGTTTGTTCGTTCATTGTCAGTTCATTGTCTGCCCTTCGTCTCTTGAGTTCCAGTTTTCTCCTCAGACTGGATGTTTTACTCCTGTGGATTAAACTGCACTTGGGTTCTCAAGCTCTCTTTCAGTGGATACTTGTTACACATATTTATTTAGTTTTTCTGAATTTGCTAAAACACATTTCTTGAAACCATCACCTGCTTTCTCAACCTTAAACACAAAACCAAATCTTCAAACTACATTCAGAGATTCTTTTGGCAAAATCATCTTGCCTGTGCTTAAAATCAAATAATGCTACATCCAAAAAAAAGGAGAACACAGCATCCAAAGCATGCAGTTACAGAAAGATTGTAACAAAGTAAACAGATTTTGCAATTATTATGTATACGTATAAAAAAGTATTGTAATCACTACTTACAGTAGTAGTAAGGTGAATAAATTGTATCCTGTATGCACTGCAACTTTTGTATTGTACTGAATGTTAATTAATGTCTGTATATTCAGCACTTGCATTTTGTAAAGATACAACAGATTTGTGCAACTTCAAAATCAACGTCAATGAGAAATTAATTCTGCCTCATCATCACGTCTTCATGTTGGGTTCAGCCTGAGGACTTTGTCCATATCAAAGGCAATGTTGTCTCTTGTCAAAAAAAAGAAAAAACCTAGTGTGCCAGATCCAGCCTTGACAAAATTTGCTCTTCCGGTGCATCCGTTGCTGTATTAACATTCAGTCCAACATTTTGAGTCTATTTTGGCAGTCTAAAGTGACTGACTTAAAAAATATGTATAGTTGGTTTGATCACATCATCAGAAATAAGTGTGAACATTTTTGAGTTGTGTGTAAATTATATTTAACTTTCGCCTGCCTGTGTTTAGCATTTTGAAACATAAATGCATCACAATGTGTTTTAGTGAGTGAGAATGCGTTTAGAGTTAAAAGGCGTCTCAACTACCTGGACTTGTTTGACAGAAAGAGTGATTTGTTTGACAAACTAGTTTAATGGAAAATTTTGGTTCAGAGAATGGGATTTAGCCATTCAGAAAAACTGTAACTGTATAAAAATCCAACATGTCTCGAAAATATCAAGGTTAGGTTTTGACTAAAACTTTGCATCTCAGCAAAGGCAATGGTGATGATGGAAATGGCATTTTGGTCAGACTTAGGTTTGCACGTTAACACCACGCATGGAAAATATATCTCCGAGAGTTTCGCTGCAGTGGTCCCACAGAAGCCATCACGCAAAGCCCACTTGACCAGACTCTCGACACCTCTCCATAGATAGAAACCCACCTCAGTCTGTGTCCTACATACATCATATGCGAGTGGCCTGTGGGAGACTATGGGCCACCACAGATATGCAGGTTTAGATATTTATTTCTTTAAGTGAGATTCATATGAGGCTAACAAGGCTAGGAAGGTAGGTGTGTGTGTATGTTGCTCCAACATTACATGCCTTTGAGTGGTAGTACGGCATATGAAGTAGATGAGTTTAAAAACTCCACATATGAATGTACACTCCTCTGATGTGGATAATGTGTCAATCATTACCATAACAGTGTGGTGTCAGTCAGTTCTCTTTACTGGAATATATGCAGCAATGTGGAACGCAGATCAAATGGATTTAATGCAAGTGCAATATGGATACGGTGGATATTTCCTCCCTCTTTTCTTTCCTGCTACAGGAACAACAAAATTCATAGCATATAGAGGTTAATGCTAACATTTGTTTTCATTCAAAATGCATTTAAAATGAGGATAATATATCTATAATCTAATTATCTATAAGGATAGGGGGAGGATAATATATCTATAATCTAATAATCTAATTAATTAGAGGCTTTGTAATTAATTAATCGAAATGAATCGCATTTTAATTGCATATAAATATTTGACCTGAGAACAATGAGAAGTCATTTTTCACATGTATTTTTAGTATACCATTGAATAATGACTGAATACATAAGCTTAATCAACAAAATATTGTTTATTTATTTCAGTCCAGCAGACCAGCGCAATGTTTGCCATTAAGAGTAGCAAAAGCATATTTGTGATATTTGAGGCTGATGTGCTGCGGTGATACGCAAATTCCTTGTTGTATAGCTTGCACATTACCACGCTCTTGTCGACGCTTCCATCCTTTCGTTTTTTTTAAACAAAATTTCCCAGCCACGGGGCCAAGCAAAGCGGTCTTATCAGCTTCTCCGTTCATGTTCACTACGGTTTGTTGTTGTCGTGACTCGTGAACGCTAGTTGGTGTTCCAGTATAATCGGTCCGTCGAAACGTATTCATTGAAAAACGTTTCGTGGTGCAAAAATAAGTGTGGTTAAAATTGTTATTTATTTTTTTGCGTAATTAATTAACGTGTTAAAGTCCCGTAATTAATTAATCTTAATTAACGCGTTAAAGTCCCGGTCCTAATATATATATTACCTTAAATATTATATGTCCACCTACCTAATATTGTGTTGGTCCCCCTTTTGCTCCCAAAACAGTCCTGATCAGTAGAGGCATGGATTCCACTAGACCCCTGAAGGTGTGCTGTGGTAACTGGCACCAAGATGTTAGCAGCAATTGGACTGAAATCTGGGGAATTTGAAGGCCAAGTCAACACCTCAAATAAACCATTCCTGAACCATATTTGCTTTGTGGCAGGGCACATTATCCTGCTGATAGAGGCCACAGCCACTAGGGAATACAGTTTCCATTAAAGGGTGTACATCAGGGCTATTCAAATCTTACCCTGGAGGGCCAATGCAGTGCAGAGTTTAGCTCCAACCTTAATCAAGCACACCTGAACATGCTAATCAATGTCTCCAGGATCTTTAGAAAATCACAGGTTGGCGTGTTTGATCAGGGTTGGAGCTAAACTCTGCAGTGCATTGGCCCTCCAGGGTAAGATTTGAATAGCCCTGGTGTACATGGTCTGCAACAATACATACATACAGGTGCTAGTCATATTTAATATATCATCAAAAAGTAAAACTTGTATATTATATTCATTCACTACACACAGACTGATATATTTCAAATGTGTATTTATTTTAATGTTGATGATTATAATTGATAACTAAGGAAAATCCCAAATTCCCAAATTTGAATATTGTGAAAAGGTTGAATATTGAAAACACCTGGTGCCACACTGCAATCAGCTAATTAACTCAAAACACCTGGAAAGGCATTTAAATGGTCTCTCTTGCTGCGTCCCAATTCGCCTACTTATACTATGTCCTAAAAGTATGTACTCTTTTTGTGAAGAAAAAGTATATACTTTTGAGTGTGTAGCAGAAAAGTATGCAAGCTTCGGGACATACTACTTCGCCATCTTTAACGGACTCTGTCGCTTAGTTACGTGCATCCCGTCACCGTTTAACTGCCCTTTCAATCATCGTCAGATTCGTCAGTTCAAATCCTCCACATTCAGATTAATCTCTTACCGTATCGGACAGAAATGTAGCCGCTCGTTGATCTGCCATTTGTGGGTCTTTAATGCAGAGACTCTCCTCTTGTATTTGCAATATAATGATGCATTTAAAAGTTAATGGCCAAACGTGTCATTACAAAAGTTCACAATGCTGCTGCAGGTGAAATATAATGTGACTACACTGAATAAATATATTTTTGTCAGGTTAAATATTGATAGTTGGTCACTCAAACCCCTTTATCTAAACTTCTCTACTTAACCGTCGAACTCGCACATCCGTCATGTTTGTAGTTTTTAACGCTTTTTATCCGCGTTTGTAGTTCTAGTCGAATCCCATTCACCTCGCAGTGGGTTGTGGGCAATATCAGCCGTTAGAGTGCCCATCGATTCATACTTCGAATTCGGACCGGAAATAGTAAACCATCCGGGAATCTTTGGAATACTCTTTTCAACATACTATGATTTGGGACATACTAATTCTATTTTCGAATACTATTTAGGATGGATAGTATGCGAATTGGGACGCAGGGTCAGTCTAGTTCTGTAGGCTACACAATCATGGGAAGACTGCTGACTTGACAGTTGTCCAAAAGATGACCACTGACACCTTGCACAAGGAGGGCAATACACAAAAGGTCATTGCAAAAGAGGCTGGCTTTTCACAGAGCTCTGTGTCAAAGCACATTAACAGAAAGACGAAGGGAAGGAAAAGATGTGGTAGAAAAAAGTATACAAGCAATAGGGATAACCGCACCCTGGAGAGGATTGTGAACCAAAACCTATTTAAAATGTTGGAGAGATTCACAGATACCCCTTTTCCACCAAGGCAGTGCTGGTGCTAGTTCAGAGCCAGAGCCTAGTTTCAAATCATTTCTTTGTGTTTCCACAGCCAAAGCACCAGCTCCGAGCCAGGAAAAGTGGTTCTTAAGTAGCACCAAAACATTGCTGGGCTACAAGTAAGAACCGCTTACGTCAGGTGCTGGGGGCGGGGTCAGCAAGATGAACACAAACTTGAGATCCGCCATTTTTTAAATAGCAGCTAATGGAGCTAATAGCTGCTGCTCGTTTATAATCATCGTCTATACAAATTACTGCGAAATGCATGAATGCGTTGGATTCGCTGTTTTGATGCCAATGATTTACGATGTCGAATCAATAGTAACGCAACGTTCGGCATTGTTGATGGAAGGCTCGTTCGAGATGCATCTGCGCTGTGACATCGCCGTATGGCATCAAAGTAACAGCGAGAGCAAATGACTCCTTATGCTTTTGAATCACTCGCGCAGTATTTGGATATCATATGCGGGTTGGTCTGTGCAGCGTCGATGCATTAGATAGAACATGCCTGGAAATTGTGTGTGTGTGTGTGTGTGTGTGTGTGTGTGTGTGTGTGTGTGTGTGTGTGTGTGTGTGTGTGTGTGTGTGTGTGTGTGTTTGTGTTTCCCGCTGCCTCGCTAGCAGTAGAGTCCTGCAATGGGTCGGGTACCCGCGGGCATTGAAGTGGCTAAAACGGGTGGATTGTGACATTTATAAAATACACGGGCGGGGGTGTGGGCGGATAATTAATTCTGTGTGGGTGGGTAGAAGCGCGGATGAAAAATATGTGCAATATTTTTCTGTGCTGTGGCGAGGTGGAGGAGCGAGCGAGACCAGGGCGTGATGGCGAATGAGCGTCACCTGTGAGCCACACCGGTCTCAAATCCTCACATGAGGGAGCTCGGTGGCATATAAGGAGGAGATATCACCAGACCTGGATTTTACGTTGAGTTGTGTTTCTTTTATTATGTGTGTGCGTGGCAGATGTCCGTGGGGGGTCGTGTTACTTTCGCTTTGTTTGGATAAGTCTTTTAAATGTTCGCTGGTTCTCGAAAAACGATCCGGTCGATCCGAACTAGCACCCGGTTCACTCTGGTGGAAAAGGGGTAAGAGTGGACTGCAGCTGGAGTCAGTGCTTCAAGAACCACTACTCACAGACGTATGCAAGACATGAGTTTCAGCTGTCGCATTCCTTGTGTCAAGCCACTCTTGAACAGCAGACAGCATCAGAAGTGTCTCGTCTAGGCTAAAGACAAAAAGGACTGCTGAGTGGTCCACAGTTATGTTCTCTGATTAACATAAATTTTGCATTTCCTTTGGAAATCAGGGTCCCAGAGTCTAGAGGAAGAGAGGAAAGGAACACAATCCACATTACTTTAGGTCCAGTGTAAAGTTTCCACAGTCAGTGATGGTTTGGGGTGCCATGTCATCTGCTGGTGTTGGTTCACTTTTTCTGAGGTCCAAGGTCAACGCAGACGTATACCAGGAAGTTTTAGAACACTTCATGCTGCTGACCAACTTTATGGAGATGTAGATTTAAATTTTTCAACATGACTTGGTACCTGCACAAAGTGCCAAAGCAACCAGTACCTGTTTTAAGGACCATGGTGTCCTTAATTAGCCAGCAAACTCGCCTGACCATAACCCTATAGAAAATCTATGGGGTATTGTGAAGAGGAAGATGCGATATGCATACCCAAAAATGCAGAAGACCTGAAGGCCGCTATCAGAGCAACCTGGGCTCTCATAACACCTGAGCAGTGCCACAGACTGATCCCCTCCATGCCACGCCACATTGCTTAATTCAGTTTTTCAGTAATTCAGGCAAAAGGAGCCCCATTGAGTGCTGTCCTGAGTGTTGGCCAAGATTTCTAAAAATCCTTTCTTTGTATTGGTCATAAGTAATATTATAATTTTCTGAGATACTGAATTTGAGATTTTCCTTAGTTGTCAGTTATAATCATCAAAGTTAAAAGAAATAAACATTTGTATATATATATATATATATATATATATATATCTATATCTATATATATATATATATATATATATATATATATATATATATATATATATATATATATATATATATATATATACTGTATATCAGTCTGTGTTTTGAATGAATATAATATACAAGTTTCACTTTTTGAATGAAATTAGTGAAATAAATCAACTTCTTAATGATATTCTAATCATATGACCAGCACCTAAATATACTACGGTCTATAGTTGGAAACATTAAAAGGTTAGTTCATCCAAAAATTTCAATTTTGTCATTAATTATTCACCCTCATGTCATTCCCAATCCGTAAGACCTTTATTCCTTGTCAGAACACAAAAGAAGATATTTCTGATGAAATCCAAGAGCTCTCTGACCCCTCCATAGACAGCAATTTAATTAAAACTTTCAAGGTCTAGAAAGGTAGTAAAATAGTTATACAGTTATAAATAAATCTATTTAAAGAATAGTTGTTAAAATAGTCCATGTGACTACAGGGGTTCAACCTTAATTTTATGAAGCGTCAAAAATACTTTTTTTGCACAAAAAAACAAACAAAAATAACTTTATTAGGCAATTTCTATGCAATATATTTTTTAAATAATTAATAATAAATAAATAAATAAAATAATAATATATAATATATATATACACAAGCAGCCATTATACTGAATATAAGTAAGTGATGGGACAGAGAGATTTACTGTGTATTTCTTACATGTGCATAAGTTAAATATCAGCAAGATCAGTTGGTCATTGCACACACAAACACACAAATACACACACAGAGACACCATCTCAGACACACACCTGCAATCTCACTCACGTGTATAGAGATGAGCACACATGCACATGGCCCTGTGGTGGATTTTGGGCTGCTTTCAGCTTCGTGCTCCAAATAAATAACCCAGTTTTATTGACACAAATAGAACTGCAAGGAGCAAAACAGGGGTAAAGAGTGTGAGAAAAAAAGATAGATAGGTCGATAAAATACAAGTTCAGTTTACTAGGTAAACTTTGCAATGCATCCGTTAATGCGGTGTATGGTGTAAACATGCCTAATGAGCATATGTTTAGATTGATGAGCAGAAAACAAATAGATCAGTGTTGGTTTGGCAGAAACTGTCATGGGAATAACTCATCACACAGGTGTGCAGTGAGTCTACATGGGTGTGTTTAAAGTGGTTTCAGGTAATCAGATTTGGTTGTGTAATTATGCACATTTTCACACTGATTGCATCAATGACATCAACTTGTTTTCTATCTCTCTTACATAATATTCAAGTATGTTTACCTGAGTCTCATCCGTGCTGGTCAATTTACAAGAGATTAAGGTTTCTGTTATGCTCTATTTAATCCTAAATGCAGAATGCCTCCCTATGTAAATAATTGCTGCACAGAAAAATAGTCTGACATCACTTCCTGTTCTAAAACATAACATGGGATTCCCCCATACTTCACAAATTAGATAGCCTTTAAACTGTGGCATTCTTTGGACTAGCTTTGAGGGGAATTCCTTAAAATACTGTAAAATTATATTCCAAACATTTTGATTGACACAATCAAGATTTTTTTTCTTTTAATTCTAATATTAAGAGTGTAAAGCTTTTATGCTGTCTTCCTGAAAGACAGAGGTGGCCGCATTTCTGGTGTCGCTCTTAGGCCTAGTGGTCATACAGAGTGCTAGCAGTATCATCACCCTGGTTCTCTCAACAAAATGAAATCCAATAGGATTTTTTTTCATTTTCTTTTGGATTATTAAAGAAAATAAGATCTGTGAGGGTGTGACCAACAGGGTGTTTGTGATTATTAGGCCTACACGTTGTTCATCATGAAAATCTCCACAAGAACACAAACTCATTTTGAAGCCTATAATTCAATTGCCAGAAGCAAAACGTACATTATAAATAAACTGCACCACAGTTGCATGACTTCTCTAGCTTACCTTCAAGTTATAAGTCTGCAATAGTGCGAAATTATAAACACAACAAGGCTGTGAAACCAGGACAAGTGAGTAGGACTTTACCTGTTCATCGTGATTTTCCAAGTCCACGAAAGCCTCTATAGTCTTATTTCTGCCACTTGTTAGCCTTTTTAAAGACAAGTAAAACCTGTTAAAAATGGGAAATTAGGCTACTTATATATTTAGTATCGTAGAACAAAATATATTGAGCTTGTGGTGGACACAGATCAACAGGCATTTAACATTTAACCAAATACCAGTGCTAACTTATTTACAGGTTTTGGCCTACAAAAATGCGTCATCCCTACAACACTGCATCGCTCTAGTCTACATGATAAATTCGGCTGAAGTCCCGCGGCTTAATTAGGAAGGGAAACAGCGACATCTTCTGAATAAAAGCGACATTGACGAGATGTTAAATGAATGACTCTTTCAGCACAGTCGTTTTCTCGGGTCATATCGAATTAATTTTTCTTTTCTTTTTTGTTTTTGTTTTTTCGTTTTGAAGTGAGGTGAATTTGTTAACGTATCTTCTATTGTACAGTGAACTTTATGTTATTTGATTTTCATGACCCCTTGAAGGACTGAAAGGCCTAACGACTGTAATCATACGTGTTAAGGTAGGGTAAGGTAAGAATCAGTTAAAAAACTTTTTTCCAAATTTGTTTAAATTTTCTTTATATATCAATACATAATTAAAATGTAAGTACTCTGAAAAAGAAAGTATAAAAATTGATTGTCTGTAGACCTCTCACGACTGTTTTAAAGACATTAACTCATCATTTCCATTCACCTTCTCATGTAGGCTATAGTGCATGTAGTGGCATCATGTCAGAATCACATGTAATAAAAAAATCTAACTTTTATCAGTATGAATATAAACAAATAAGATGTATTTTAGTACTCACTATCAAGCTAGAATACCAATACTGGTAAGTTTAAAAAATATTTTTGTTTGATTCGGTAAAGAGCTAGTTATATTTATAAGGCAAAGCTAAAGACGGGTACCATTGATATGCCTACATGTTTTTCCAGTAACATCAGTTATGCTGTGATGAAGCTGAATTTCATGTAAGATTGATAGCATATACAGTGTTTTGCATGTAAGAGTTTCCATGATGAATATAAAAACAAACCAAAGGCGGAAATAAATATGCAGGTAAAGTTCCCGGTGAACATGGTAAAAGAGTTTAGACAGAGGGTATCTAAGCTTAGCCTAGAAATCTAGATGCACCCTATAGCGGCAGCAAATTTAATCTGCCCGCGAGTGTCATCTAGCAACTCTCAATACCCTTCTGAACTTTATTCGCCTTGCTGGGCCAATCACATTGTGTATAGAGTCGGTGGGCGGGGCCATATTGACAACGGCCGAATTGCGTTTGCGTGCTTCTAGTAAACACAGAAACTGGAGAACGGCGGTCTTTCGAATCAGCTTTGACCTCGACTCTGGAAGACTTGGAGTTAAGCTTTTCTCTGAGAAAAGAACGGCACTGAAGTCATTCTTAAAAAGGGAAGATGTGTTCAGAGTTTTGCTAACCGGATACGGCGAATGTTTAATCTATCAGCGAGCTCTGTTTCACCTTTGTTGGTCTGGTTAGTTGTAGCGCTATCCTATCGGGTGCAGAGGGAGTTTGAAAGACAACTGTTTATCCCGCCCCTCAGATTGAGCCCTGTCAATGGTGAGTTTCCAGACCAAACATCTTGATGTGGGTCTGGCTTGTCAGGCTAGCTAAAGCTAACTTAGTTCTATAAAAAAGTTCCTGGATGCAGTGTACTAGCTTTTATACATGCATTTTGTTATCTAAAGTAAAATTTAGAGAAATTCAACACGACAGCAATCAACTTGAGCTAAGCGTATTGAGTATTTATCATTTCTACTAATGGTTTGCTAAGTGAATAACATTGTAACTTTATGCTAAGTAATGTTACGTTAGCTATATAAGGCAGCTACGTGTGCTAGTGATACATGCTTCATGAAAACATAAACCAAAAAAATGTATAATCAAAATGAAAGATTACCTGTCCAGCAGAAATACATCCATCAAGATGTTGCTTTTCAGCCCCTTGAGGTCCCTCAGTTCTCGCCATCGTTGAAAAGCCACGCCGATATTTACTCGCATTTGATTTCTTTGTTTATCCAAAGACTTTTTGTGCATTGCCTTTTCTTGTACTGTCTTCCTTTTTTTGCATTGTGCACTGTGAATTTTAAATGCTCTTTCTCTGCTATTATTTTGCTCTTCCTAGGTTTCGTGCCATACGCATGTGGGCAGATCCTGTAGGAGGCAGCTATTGTAGCGAGAGAGAGTGACAGTCGCCCAAGCCAATCACTTGTTTCGTCCCGGAAGAAAATAATGAGCAGTGTTTAATGCAGATTAAAAAGTCTAAAGTCACTCGATTTTTATACTCTCTTTTTCAAAGTACTTACATTTTAATTATGTTTTGACATATAAAGTTTAAATAAATTTGGACAAAAGTGTTTTAAATAATTCTTACCTACCCTACCTTTAACTGTGTGACATTTAAGGGTGGGGGGGGGGGCTTGGGTGAAATGCTGTTTCATGCATGCTGAGCTTTTTATATTGTTTTGAATCTACATAAAAAATTTGACAAATCATGAAAATACCACAATTTGGCATGTTTTACTGCATCTTCACAAATAAAACACAATTACCGCTTACACAATCTTTTAATAATATTTGAATAAAGGTTGTTGATTCTAAAAAATGTTCATTGTTTTAACTCCATGAACTCAAAATTAAGGCAACCAGGTAATTATTTTGTACAAAAATGTTCTACAGTGCATATTATTTGCTGAAACTTAATTACTGTCCGATTATCAAGCTAACCTGATAAATATGGTAGCATATACTATATGAATGAGATTTCCCCAATTGCACAGCCTCAATCAGAGTCCCCTCTGACAGTTCAGAAATAAGCAAAATCATGCACGGATCGAATCCTGGCAATCTATTGTAATGCTTACAGTGTGTATCTGGATGTGCTTCCTATAGTATACTAAGATTATGTCATGGTATAGGTTAGAGGTTAGTATTTGTTTCAGCGTTATGAAGGAAAACAACTTTGACTGACAACAAATTCAATGTAGAATTCATTTGTAATGTTCATATCGGTCTTTGTATGTCTTTATTTAACTTGCTTCGTTGGTGAATCCTTGGTTCTGATTCTTATAGTTTTGCTCTAGATTGTTTTTGTTTAAATAAAATGTTAATGTTAAGTCGAAATTAAATTAAAACAATTAACAAACTATTTATTCAGCCAGTCAAATTCCATCCATTTACCCATTGATTTTCCAAACCACTTGTCCTTTGGGGTTGCAGGCCGAGTCAAGTTATAAAATTTAATTTATTTAAAAAAAAAAAAAAAACTTTACTAATATTCTGAGTGTTGACTGTAGCATGTTAAAGTAACATTTATGGGTAACAGTTGAAATAGCTAAATAAAGTCGTTGTTTTTGTTTGTTTGCGCACAAAAAAGTATTCTCGTCACTTTGTAACATTAAGGTTGAGCCACTGGAGTCACATGAACGATTTTAACAATTGTCTTTACCTTTCTGGATCTTGAAAGTTGCAATGATGTTGCTGCTTAAGGGTAGTTCAGAAAGCTCTTGGATTTCATCAAAAATATCTTAATTTGTGCTCCGAAGAAGAATGACTGTCTTACAGGTTTGGAACGACGAGATGACAGAATTTCCATTTTTGGTTAATGTTAATTTCAACATTTACTAATACTTTTTTGAAAGCCAGTTAGGATTTTAGATCCCACTGGCTTGTCTTGCAGCACAGAAACTAGCGCCAAGGTGGGGGCTATATGGTGAAATGGTATGCTTTAAATTAGACGAATGTGAGTGAGTGTCCTCAGTGGAAGCAACAGCAGCAGAAGAAATAGGTTGTGCTGGTTGGAAGTTTTGCCATGGCATTTAATTTCCGCCATTTCTGAAGAAAAGCAAGCAACTTTCTTTGACAAAAGGTCCCCAAGCAACCGAATGACTACTATGACTAGATTCCTTCAAATAGCACGAGGAGTACCATCAGCTGCTAAGGCCCAAGTGTGGACATTTAGTTGTCACTGTATTTGGACAGGCCTAATGTTTTAGATGTCTCAGTCTCACTAATTTAAACACCCATTTTAACTCTTTAACTACCTAGTGTGTGACATCTAAAACATTCTGTGAGGTGGGTCCCAAAGATTGGTGTTGAGAAACACTGGTATATTAATCGACAAGCTTTGAAGTATTTCCTTATTTATTCTCTACATTTATTCTCAAACTTTGTATGGGGGGCAAAATATAAATATTGTGAAATATTCAATCACTTCAATCTTTTTACTGTCACCCAGTAATGGTCATAGCTCAAAGTCGTCTGCCAAAAATGCCTCAGTCCAGGGCTGGGGTCAAGACCACTCTGGTACCAGACAGCCCTTTCTTGGTCCACTCACAGAAAGTATTTTGGCAGCTTTTGATTGGAACCTCAAATGATCCAAAAAAAGGGGTGTTTTCAATTTCAAGGGGTCCAATTTGGTCAATTTTCAGAATAAAAAGACATTTCAAGACACAATCAGACACTTTTTGATTATTGGCTTTAATGAGATTAATAAAGGCAGTTATGAACACGTTATTATTCTTTAACAATAACTTTAATTTAAAATGCACACTTTTCCATTTATAACAAAATGTCAAGTCTCTTTAACACAATATGCAATATAGTACTGCTAAAATATATATTATTTTTCATTGTATAATCAAACTAAATTCTTAGTCCCGCTTTATATTAGGTGGCCTTAACTACTATGTGCTTACATAAAAAATAAGTACAATGTACTTATTGCATTCATATTGTTTTGTCAAATACGTTTGCTCATATTGAGGTTGGATACGGATAAAGTTAGGGACAGGTGTGGAGGTATGGGTAAGTTTAAGGGTAAAGTTAGGTGTAAGAGAAGTGTCAACAGTGTAATTATAAATGTAACTACAGAAATTAATTACAGCTGTAATTACATGCAGGTATTTTTAAAAATGTAAGTAAAAAGTGCATAGTATAAAATGATTAATTAAAATGTTAGACTGTTACACAGTAATTAAGGCCACCTAATATAAAGTAGGTCCATAATTGCCACCATGATTAAAAAGTTAGTAACAAACTTTTTTTTAGGCAGCAAAACTTTAAATAGCATATAAATAAATATACACGGTTAATAGTATTTCGTTTAAAATAAAAAAATGAGGTAGCCACATGTAACCATTACATGCATACACTTCCACCTCATTCAGAAAGCTGAAGTAAAACATCAACTTGATCAGTTGTTCATTGCGCACACACTCCACCTCAGACACACCTGAACTCTCACTCATTTGCACACACATACTGTACATTGCATCGGATTCCGGGCTGCTGTCAGTTTCATGATCCAAATAAATGGCCCACACTTATTGAAACAAATAGAGCTGTGAGGAAAGAAAGAGGGGGGGAGAGAGAGAGAGAGAGAGAGAAGGTTTTAGAGATAGCACATACAGTTTGTAGTTATTTATAAAAAGGACTTTTTCAGGGATAGTGTGAAAGATGATTGGGACAGTTGACAGAATTTTCACTGACCATATCAGCCATCACAAAAGTTTATCGTTTGCATGTGCTAGTTCAAAAGTCGGCATATATATATATATATATATATCGGAGTTAAACATCAACTCAAACAAGAAAAGAAAAAATAGGTAGGAACGGGACTTGATTGGATCTTGTCATTTGCTGTTGGTGTAACATCATGTGACAGCTTGTCCCGCCCTCGAGCCAGAAAACACATCAGAGAAGTCATTGCACATGGAAGGGAAGTTATGAGGGCACACAACTGCTTGAAACACTGGGTGCGTTTACATGCACACCAGTAAGCTGATAACTCACAAATATCAGCTTATTGAAATAACCAGTTTTCCCCGTTTACATACAAACCAGTAAACTGACAACGCAAGTAAACCAGGTTTACATGACTTTATTAATAAACCGGGTTATTTCCTTGTAGTGACATCAAACATAATAATAATGTCCTTATCTGACTCCAAATGTTTCGTCAGTTTTGATGTTAAACAAAGCATGTGCCATGTCAGCGAGAGCTTTACGGCTCATATTGTCCCTCATGCAGATCCAGATGCAGCGTTTTGACTGAACCTCTTCTACTTCTGCTGCATGAGATGAGAACACATCTTTACAATTTTCTGGGTCTTAAAAGAGTCTGCGTTTGTGGTAATGTCCTTATTAGCATAGCCATAACATAGCCGTGCTATGCTTACGCCGTTTATGACCTTACTCCGATAAAAGAAAATGGGTTACACGCGTTTACATGACCATGTTCAATTTTGGCTTATTGGGCATAATCGGCTGAAGAACGTGCATGTAAACGCACTAGGGCTGGGACAACGCAAGTCGACGTCATCGATGACATCGACACAAAAAATACGTTGACGCAAAATATGCGCGTCGATTCGTCAGACTCAAAATAAAGATGGCGGCGCCGGAGAGTAGTAGCAACCATAGATATACATAATAAAGTATATTATGTAATTAATATAAGTATATTATTTATTATGTATATCTATGGTAGCAACACGAGCGGCTCCTCAGACTTCCAGAAGTGCAAGGCTTGCAGGTTGGCGCACGGAGCAAGCGCTCTTAACACAGGCACGCATGCACGCTTTTTGTTGTCACGGCTACATAAACAAATTTCTTCACACAGGAAGACAGATGTTTTGGTAATACTTTATGTATTTTAATCACAAAAACAAACATTTGCATAAAGTGCAAGCATAGGGCACATTGGCTACCTATCTTTTAAATTTCAAATGTTCAATGTCTTATCACGCTGATGTGACCGAGGGTATCCATCCTCTAAGTGAGCACAGTTTCATCCCAGGACTATTCCGGTTTTAAACAGAATATTGACGCCCGTAATGCACTCCACATGTAACTGTTTTTACTGTCATGCCACGGATGCCCGTTGCGTTTCTGTTGCGTGTCAGCCACGGGGCTGCATGGCGTTTTCTCTGCCTCTGCACACTAGAAGCGTGTCTGACGCGGCGCTGCTGCTGCTATTGATGCGGAGGGAAGCCCTATTCTTAATGTTAAACATAAATAGCCTACTGATACAGCCAAGACAACGTCGGCAGTAGCCTATTGACCACATATCTGTGGTATTGCCGGCAAAATAGGCTACAGAATATTTTGTTCTGTAATGACAGTTGCAATATTTCAAAATCGATAATTGTCGTTTTTTATTATTACAATTAGGCCTATATCTGCCTTTATGTTAACCAAGAGACTTTCAAACATGGAAATGTAATTTATTAATATGTAGCTATTCGTGTCAGAATGATATATAAACATCTTTTCCTATTCTATTTTGCCTGGAGACGCTTCCAACACGCTCGCGTGTCGCGTGAAAAATAGGCGCTCTTCTATTTCTAGCATGCACGCGTTTTCCACACGTCACGCAGGCAGTGTGCAAACTCCAACCTGTTAACATGGGAGCCGAAACAAAAACGGACACGCCACGCAGCCGAGACACTCACGGCACGCTTGCAGTGTGTCCCCGGATTTGATTAGCCAACTTGTTGATATTTAATCGATGGGCATAGCCTGTAGGCTAAGTTGCATACATAGAAAAATCGTATATTGTGTTTCTTTGTTGTTGGTTTATACTTATTTGTGTGTGTGTACTTTATGCTTTCAAGGTTTTATTGAATGCATTGCTCTTGTATAGTCTTTTACTTTGGAATTTTAAGAGCAATTAATATAAGTATATGCCTAACATATATTGCAATGTTAAGGAATTAGTTTTTTCATTCAGATAATTAAAACAACATGTATAAATTGCTATTAGGCAATTAATGGGGAGATAATCGTTAATCGAATCGAAATCGAATCCGACAGGGAAAATGAATCGTTAGATTAATCGATGCATCGAAAAAATAAACGCTAGATTAATCGCTTAAAAAATAATCGTTTATCCCAGCCCTAAAACACACCTAATGATTAAACTTTTTATAGTCACGAATGTGCAAAATTCAATACATATATGAGCTTTAGAAATGTGGTACAAATTTTCATTTTTTAATTTTGTGTTTGTTTCTTTATCCAGCTAAGTTTCACAAATAAATGATGTTTTTGGGTCTCAATTACTAGACTAAAGAATTTTGAGAAACCCATTTTACCTTTATAAAGGTTTGACTAGGCTAGTTATCAACACGTGTGGATGATACCACAAAAGACCATTTTGCTAAATTAAACAAACAGACATAAAATTCTAGAGGAAGTACAGCAAATAAATACTACTTACACTAAGAACAAATAATGTTAGATACAACGTATTATTTTTGTTTTCATTATATGTGCAAATACTACAACTAAGCAGATTTCTAGAGGTTAGCTACATTATCTAGGAATGTCAGGCGCACATGCTTTGCTTCTGATAATAAACTGCCTAATGGTGACACGTGAAAAGGGAACGATTGTGACACTACAGAAACACATGATACATGACTAACAGGTATATCACCTGTGTGGTGTCGGCATGCATAACGTGTAAAGTCAGTCTACAAGGATATGCATATGATGTGGTTTATTGATTTGATTGGCGTTTACACATACATGAAATGCATACGTTTGTGTACTCTACCTGTGGCCTCAGTGTAGATTTTGGACTCATCATCAGTGCTGGTCACTTTGCAAGTGATGTAAGTTTTCCTCCTCTCTATTCGATCCAGAGCGCTGTGGATTAAAACCACACTCCCCAGAGGCATTGGACTGTACAGGAGAACAGAGTTCAACAGGTGAGATAATTCTTAATCGATCCCTAAAGCCAGTGTAAACTGGAAAAAATAAGGGTACAGCTCAAAGACTGAAGTACTGAAACATTCGCTTACTTGCGGTAGTCGATGTTGAGATTGGCAGTCATAACAGGTCCTGACAGGTAACTAGCATGAGTACCCGTCACGGTGTCAATCATGGTGGCTATGGCTCCACCATGGACATGCCTGACACATAGGGAAAAGGTGTAACATCATTTCCTGTTCTTCCTTTCTTGACAAACAAATTGGTGGCATTTCATTTCAGCCAATAAACATAGAATAGAGTAATTGCTTACCCGGGTGCACCCTCTAATAAATGTCCTGCCTGAAACACACAAACACATCTCTTCTCCTCCTTATTGACAAATGTAACATATTCAAAGGCCACGCCTTGCTCTCTAAAATTTCTTGTGAAAAGTCGAGCTTTGGCCTGGATGAGTTTGCTGAGGTGGATGCCGCCTACCAGACAGAAACATTGTGACATTAGCTTTTATATACATTATCATGTCATTTTATTTTACTGATTACAGTGACTAGGGGTATGTTCACACTTCACACGTTTAGTTCTGTTGTCTTGGTTCGGTTTAATATTTGTATACTTAAAGACAAACAGTATATTTTACAAAGGAACTTGTCCAATATCCAAAGCAATGCTGTGTGCTGGGCTAAATGTGTTTGCTGTATGTGCATACGATACACTATATTGCCAAAAGTTGGCACGTCTGCCTTTACATGTACATGAACTTTAATGACATACAATTGTTAATCTGTAGAGTTTAATGTGGAGTTGGCCCACCCTTTGCAGCTATAACAGCTTCAACTCTTCTGGGAAGGCTTTCCACAAGTGTTAATGGGCTTTTTTTTTTACCATTCTCCTAGACTAGAAGGACATTTGTGAGGTCAGGCACTGATGTTGGACAAGAAGGCCTGGCTCGCAGTCTCCTCTCTAATTCATCCCAAAAGTGTTTTTTCAGGTTGAGGTCAGGCCAGTCAAGTTCCTCCACACCAAACTCAGTCATCCATGTCTTTATGGACCTTACTTTGTGTTCTGGTGTGCAGTCATGTTGGAACAGGGAGGACCAATACTCAAATGTTCCCACAAATTTGAGTATGAAATTGTTCCTTTCACTGGAACTAAGGTGCCACGCCCAACTCCTAAAAAAATAACAACCCCACACCATAATCCCCCCTCCACCAAACATTGCACTTGGCACAATGTAGTCAGGGAAGTACCGTTCTCATGGCAACCGCCAAACTCAGATTCATCAGACAAAGATGACAAAGAAGTGTCATTCGTCACTCCACTGCTCTAAAATCCAGTGGCAGAGTACACACACACACGCAAACGAAAATCTACTGTAAGGAGACACTGTCCTGAACTGTAATGGGCAACATTGCAACTATGACGAGAAAAAACAGGTATGCTTGAGCATTCGGTCCTTTTTAGGGTCACATCCTTTGACATCATGTCCTGTTTTTTGTTTGTTTACATTTCTTTGGTCTATGTTGCATTCATATTTCAGTTGAAACACACCAGAGTTAATTTAAAACCCGGCCGCAACTCATCCTTTTTAACAGTCTCTGTCTGCTTATTTGGTGCGCACCAGGGTTCGGATGGCAGTCCCACCAGAGTTGATTGAACCAAACCTGCCAATTGTGAACATACCCTAGAAGTAACTATGCAAATACATATTAATCACTTACCAGTAGCATATTTAATGGAGCGGTTGTAGCTGGGCAACTTCCTCCAAGGCCCCTTTTTTTGCTGCTCCCCATTTTCAGTGTTAATGTCACACAGTGCATTATAGTGGTCGTAAACCTTGCACATCTCTGGACTCCACGACGAGTTGGGCTGGCTGAAATCTCGTGGCTTAGATGAGAACGGCCACAGTGACTTCGTCTGGATGGAGAGTAATATTAAAGTTATTTTTCATTAATGCAAATCAGAACAGTGTAGCTACTGTTAACAAAAATGATTAAATATCTTTAAATAAAATAAAATATAATAGATCAACTTAAACTTGATATTTGAAATGTTGCATTGGCAACTAACTAAATTAATTATATTATAAAAGAACTATATATTATAGAAGTCCTAATATATATATATATATATATATATATATATATATATATATATATATATATATATATATATATATATATATATATATAATCATTTAAAAAAAAAAATTTAATCAAAGCTAAAGAAAAATAATATTTTTTAGAGCAGTGATCATATTGTTAACTACAACTATTAAACCGCTTAAATGAAAAAGCAGAAATAAAATTACAAATTTAATTAAAATCTGGTAAAATATTGATATTTAATCAAAATTTGGGAACACTTTACAATAAGGTTGCATTTGTTAATATTAGTTAATACATTAGCTAACATGAACCAACATGTTCAACATTATTTAAAAATAATTTATTAACAGCAAAAATCGATTTTAATGTTTGCTCACAGTTGCAACTAATGTTAACAAAGAACAACAGATTTTAATAACGCACTATTGAATGTTGAAATTATAATTGACTTAGATTAACAAATGGTGCAGATTTAATGTTCATTATTTGTTCATGTTAATCAACTAATGGTAACAAATGAATAAACGTATTGTAAAATAAGTATTGTTATCTAACTAAAATGTTATTCTGCCAAGACCAAATACACTGTCATATCCATTATCATGCTAAAAATCTTCCAGAGAGTTCTCACGATATAACTTATTTGACTTATGTCCTTGCTCTAGCAATGCTTGCTATTGTTGTTCAATCTTAGAAATGTTTGGTTTGAAGGAATGTTAGTCTTCGCAAGGAGATAAGAAAATGTCTCCATTTCAAGGTTTTTAACGTCACAGGACGCTGTTGTGAAGCAGTCATTTTCCATTGTTTTCCCCAGGGCATTAAAACATATGCAACTAAGATTATTCAATAAATCATCACACAATGACATGACCTAACAATGAGAAATACATTTGATACACCATTTATTAATATTTGGTAATGTTAGTTGTTCATGTGAATTTACAGTGCATTAAAGGCACAATATGTAGTTTTTTGCCGCCAGACGTCACCTATTCAAAACAAAGGCGTAGCTTGATGACGCAGAGATTGACCTTGGCATCTTGGTAGTTGTAAACTTCACCCCACAGCTGGTGGAAAAAAAATTGGGACTGGGCGGGGACAGAATCATGTTCATGGATGAGATTATTAACATTAACACACATTGTGGTTTGAAGCAGAGCAGGGCCGAGTGTTGTGGAAGCTGAACGAGGTCACTGAAGCGTTTGCTAATGAGAGACGAGTGTGACACACGACTCAACAGCAGTGGAGCTGGCCCCACTTTATATTAGGTGGTCTGAAGTAGTATGTACTTACATCAAAAAATAAGTACAATGTACTTACTGCATTCAAATTGTATTGCAACACACCTTTGCTGATATTGAGGTGGATACAGGTACAGGTGTGGTGATTTGGGTAAGTTTAAGGGTAGGGTTAGGTGTAAGGGAAGTGCCAACTGTGTAATTACAAATGTAACTACAGAAATTAATTACAGACGTAATTACATGCAGGTATTTTTTCAAATGTAAGTACAATGTAAAAACATGTATGTACACAACAAGTGCATTGTATCAAATGATTAATTAAAATGTTAGTACATAGTAGTTAAGGCAACATGATATAAAGTGGGTACATGGAGCTTTTATTATGCCACAGTCGACGCTTCCACTTCTTCTGGTCATGTGTAGGTGCGGTAACACTGCATTGTTCTATTATATTAGATACATTTGAGTGTGTTGAAAGTTGTTATAACGTTACTCTGTGTGTTCACTCGGCGGCTACACTGAGACACTTGTTGCACACTGACTGCAGTGAGCTAGATCGAATATCATATTAATAAATGCTGGATGGCTTGTGCTGTTAAAAGGGACGCATTTCATTTGAACACATATTGCATTATGGAGAAAATGCTGTATTAATGTACAATAAATTGTTTTCTGTTGATGAATGTCTCCAAACAGTTGTTCTCTTGTCTAATAAAGGGTGTTTTCATGGTTTCTTTCTACAAAATAAAACTGGAAATGGAAATTGGGGGTAACACACAGACTCGATCCGTGTCCTGGTTAAAATAGCTTATTTCTCTGGATTTAACATTCTTGGAAACATTTGGGATAATGTAAGTACACAAGTCAACTATAAGTACTACAAGTCAAACATTGTTCTAGTGTTTTTTGGATATTTTAATTGTGCCCTTACTCTTAAACACCACTTTGATGACTTTGACTTTTAATGTATTAGCAAATGTTGAAATTTACAATTTACAGTTACTAAAATTAAGAAATACTGTCAAAGTATTGTTTATTCTTAGTTCATGTTAACTGAATATTATAATAACATTTTATATATGCTAATTAAAGATAATTCATATAATAAATGTACACATATATAACACTAAAATAACTGCAGAGGAGAGAGTACACTCTTAGAAGAAAAAAGAAAAGGTTATTTATAGAGGAATAGTTGAGTATACTCCAAATAACCTTTTATGCTAAAACGGTTCTATAATGACAAGAAAGAACCCTTTTGGCACTTAAAAAGGGTTCTATATAGAACACTGCAACAACAACAAAAAATAAGACAATTACTTTTGCTTGTCTAGTAAATACTTCTTGTTTTAAGAATGTTTAGAGGTTTGGACTAGAAACACTACAAAAATACTAAGTAAAAAAAAAACATTTATTGCAGTGAACTTTTTAGGGGTCCCAACTAACGTTACGTAGCGCCGACAGAACCTTTTAAGGTTCTATATAGAACCTTTTCTTCTAAGAGAGTACGTTAGCCAGGCAAGAATGCTCTTATAGGAGAGGGGAAAAAACTTAACAAAATGAGCAGATTTTGCCAAAGGATTTTAAAATGTGCGACAAAAAATGTAGCCATCCATTATTGGCAGGCATCACACCTAAGGTTGCAACTAACGTTATCATACAATTACTACCGTTAGGTGTACAAATGTAAAAATGAACACTTTACCGAGATAGGTCTGGTGGTCTTGAATGAAGACTGTAGGTGCCTGTGTGTCTCTTTAGAGAGCAGCTGGTTAAGTTTGATTCCGTTCAGTCCATTACAGATCTGCTGGCCGTGGAGGAGGCCAAGTCTTCTCGCGATGTGTCCTAACATGCTGACTGTAAAGCAGTCTGTTTCCAGAGGAATGTAGTGGCTCTCGCTCCGCAACAAATACAGCAGATATGTTATTCTTCTAGACAAGACAAACGCCTAATGTCTAACGTTAGCTGCTACTGTCTAATGTCTAACGTTAAATGAATATCACTTTCTTGTACATGATGTAACGTTAAGTTAATTGACTGAAGACATTTCCACACACGCACTGTCCACAGAAACCGCACACAAACGTTAGCCGCTTAGCCCTTTTAAAGAAATAAACCGGAAAACAAAATAAAGTCGTCATCAATTAACGTTAGTTAAAGACAAAACACTGCATAAATACGACAGCCAACTTTAAAATGGAAATACAAGATATGCCGGTGAACTGTTTGACTTTCAGAATCACGGATGTCATTGGTGATTGGCTAGTTCACGCACGCGGAGTGAAAACACGTGTCATTTTAACCACGTGACCGTAATTTATATGTTTGATTGGTGGGCTGTAGTGTTTCAACTTCCTGTGTGTGTGTCTGTTGCCACAACAATCCCTGGTTCCAGTACTTTCAGCGCACTGCTCGAATCTACTTTTTGTGTGTGTGATTTTACATTTAGTTGTTGTTTACCTGCACCTGATGCACTATGTTTGGTCGAGAGGCGCAGCGTTCAACTAACAAGTTTGTGCAGAGCGAGAGGGACAGAATAAGGGTACAGAAAGCGTTTTTTGTTTTTAAATAATTTTACAGTCCCAGGGTCCCCAGAAATTAAAAATAAATAACTCAAATAACATTAAATAAAATTACTACATTTATAAAATTATTTGGGGTTAATATTAAGTCTTTTTTTCTGCAAGGGAGGATGCTAACTTATCAAAAGTGACAGTAAATATTATTATATATATTATTTTAAATAAGAAACACTAAAGAGGAATGATAATGAAAATTATAAATTCTATAAATTAAATTTTAAAATAAATTAAAATATTTTAAATTGGTTTTATATATATATATATATATATATATATATATATATATATATATATATATATATATATATATATAAAATATATATATATATATATATATATATATATATATATATAATTTTTTTACTTTGAACAAATTAACTTCTTGGTGTGCAAGACGTTTTGATCTTTAATTAAAGCTGTTGTCCATAACTTTTTTGTTTTGTTTTCAAGATTTACAGAAATTATATAATGAGAATGTACAACATGAATCCATTTTCCAAACCATGTTTTTGTCTTACCATGCCTGAATAATTATGATACACCTAATAAGTGTTTATATTGGGACTACTTCAGACCGGTCTGGTAGGAATTGCTGAGGAGGCACACAGTCCTTGCGTGACTCGCCCATAGACATAAACAGAGAGAAGTCGCTCCGGCTGGAATGTTCTTCCATTCTTCATTAACTACTATAGCGCAAAAAGTTACGGACTGCAGCTTTAAATGTTAAAAAATGTAATGCATGTTTTATTCATCTACAGTCCTCCAGGAGTACATTACTTTTTAACAGCTTTCTTTTTTTAAAAACAGAAACATGAAGCGATCGCTGACATGACTGCTGAGCTGGACAGGTGTGTTTATGCTGATTTAAAGTCAAGTATTAAGATTTAGGCCTGGTTTCACAGACAGGGCTTTGATTAAGCCATTAAGAGTTGAATACAGTAGTAAATATATGCTGATAAACTATGTACTTGTTCCAGAAACCAGAATGTGAAGTTGAAAGCTGAATTTGAGTGTCTCGGTCTTGCTGTTTATGAAAAAGCCCTGAAACGCAGAGAGAAGACCATACAGAGAGAGATGGAGATGTGGAATACCTCTCTCACTCAGGTCAGAGATAGGTCTTTTGTGACTTTCTTGAAAATATCTGAAAATGTTAATATATACACAAAATAGTATCTTACCCTTTTATACCTGTGGCCTGGTTTCACAGACAAGACTTAGATTAAGCCAGGTTTGGGGCTTAGTTCAATTAGGATATTTAAGTATCTTTTATACACACACACAAAAAAACCCCCACTTGAGACAAAACAATGGCATTGTTTTAAGATATTGTCAGTGAAGTTGCTTTCAGTTAAAACAGCTCAAATATACATTTTAGTCTGGGACTAGCTTAAGCTTTGTCTGTGAAACCGAGGGTAATTGTTTTAATAGGGTTAGATCACCTAACAATTTATATTCTGTCATCATTTACTCACCCTCATGATCGGTTCAAACCCATAAGACTTTTTTTTTTAATCATCAGAACACAAATCAAGATATTTGTAATGAAATCTGAGAGATTTCTGTCCCTCCATTGAAAATCCATGCAACTAAAACTAAGTTTTAAATCGAGTGGCTTAATCCAAGCACAAGCAGATCTCTCCCCCCATTGACTACCATAGTACCCCCCCCCCCCACACACACACACACACACACACTATCCCTATCCCTATTCCTGTAACAACAACTTTTTATTCGTTTTAGTCCAAATATTATAAATATGTGAAATATATCAACTACAAAGTATGGATGAACGAAGTCACCAAATCTAAATATTTAAAACAAACACCCTTTCAACATGAAATCAAGGAATGAGATCTACACTTTCCCCGCCTCTCTTCACAGCCTCTTAAGTATCCCAGGATATGTTGACTCTTTTTATGGTTAAACCGTTCAGTTATATGGATTTATTTTACAATCTCTTTATAGATGTTTTGAAGCATCAGTGTTCTGGGTGAATACACTTTCAATGGAGAGACAGAAATCTCTCAAGATTTATTGAAACTTTTATTTATTTGTGTTTCGAAAATGAAATAAGGTCTTGATTTGGATTAGGAACGATTGCAAATGAAGGCAATATTATTATGTTTGGTTAAACTAACCTTTCAAAAGAGTAGTTGTAATAACTGTTTATCATCAGTAGGGGGCAGTACAAAGACACAAGCTCAAGTCAAACTGAATCAGGAAATACAGTAGTTATTGTGGATCTGAGTGTCTTCTTATGTAAGCCAAATTTGGCCAAAAATGGTTCCGCTTTAGGTTCCTCCGGTTCATTTTCAGTGAGCAGGTTTATTTGACCATGCTACTGAGAAAGACACAATAACTGCTAGACTACGCTGACACAGACAATCCCGCAGTTCTGTCACAGATATTCAAACAGTTGCATACGACAAACAGCAGGTGTCAAATGAAGGTAGTTGGAAAATATTCAAATGACTGAATGATTTTACTTTGTTTATCCTCTTTTAATCCTGTAACAGACTGGACAAACAGAGGTTACTCTAAAGCTTATCATTAGTGTACCCATCTAAGCCGCAAACTGACAATTTAACAGAGAACAGTGCGGGAACAATACAGAGAGGGAGAGGGCGATTTTCAGTGTTTGTTAAATTCATTATTTAAGTCTGTTCAAGATTTTAAATGTATGACAAATTCCCATCAAAGTGAACATGAAGTATAGTTCAAATAATTAGAAGTATAAAAATTTAAAGCAAAATTTTAAACAATACAGTTTTTTTAAAATGGCAACTATAATAATACAAATGATTCTGTGGTGAAGTAAATACTACAGAAAAAAAGTGAGTACACGCAACAATAAAAAAAGTAAAGTCTATATTAGTACTCAATTCAAGCGTGTAGAAATTAAAGCGTAAGTATCAGCATTATAAAATTAAGTAAAACCTACTCAACTTTTCTGATACTGTGTTCCCATCATGCACTGGGGCATGAATATTTAATAAGGTCGATTTTTCACTGTTTTCCAGCTGTATTTACACTGTTTAATCATTACTTTGTTGTTAGGTTTAGCAACTTGCCATTTTGTGACATATGGAGTTCATTTTGTATTCAAAATGGCATTCAAAAACCATCCATCAAATGGTACCGTCATTGTGTACCAAGTATTCAGGTCTCAATTTTCACATTACTTCTTTTATGTAGATGTGGTGTCTGTCTACTGCACAATATCTATTGTATTACTTACTTCAAGCAAAGCATTCACGTTAAAAGCGTAGTTTAGTTCAGTGTTATATTATTTGATTAAGAAGTATTGCAAAGGAAACTTCAATACACACATTGTCTTTTAACAGGAAAATTATGTAATTTGCACAAACACTAGTCTTGTTTGATCTACGTAATAAAATTATGCACAAAAACATCTTGTTTTTTTTTAAGTAAATCAAGCAGAACATTTGTATCAGTGTGCTTGGGTTTTTAAGCATATAAAATCAATTTAAAACCATTCGTTACATTTTAAGGGGGGGGGGGTGAAACACTCAGTTTCAGTCAATCTCATGTCAATCTTGAGTACCTATAGAGTAGTATTGCATCCTTCATATCTCCGAAAAGTCGTTAGTTTTATTATATTTATTAAAGAAATATAGGCTGTACCGAGTCTTTCCGGAAAAAAATGAGCGGCTGGAGGCGTATCGAGTGGGTGGAGCTAAAGAATGAAGAGTGCGCACAAAGCGGTGACGTCCTCAAGCGTGGAGAAGAAAACGCTACACTAAATCAGATTCAAGTTCAACTAATACATATATGATCCAGAATCAGATCCGGAGGCTGAAATAAATTGAACAGGGGAAGCAACAACAGCAGGACGTCCGTCTCTGTGGTATGTACTGTATTTAGTGGCCTGTTAACATTTGTGTGTGTTTACTCGCAGTTTATGAGGACATGATTCGGTTTATGGACTATTGTATGCGACTAAACCTTAGCAGTAGCAAGCAAAACGGTTTTGCACGTCAGACTAGTGTAATGTTATACATAGAACAACAATGGAGTAACCGTTAGCGCATTTGAATGACGAAGCACGCTTTGTGAGAACGCTAGGTTTGTGTTTGGGTGGTTTTACAATAAACAAACTGACACCTATAATGGTCAGCTAAACAAATGTATTTAAACACAAACCATAGATCGCATGCTCCTTTGATAAATTAACTAACGTTATACACGATCGTGTTGTTTACTGATGTTTACTTACGCGATGATAGCCATCAGCATAGACATTTGAAGCAGTTTTACTCACCGCGCACGACCGTGAACATTTATCACTGGGACCGCTCTGTCAAAAACACACTTCTTTGGTAACTGTTGATTTGGTGAAGTCCTGTGACAGCAGTGACCGTGGAGATCCACTTTTGCGACGCGACTGAAGCGTGATGTGACGCTTCCCGTCATTTCTGCGTTCAAATCGGTTAAAATGCTTTGCTGCCTTTCCGGAATGCTGTGCTGAAGCGTTGAAGTCACCCATAGGAATAAAGTGGAGCGCGGTGCGACAGAAGTGTTCACGGACGACTGGATCTGCAGCTGAGCGAGTGTTTATGGGCGTGCATTTGCTCTCTCGCTCTAGTCACGCACGTGCGCACCCTACCGGGGTCCCATACAAGGACCTTCCGCTCAGTCGACGTCAAGCGGACCCATACTCGAAAAAAACTCTCCGAAACTTGTGAGAAACCGGAAGGAGTATTTTTGACACAGAAATACTCCATCAAACGTCCAACATTAGTTTTTGAAACTTTGTCTATGTTTAGGATGGGAATCCAAGTCTTTAACAGTGTAAAAAGCTCAGTTTGCATGAAACAGCATTTCACCCCCCCTTTAAGTTTATTATTGTTGTTATATATTAATTTTATTGTTTAATACATAATTTATTTTTTTCTGTTTCCCAACATTGTAAATCCAACAGCCAACTAAAGAATGTCAGAAAGGTTGACAGGTTTTTGTGAATCAGCTCTATTATATACCACAGCTTTTGAGAAATTGTCTCTCTTTTTGTGTTATTTGCATCGAAGGAAGATTCAAATACAGTTTTGACTTGTAAATGGTGTTGATATTGACGACAGCAGGAAAAGGTTATTATCCTATATCCTGTGTTTGTACAGGTACGGAGAGAAGCGTTACGCAGGTTGCTGGAACAGGAGAGACAACTGCACATCAGAGAGTTGAGCAAGACTGGTCTGGCCATTTATCAACAAAGAACATAAACCATTAAAAACATATTCCCATTCAGCTTTCACATTTCACAGCTTCTGCAAGGTTGTATTTGGTTGAGCTCTAGGTCTGACCATGAAACTTTCCCAAAACATACTGATAACACGCACTTTCTCTCAGTAAGAGTTTCAGACAGTATTCATCATTAGTGGCTAAAGACAAAATGTAAAGTATTGTTCACATAGGCCCGAGTGACCCCCAGCGACCTATAGGCTGTCAGGGTCAGCTAAAATAGTAAATACAGGTTTTAACTAATAAATCTCATAAGTTTAAAGTCATTCAAATCATTTGATATTTAGAAGGATACATATTGATTAATAACAACCTCAGTGGATTTAAGAATCCACCCCCTCACCTGTGATCACTTAAAATCTTATATCAAGCTCATTTTAGTTTCCTCTGTCTACACACACACTACCGAACAAAAGTCAGCACAGCGAGATCACAATACAAGACGTCTCTTATTTTCACCATGGCCACATTTGTTTGATAAAATGCAGGCTTAATAAACAAAACAAAAATATGTAATATTATCCCAGTGTTAGGTGTAATGCATTACTAATTAATTACTGTCATTTAATTACTATTCCCTTGAAAAGTATAGTAAGGGATTACTCTTAATTTTTCTGTAATTCATTTAAAGTTACTTCTGATGTAATTGCATTATAGAAATATTCTATATTCTCAATATAGTGCGATTGATAAATGTATGTTTTTAATATAAACTTCTCCCTTTTGGTCAGTTTAAGACTAATTTATTTATATTTATATTATAAATAAATAATTATATTTATATTTATTTATATTTTATATTTATTTGAAAGAATTAAATAAGCAGTTTCATGTTTATCCTTGTATTGTTTAACTGGTTGTGGTTGATATGGGGTTTAGAAAGTAATTAGTAATTACATTTTTTTACAGTGTCATTGTTACTTACATTAGTTACTATAGCAATTACTATAAATTATGCATAACACGCTAACTAACCTTAAACCAAACCCTAACCATATAGAACGTACATATATATTACTCAGTACTTAAATGTATAGTTACACAACAAAGACAATATTCTAATTAATTAAAATAAAGTATAATCAATTAATTAGTAATTGAATTACATGCACTGTTGAAAATGTAATTAGTAGCTATAATTATTACTTTTTTAGAGTAACATACCCAATGCTGTATTATACTTCAGGAATCATTCAAATATGCTGATTTAATACTCAAGAAACTTGTCTTATTATTATCATCAATAGTCAGCTTAATTTTTATATAAGCAGATCATTATAAAATTGCATGTTGGAGATAATCACCATGTTTACTAGTTCATTGCACATGTTAATGCATCATTCAAGAAATTAATTTATGGTGAACTTCTATAAAATAAATTAATTAATTAGGGGTGACCCCGAATAGTCGAAGATTCGATGCATTAATATGCAGAGCCAGATTCGACCACCGATCTCACAGTCGAATCTTTGTGAGTGTTATGAAACAAGGATCATACCATTTTGGCAATATGGGGGTGCTCAATATTTAGTTCACCCAAAAATGAAATTGATGTCATTAATGACTCACCGTAATGTCGTCCCCCCCGTAAGACCTCCGTTCATCTTCAGAACACAGTTAAGACCTTTTATATTTAGTCCGAGAGCTTTTCTGTTCCTTCATGAAAGTGTATGCACACTATAGGCTGTCCATGTCCAGAAAAGTAATGAAAACATAATCAAAGTAGTCCATATGTGACATCAGTTAGTTAATTAAAATTTCTTGCAGCATCGAAAATATATTTTGGTCCAAAAATAACAAAAAAACGGCAATGTTATGTGATTTCTGCAGTTTGGCACGCGATCCGAATCATGACTCAATCCGCTGATTCATGACCGTTTGAATCTTTATTTGAGGATTGAAAACAAACGCGGAAGAGAAGACAATGCTGAATAAAGTCGTAGTTTTTGTTATTTTTTGAATATAAAATATCTTAACTGTGTTCTGAAGATGAACGGAGGTCTTACGGGTGTGGGACGACATTAGGGTGAGTCATTAATGACATCAATTTCATTTTTGGGTGAAATGAAACGGGACACGAACCTCAGCGCCTTCGAACACGTTTTCAATGAGTGTACACACACTGGCGGCGGCCGGAAGTTTAAAATCCTGTTGCGCCATAGAGCGCCATTTCAAGGTTTTATATTACATTTATATTATATTTCCCTCAAATCGTCAATGTACATACTGATTTCACCCTGTGCTACAAGATACACCTATCCTGCAGCTCTTCTGTCAGAAGGAGATTCAAAATTGAGCTCTCGCGTATGTGCTCGTCCGGTGTGAGATACCTGAGACGCTGCTGAGCTTCGTGTCCGGTGTTCGAACCCCTTTAGGTATAATCGGCTTAAGAATTTGCATGTAAATGCACTCAAAGTTTTCTTTTCCTCTCTAGGCAGGTATTTTTTTAGGTTTATTTATCAAAATATTCTTTTATATATTTGTGTGATGTTCTGAATTTCGATCGCAGCTTTAAAATGTTATGAGAATGTTTATCCACCACATTTAAACCTAAATAAGAAAGCTATTGTCAGTTCGTCTGCCAGTTGGCAGGCAGTTTTGGTTACTTTATTAAAAGTTGTTGCTGTGTGCACTGTGCAGTGTAAATCCTTAGTCGGGGACACCCCTAGAATGAATTACGGTCACCTAAAAAAAAACTATTCCTGTGTTTGATATTCAGGAATTACAGGTTCCTGTCATTGCTGTTGGGCGATCTATTGTGTTCTTTAGAAAGAAAAGGAAGGCAAACACTGTTCACATAAGAGCAGGACTGTATCCTTTCCTAACAACACAATTAGACATGAAGAAAAATAGTAGCACTGGTAAATATGTACGTTCCCACCCTGAAGATCCTACATTAAGCAACTCCAATCATAAGTTAAGGTGTATAAGGTGACTCAAGTTACTAGAGACTGACTGATACACCATGAATGTGGATAAACAAGTTAACAGAACTAGAATAATGGGACTTACACATTTGTTCACATAATGCGGTCATATTAAAAAGCTTACAATGCAAGTACAATGAAATTAAAACCGCCAAATATGCTTCTAAGACCAAGGATTGTTTTAAATACTTGTACATAACCTTTATCATGACAATAAAACTTGTTAAACCTCCTCCAGTCTGTTTCTTTAGATGAGCAGAACAGACACACCCCATCCTCAAACTTGAATAGTGTGCTAAACAGAAGACTTAATTCTCCAAATAATTTTTGGTTTAAGCCGTTGCTGATTGCTCAAGTGAAATGATGCAATACAAGAAACTTTATAAGCACTCTACAAGGGTCAGTTACACTGTATGATGAGCAAATAGACAGTACCAGAGTCATTTCCTTTGTTTGCAAAAGCATATGCTCTGGAAGTGCAAAATGAATAATGAATTTAAATAGGAAATGTTCGAAGTAAACGCAAGATATGTAATCAGATTACTTATTTCAAGTAACTAGTACACATTAACTTTAGAAATGCAAGTGACTTTGTTTCCCCATGTATTGTTTTACACCTCTCCTGTCCCAATGTTGAGGGAGATCTATAATAAAGTGCAGAGGCGTTGTGTGCACTGTGTAAACATAATGGATATTGGAGTTGTAGACTAAATGTGAGCAGACATTTACTCATCTCACTTGCACAAAAACAGATTCTGTATCCCTCAAAATAATAGTAAAATGCAAACTCAGCCATTCAACTTTTAAATGAAAAAAAAAATAAACATAATAATACACTGCCTTGATTAAAATGTATCAGTGTCATGTGACTAGTGTGAACGGTCACATGACCAGATCAGTTTTCTTCCTGCATGCACATCTAGATGATTTCGGGTGTTTCTCAAACAGAGGGCTGCATTCTACCGAGACTAGTGGGCTAGTGTCCTCCTCAGCAATTTAGCTAAAGCTAGAATGAGACGGTCTAGTAACCACGTCACACGTTCCCATCCCGCGGTGACATTTAAAAAAAAAAAAAAACTTTGTTATAAATCTTTATTATATGCAATACAGTGAATGACAGACGTCTGCGCTCTCCCGGTGGCTTATGTTATTGTTAGCTTAGTGTTAGTGATTAATTTAAAGATAACATCTACGCTTTCATGTCCGAAAACATTATTTTTTGTCTCATTTCTAAAAATACTGATTTTCAGTCAAATTAATTTTTACAGCTGTCTGACTTTGAGATGGTTAGTCCAAACCAGCCGTTCGCTGTAGGCTTTGAAAGGGAACTTCTGTTAAAAATATCTCGCTTGCCATTGAACTTTGAGCTTCATAATTTTACAGGTATAATTTATGCTCTAACAGCAACATTACACACTAACTAAAGTTTGAAAGATGGAATCGCGAAGAACTGGACCTTTAAACATTTAAACATCATATAAATCAAAACGATCTAATGTTACTGAATGAAATGTGGACCCAAGATGAGCTATAGGGCTGTGCAAGCATTAGGGGTGTTCATAGACTCGATCTACTCCATCTGCGTTTGATTATCACTCTGAATCTGATCTGGATACAGTTTTTCACAAAAACATGATTTTTTTCAGCTTTTTGTTCAAAATGTTGCTTTTTTTATGAAACTTACCCACATTCAAGTGCTAATAAAAAAAGGAATGCATGAAGCTAGAATAAAACATTCAGGATCAGCTCATTCTTTTGATATATGGCATGCTAAGATAGAAAATATTCTATGGGCCATTACATTTTTGTTAAAATGGTCAAAACTGGCAACTTTTTTTTTTTTTTTTTTTTTTAACATTGGTGGGAAAAGAGTTAAGAAAACTTTTGAGTCTTTTTTTTCACATCAGTCTTAATTACACATTTATTTAGTGCATTGTTCACAAAGTAGCACATCCACACGTTATTTAATGAAATAACATTTTAAAAAATCAAATAAGGTGTGAAGAAAAAAAAAATATATATATATACTACACAACCCCATCCAGAAAAATATTCCTGAGCGCTCCATTAGCCTTCTGAAATCCCTTCACAGTGCAATTGCGCACAACTTCCTATAAACAGACAAGCAAAAGGACTTTGTAAAAAAAAATCTTTGAAATTATACACAACATAACTATTACAGGTTATAATCAATTGAATAGACTCAAATCAACCACTCTTACTTTGCCTCTTCATTTGCAACATCCACGAATTTGCAGATCTTCACGTCTCTTTCTAGAATGCTCTTTTTTAGTCCCAGAATCTCATCCTGAGCTTTCTTCTTCTCAGCTTCTTGGTCTCCTGCAGAGGAACAAGGGAGAGAGTGAAACGAAAACATTGACAATGAGCATTATATTATCCACAAACCTTCTGACACTACAGTTCTTTAAATAAAGATTACGCATATGTACCCTTTAATTTCTTAAGTGCTTCTTTTGCGTCATTGCTCTTCTTCTCTAAAGTACCCTGAAACAGACAGAAAGACAGTGTGAGAGCACATACGTGTATGGTTTATACAGTATGGGCAGACAAAACAGGAACACAGGGCTCAGTTTAACAAAGAACACTGCAATAGACCAAATCACCAAAAGTGATTTGCATATACACTGTAAAACATCCACTGCGGCGATGTTATAAAAACACTGTAAAGAATCCTGAAACATTTTCACATATTGCACATTCCATCTGTCAAGAGACTGTCAAGATATATTATGAAGCATTTAAAATAGAGCAAATAGAAGCCTAAAAGCAAAAGTTCACAGTAAAACATGAATATTGTGAAATATTGCAATTTAAAACATATTTTAAAATGTAATGCATGTTGGTGGCTGTATATAAAGCGCATGATGAAGTAGTGTCCAAAAGAAAGTCATTTATTACCAAAGAAAACAAACACAATGTCGATCACAGGGGAGATAACTCACTCTTCCGCAAAGGATAAAACACTGGTGTTTAAACAATACAGGACAATGAACTGACTGTAACTGTGGGCATATGTGCAAAGGGCAAACAAAGGAGTTAACAAGTTTATTAACAAGGTAACAAGCAAATGGGGTAGGAATGGAAAGAGAAAACAGAACATAACCCTGACACTGAATGCAAAGCTACATTTTCAGAATCATTACTCCAGTCTTTAGTGTTACACGATCCTTCAGAAATCATTCTATTATGCTCATTTTTTCTCTTCTTTTTTTAAGGAATACTTCATAATTGTCCTTTACTTCTAATAATGATAATGAAAATAGTAAGCGCGGCTGATTTTAATGGATGAATGTTCGCATATTTATTTAACTGTATAAAATAGCTTAAAAAGGAATGAAATTCAACAAGAAATCAAAAAGATTGCTGTATTGCCAAAGAGTCACATCTCAAAACTAGATACTCTCACAGTTTCGTAACATTAAATATGATCATATAGTGTGGAAATATAATCATTCTGTGCCGCTGTAAATCTTTCAGGAAAACTTCCTGATGTTCCTAATACACTGTTAATCGCTTACGCTTTTGGGTTGATAAATATTTGAAGCATAAAACGTATATCCATGTATGAATGTACGATATAAATCATACAGTATTCATACACATAGTTGTGTTTTTATATATCTGCTATTATTGTGGATTTCTGAACTTTTGTTTTATTTGGGGTCAATTGTTCCTTTTTTTACTGTGTATGTTTTGTCATCCCCTTTTTCTCTACACATGTTAAAATGTACAACTATGTTCTGACATGTTATAATATGTGGAGAAACATAAATAAAACGAGGGGGTAAAGAAAAAAAGAGAAATGACTAATTCCGGTGTTGAGGGAAGGGGCATCGGACTGGGGGTAAAACCAGTACTGCTGACCAGGGCACCAAGGGGAGAGAGGGCCCTTGAAAAATCTGGAATATATTTTAACATGGAACATAAGGACCCATCAGGACTGCCTATGCATAAGGCCTGGGATCTTGTGTTACACCCTTGGTTGGTTGTGGGTAACACATTACAAGCATTGTGAGATATGTAATCAGATCACTTTGTCATGTAACTTGTAGAAAAATAGATTACTTTTAAATTTAGAACAAAATATCTGAGTTACTTTTTCAAACAAGTAATGCAAACTACTTCGTTTTCCCATTCATCACCGAGACCTCTCCTGTCCGGCTGTGTAAACATGATGGTTATTGTAGATCTACAGTAGAGTAGCACACATTTACTCATCTCACTTACACAAAAACAGATTCAGTATTACTCAAAATAAATGAAAACAGTGACATGCAGACTCAGAATATTATGCAAACATTAGATGTTAAACTACACAAATATACTAAATGCTTTTAATCTCACTATATTAACCAACATCTTTGCTGAGGATCCAATTTCACCATAATAAGGAAAAATGACTTTAGTGAGTTTTTTTATTGCTGAAGTAAGGGTGTTGAACTTTCTTCTCCTGTCCTATTCTTCTGAAGTCCAGAACAGCAGAACAGCTGAACGGTTTGTTTGAGCTGCGCCCTCTAATATGCAGAACTGAATTTGCATTTGCTTTAGGTGTGAACAGGCCCAGGTGAACATTTGCCAAAATATAACTTTTTTAGAAATAAGTAATCCCAGATCAGACAAGTAAAAAAATAAACATTACTTTCCAAAAAAAGTGACCAAGTAATGCTATTAGTTACTTTTTTATGGAGTAAGGCAATATTATAATGCATTATATACATGCATAATATTATATAATGCATTTTTTTAAGTAACTTTCATTCAGCAAGGACGCATAAAATGTATCAAACATGGCTGGGAGTGTCAGACACATGCAACAATGAACAATTAAACAGACTTTAAGATGATTTTAGGCAAAAAAGCTGAAAAATGCATTGTAGTCTATGGGAATTTCATGTTTTGTTCTATTGAAGTGCCACCTAGAGGCACAATCCTATCGTTTTGTGTGTGTCTTTGGAGCCTATACATGCATGTCAATTTTGGTGAAAATCTCTCATTTCGTTTTGGAGTTATAGACATTTATATAAAAACATAAATGACTGACACCTGTCTTTGATTGAATTTTACTACCCCCTAATATCAATATTTTGATATTTGGCCAGTATTAAAATGCTATAGACCCATGTTTTCAAACTTCTGACGCTGGTTTCGTCTTGATCGGACTAGCGGTTTCGAAGATATCAGCTAATGTTTTATAAGCGTTTATTTACAACGCTCCACAAACCATATGCAGAAACCAAGTCATTGGACTTTGCAAAAATTCAGGAAACTAAAAAATGTACTCCCATGAAAATAACCACAGAACCACACCCAAAGTTATGAGCATGTGAAGAAATAAATTATCCCCTAGGTGGCGCTGTTTCAAAACTTCTCAGGCTCCTTCAGGGTATTGTGCTGATGACCCATACCGAGTTTCCTAACAATCTGTTCATGTGTTCATAAAATACAGCATTTTAGCACATAATTCAAAATGGGCGATATGGTAAAATCAGATATCACTCGACTCTGCATGACATCCCGAATCTAACGAGACCACTTTTATGATTGGACAAACAGTTCTGAAGTTATAAGCAAAAATAGCCATTTTTCGTGTCTTCGGACCAGTAGGTGGCGCTGTGCCAAAACACTGCAGGTCAGTTCAGGTTATGCTTCTGATGACACGTACCAAGTTAGGTCTGACTGCGATTAAACGCTGCAGAAGAGCTACATAATTTGTTTGCGCACTTATCAAAAACGATTTGACGATTTAACATGAATCCCATTAACATTATTTGTCAGCATGGTCTGAAGATTATCTTTTTCAATTTTTGTGAAATCAGAGCAACGTCTTGAGGAATTTGAAAAAGTAGGAAAATTTACATGATAGAAAATAAAGTCAACGGGGGAGCCAAGCAATCAAAGGGAAAAAATTATTTAGTTTCTAGTCCTTAGGCTGTGTTTTTTAGCCAGCAGAAAACGCTAAGCGCTCTGCTGAAAACACCTCGCTGTGAGCGCTTGAGAGCGTTTTGGCAGGCAGCGTTTTTTTTTTTTCTTCAGTTGAGACTCTTTGCTTGTTATGATACGGAAAATCCACGGAAGTCTTACTAATTTCACAGGTAGTTTGTTTCTGTATTGGTTCTATATAAAACTGCAGATCCAATGTAAAGTATTTGCTCTGGCTTTTGTTTTAAATCATTTTGTTCCGTTATTATTGCTTGTTTTCATCTGATGACGACACGCAGAATGTTGTATTTGTCCCGCCCCTCCTCCACTGTGATTGGACGGCTGGGTGAAGAGTGACAGTGATGAGCGCTGTGTTTTACTCAAAGTTGAACATTCTTCAACTCTCGGCGACCAGTTAAAAAAATGCTGCGCGCTCAGCGCTTGAGCGTGAAATACTCGCTCAGCGCCTCGTTGCGCTCCAGCCGTTCTAAAAACGCGGCGCTCTCATTGAAAACAATTGAAAACGCCAGCCAGCAGCGTGAAAAAACGCTTTGGTGGACACATGGCCTTAGGGTTCAAAAGTTATTAGCATAAATATGAGTGAAACTTTGGACAGTTGGTGGCGTCAGATAGTTTGTTTTAGAGACTCCAAAATTGGTGTGGTTAGTATTGGTACTGAGCTCTATCCGTGTACCAAATTTCACAATTTTCCTGCAAACGGTTTTATTGGCTGCCATAGACTCCAATCAACGCTTTTCACAGACTGTGATGACACGTTTTAACGATCATCAATATGGTAAATCTTTTTTTGTATTTTCATTTTTTTTATTTTTTTTTTATTTTTATGTATGTACATATATGACACTAATAGTTTGTATTACCGGTATATTACTTTTGCATTAAATTACAAAAAACAACTTACCGCTGCTGTGAGGGTGTTTCTAATACAGTGTCTATGGGAGTGACGATAAAAATAACATCTTTCTCTCTTTTCACTGTCGTTATTATCAATCTCTCTTTTGGGAAGTTGTGAAATCACTATTGTTGCATTTTTCTTTTACTATTCTCTCATTCACCGCTATAAAAGTTAACCCAACTATGACTACTTCCACTCTGAGAAACCTGGAAATGTGAAAAGGGTCTGTGGTGGGAATAATAATAATAAGAAGAAGAAGAAGAAGAAGAAGAAGAAGAAGAAGAAGAAGAAGAAGAAGAAATCAAATTATTTCGGTGCTTGGCCCCTAATTACAATTTAAAATATATTAAAATAGAAAACAGGTATCTTTAGACTACAATACTATTTCACAATATTACAGGTTTTACTGTTTTCTTCATCAAATAAATGCAATGCAGCCTTTGGGGAGCACATCAAAAAAAAAAATCTCCACCAAAACTGTTAAACAGTAGTGTTTATAGCATTCAAGGCCGCAGTACATAAACTTATCAAAAGTATTTAATGTCACCTACCCTCATATCATTAACAAAAGAGCAAAAAGGAGTAGCTTCATGCAAAGGCCAAGAAAAATACAGCAGTATTTGATTCGAGTTTGTGATTAATTTAAAGTGAATCAATCAAAATCCAGTTCTATTACTTAAATCAGAAAATCACTTGCTGCTCAACTGCTACAAGATTATTTATACTAGCCTACCGTTTCAGTTTTGCAGGTGCCAAGTTCCTTTTCAGAATCAGAGGTGCCTTTCTTAATGTCTTCCATCTGTTTTTTGAGCTGATCCCTCTGTGTGTTCAGTGCATTAAGCTTTTTATTGAGCTCCTCCACTTTCGTCTTAGCTTCCATAATGCCATCCTCCTTCAACTTCACCTGTTCACTGGAAACAACGATGCGTGTTTTCAGGTTGCGGATATTGAGCTCCTGCTGTACAGCCTGGTAGATTATAATCAGCAGCGCACATAGGGCCAGGAAAACCATTGCCGATAAGCCTCTCATCCTGAGGGAATAAAGGGAGGAAGAAAGAAGACCAAAAGTGTTCCTCAGGGGACAGCTGATTTTGTTTTCTCTCTCTATCTGTAGACAGTCACTTGGTTCTCATGAAAGGAGCGCCTATGCTGTTGAATGAAACTGACGCAGCTCCCTGTCTTGTCTTCCTGAAAATCATTCGATCTGTGCCAGAGACAGGTAAGCCTGTCTTACCTGTACAACTGGATGTCTGGGTTTAGGCACACAAATGTGTGCGCGCGAGCGTGTGTGTTATAGAGAGAAACCTTAACACTTCCTTCCCTGACCAACTTTTCCACTCTCTCTCCACCCACTTTTGTTTTTTCAAAGCAAAATGGGAAAAACAATAGGCTATGACATAAAGTCTCAGTCATTTTGTTCACATCAAATTATATAGGCTCCCTTTCTAAGCCCTCCCTTATCCCTCATACAACCACCCAAAATGGTTACAGGCGTGGCATTATAAAACGCAGCAAATTTCGTAAATCATTACAGGTGGTTAAACAGGATGAACCGGGATACTCTTGTTTGCATGACTTAACCAACATGTCAAACTGTCGTCTGAGTAGGCCATCGAAACCCCTCTTTTTTCCCCAGCCGTGTTGCTCACCTAGTTCGTTGAGGTTTCAATACTCTACTGTGAAGGCTTGGTTCGCCAGATGTGAAAATTATTTTGTCCATCATTGTACTTGGATTTTAAGTTAAGTGGTAAGTTTCAGACGTGGCTTAAAAGAAGAATTTCTTCTATATCTGACAAGAATTTACTCTACTTGTGGTATAAGCGACTTGGACGGCCGACGTGGTCGAACCTGTCGGAACGAGCGTCCTCGCGTCAACAACTCACTGAACCGAATCATTGAACGGAGAATCATTTCTGTCGGACTTGAACATGTCCAATTTATGCTAAACTGCGAAAAGAAACGAATGAGAGCAATAAGTGAAAGAGGATTTGACTGAAATGAGGCTTACTTAGCAGAATATTAAATAAACGTATTGGAAATAGGCATTGAATGAGAGATTTGCGAACACAGTCAAAACCATTGTATTTTCACACAGTGGTCGATGAGATTGAGTCTATTTGTCCATAAGCAATTTTCTCTAAATGAACGAATACATCAATAAATTGTATTATCATGCAAAGAGCCAGAATCACTTATACAAAGATTCAGTTTTTTATTCGTAGATGTTTGGAAGATTTTACAGATATTTGTTCATGATAGCATTTAGGCTATTGCTAAAATCATGCTGAATTTTCTGGGATTTTACAGTATTTTCTGATGTATGGAATAGGGATAAAAAACATGTCAACAAAATAAAACAATAATTTTGATCCTGGCTTTATACAGTACTCAGATTTCTGTGACACATAGCCTACAGTATTAGCCTATAACAAATAATAATTGTGAAAAACAAAATAAACAAACTAAAAAAAAAAAGTAAAACGTATCAAAAGTTCAAACCACACATATAGGCTTCTGTGTATCTGTATCCATGACGTACATTATTTGCTGAATCAGTTTAACCAGATCATTGAAACGAACTGTTCGAAAGAACCGATTCGGGGAGATGAGTCGGACCATCCATCAAGCGTAACGTCTTACGTCTTAATTGCTCGACCTCACACCAATGCGTTTGGGGGTGGGTGGGTGTGGTTTGTCACATGTGGGCTGTGTTACCTGTAACGTCGGCTCCACTCCTTTCAAGCACCGCTCAGGTGAACAGGTATTGCGTTAAAAGAAATCTAACCAGGAAGGAAGCCATTTGAGGATAGTTTACTTAGGCTATTTTTGCATTTTTACATTTTAGCTCTTCAACATAATGCCAAAGCATTCGTGTTTTAGGAGGTGTTAGAATCGGTGACATCTGTGCACCTGCTAGCGCGAGAGACAGGATCTAAATCCGGTCCAGCTTCCTCTTGAGACCTCCATCATGAAGTTTCCTGCCCTGCTGTTGGGTTTTCTCTTGGTGTGCAGTCTGGGCATCGCTGGCTACATCCATTCCAGACGAAAGCTGGAACTGCATCTGAATAAACAGGCTTCATTTCTAGATATTAAATTCAGAGTGACCAGAGATGTTCTAGGAGAATACAAAGAGCAGTTTATCCAGTCAAACACACAGTTGGAAAAGTCTACGACAGAGGTGGACACTCTAACCAAAGACCTGACCCAAGTTAAGAGCTTAGCGGCTCAGAAAACGAGTGACTTTGATATCTGTAAAGGACACAAGGTGAGTTGAATAAGGGGATATTTGTTTATACAATTATCAGACTTAATTTTTATTCTCTTTAATGGATTTCTTCTCCAGAAACAATACACAGATGAAATTGCTGCTTCAGAATCAGAGACTAAACATATTCAGGGTGAGTTCATTTTCAATTTTAAAAGGAAGACTTTGTGGAAATGTCTGGTGTTAAAAAAACCGATATATATGTTCACATTGCACTGTATTGTATCTCTGATTAACTAGGCAAAAAAACCCCATAACAATACTGCCCCCCGGCGGCAACAAATGTAAATAACTGATAGGCTACATAGGCCTGATGTTAGTCGCTGAGTATTGAAATTAAGCAATTTATCTCTGTTAAAGTGGTTGACAATAGGCTACATTTTGTACACCAGGGACCTGCTTGTAGGCAGCATTATTGTATATGTATGTAATGTGCGTGTGTTTATGTTTTATGTATTTATTTCTGTCTTCTGTACCTAGATGAGTTAGTGAAGGCCAAGAACCATTGGGAAGCGGATGTTGCTTTTTTAAAAAAACAATTGGAGCAGGAGAGCACACTCTGCAAGTACATCGACAAGGCATCTGAGGAGGGAAAGTGAGTGCATTTGTATAACAGAATGATTTATGGATCTCCAATCTAATTTAACTGTCAGAAAAAGTGGCTAAATATGTGCAGAACTTGATTGCCAGTCCTTCTGTTCTGTTCACAATGTACATATTAACCTGAGACCTTTAAAGAGGATTTTACATTGTTACATATAAACATACTTTTTTTGTTATTACTTTTTTATGTAACATAAATAGGAAATGAACAAAGAGTATTTCTGCTGAGCGTTAACATTGCTTAAAAATACTCCTTTACTTCTCCAAGGAAACTTTGTAACATAATTGAAGAGCCGCCAAAGCCCAAGGAACCACAAGCAGACAAAGCCAACCCTGAAGAAAAACCAGAAGAACTGAAACCGGAGGAAAAAAAAGGTGATGCTGAACAGCCAAAAGTAAACGTGCAGTGAAGAAAAAACAAGTGGATTGAGTTTGTGTTTGTGTTTGGGAGACGGAGAACAATACCATGCCAGCGTCCCCTGGGGAACGGTATAGGAAGATTAGCTAAGGCTGAACATCTTGCTTGGGTTGATCTCCGACATTCCAGACGTCCATCAATCGGCAGACACACACTTTCTCAACTCTGTGCACGCAAACCTGGGTTTGAAGTTTGACTGATGACATTGCGGTCTGTAATATTTCTGCTCTGTTTTCTGACAAATAATTGGTTTAAAAGAAATAAGGGATGATAAAGGTTATATTGACCACATCAGTTGCATATCTCCTATATATCAATTGCATTTTGTTGTCCAATTTACCAACAATTAAGTTATGTAAAATTTTCTTGGATCATTTTTTTTCTTTCCTTTTTTATACACACAGTCAGGTTTCTTTGCTTTCTGGGCGTGTTTGTCTTTTTAAAAATTCTTTATTGCCCCTGTTACAGTGTCATCATGACCCTCCCTCAGGCTCATGCATACATGTCCGCTTGTATCGACCAATGGGAAAGCTCTGACCCTCTTACTGTCACTCCTATTTATCTTCACTCTGTTTACCTCAGTTACTATTGTTATATAGTCCTAACAAAACTGAGCTTCAGTGGAGCCGCTGTGAAGTTCAAAGAGTTGCTCTTCAGTGTCCTTTGTTATAAGTTTTGGTTTTAGGCTGAAATATTGTGATGTTTAATAGAAATAAAGGCAGCGTTTGATTTGACATTTCCTTTTATATGTTCTTCCAGTAAGTTTTTACTGCTGTCATTCTAGGTTGTTTAACCAGTTTGATGGGTATGTAAAAAAATAAATTAAAAAGGCAGTTTGAGACGAAACATAATATACAGCACCAACTTTCTGATAAATCTTCGGCAGTATTTATAGTTGTGTTAAACGGAACTGGAATATTCCAGGTTTAATAGAAGTTAAGCTCAATAAAGAGCCGACATGGCATGAGATCAACAGAAAACAACTGTTTTATGTCAAATATATTATTCAGGACAGTACTCATTAAAAAAAATAACATGCATTTTGTATGATCCCTCTAATTTTGTTAAAAACTTCACATTTTCACAGATTCTGCAAGGGGTGTGTATACTTTTGAGCAAGAATGCTATATTCAGTGGTGTTTGGTGTCTCTTTATAAAGGCTGAGCACTAACCGTTATTCACACACTTGAACCAGAAGGAAATGCGATGCATTAAGAGAGCCGCGTTTCCTTCTGGAGCATCAGTGAATGCGAACCTTTTTAATAGTTGTGCTTGAGTCCCTCAGTTGTCCTCAGTGGGAAAAGATAAAACTCAAAATCACAGTCACTGCTTGAAATGGTTCAGATAGGCAAAAGATGGTGGAAAACTGAAGAATTTGCAGGACCTGAAAGATTTTTCTGAAGAACATTGGTCAGTTCAACTGCTCAGAACAAACAAGAGGCTCAGCACAGTATTAAGATTCAATGGTTCATAAACTTCTGAACAGGGTCATTTTTTTTAAAAATGTATATGTAAAAATATATATATAAATTATTGGCCCCACTTTATATTAGTCGGCCTTTACTATGTACTTAAGTACAAGTACCATGATATTGAGGTGGGATACGGGTAAAGTTAGGGACAGGTGTGGAGATATGGGTATATTTAAGGGTAAAGTTAGGGACAGGTGTGGAGGTATGGGTATATTTAAGGGTAAAAAAAGTGCATTTTTACATTTTTTTACATCTCTGGCCCATCTTAGACCTAACAAAAAAGTGCCGATTCAAGATGCTGACCAATGCACAAATCTATTGAGTGGTTTACAAAAACAGAGCTCAAAGAAGGATACTTTCATGTGCCTGTTAATCCAGATCACAAAAAGGTTATTGGTGTCAGCCACCCTCTTAGGCTGTGGGTATAAAGATCCTTCCATACCTGGACGATTGGTTAATCTGTACACCAAGCTGGGATGATATCGGCAGCAATAAAATGTAGTGCCTCTGGAAATGCTCAAGAGACAAATTATACAGGTAAGTAAAGTTGAAGGTCACCCTGAAATGTGTTCAGGTTCTGTGTCCGTGGATAAGCAAAAAGTGTTTGATACCTCTGGGGACCATACCAGCAAGGAGAATGGGGGTGACAATGGATGCTTCTCTGGCAAGGCAGAACAGTCAGGGGTTTATAGGTGTTCTCCTGGACCACATCAATGTACTGGAGTTGAGGACAGCCTATCTGTCTTTGAGACATTTGATTACATTCTACAGGTCAATGTCCTTGTAAGGACCGACAACATTTCAGCATTGTATAATATCAACCATCAAGGAGAAACCAGGGGTCTCATTTATAAAGCGTGTGTATGCACAAAACGGGGCTGGAAACGTACATATGCCAGTTCCCACGCAAAGGTTGTGATCTATAAAAAACAAACTTGACGGGAGAATGTGCGCACCTTTAAGCAAACTTTGAGCTATGTGTACGCACATTCTGGAGACAAAGGGAATTGGCGACACAGATGGTGAAGTTGTGAACTGAAGTTAGATCGTGAACTGTAGAAGGGGTGGTGGAGGGATGTTGAGTGCATGTGATCCTCCACTTGAGCTGATTGGTAGACATGTTGATTACTGATTGTTGACAGCTGGTTGGAATGACATCATGATTGGGTAGATCATTTGAACGTGCTCCTCCCGAACTTAGTTTTTTAAGAAACATCATATATCATAAAATATCAAAGTTTCATGAAGCACAATTGCTCATTGGTCCTAACTATTACTGTGTTCATTACAAAACCGTCATGAGAAAGCACTCACTATAACATTTTCGTCTTAAATTTTTGTCTACAAATAAATTCTGTGATTTTGTCAAGGTGTTAACGATCAGTCTATTTGTTAGAAACATACGGCATTGATTACGCCAATGGCAGAATAAGGAGAGAACAAGTTTTCATTCAGGGACATTATCATCAAAACTGCATGGGGGGTGAAATGCTGTTTCATGCATACTGAGCTTTTTACACTGTTAAAGACTTGGATTCCCATCCTAAACATTGACAAAGTTCAAAAACTAATGTTGGACGTTTGATGGAGTATTTCTGTGTTAAAAATACTCCTTCCGGTTTCTCACAAGTTTCCGAGAGTTTTTTCGAGTATGGGTCGGCTTGACGTTAATAGAGCGGAAGGTCCTTGTACGGGCCGTATGGGCTCTTCTCCCGGTAGGGTGCGCGCACGCGTGACTAGAGCAAGAGAGGAAATGCACGCCCATAAACACTCGCTCAGCTGCAGATCCACTCGTCCATGAACACTTCTGTCACGCCGCACTCCACTTTATTCCTATGGGTGACATCAAACGACTTTAACGTGGCCGCACAGCATTCCGGGAAGGCAGCGCTGCATTTGAACCGATTTGAACGCAGAAATGACGGGAAGCTTCACCGCTTCAATCGTGTCACAAAAGTGGATCTCCACGGTCACTGCTGTCACAGGACTTCACAAAATCAACAGTTACCAAAGAAGTGTGTTTTTGACGGAGCGGTCCCAGTGATAAAGGTTTGGTCCTGCTTTGGAAGCAGCCGGTGTGTAAAACTGCTTCAAATGTCTGTGCTGTTGGCTATCGTTGCGTAAGTAAACATCAGTAAACAACACGATCGTATAACGTTAGTTAATTTATCAATGGAGCATGCGATCTATGGTGTGTGTTTAAATACATTTGTTTAGCTGACCAATATAGGTGTCAGTTTGTTTATTGTAAAACCACCCAAACATAAACCTAGCGTTCTCACAAAGCGTGCTTCGTCATTCAAATGCGCTAACGGACTCCATTGTTGTTCTATGTATAACGTTACACTAGTCTGACGTGCAAAACCGTTTTGCTTGCTACTGGTAAGGTTTAGTCGCATACAATAGTCCATAAACCGAATCATGTCCTCATAAACTGCGAGTAAACACACACAAATGTTGACTAAATACAGTACATACCACAGAGACGGACGTCCTGCTGTTGTTGCTTCTCCTGTTCAATCTTTTGTACGTACGTACACTTTTAGGATGAAATCTATGCAAAGTTTGATAAATGAGATCCCAGGTCATTGCGCTGCCTCCAGGAAACCAAGAGACTTATGTTTTGGGTCTACCCAAGACTTATCTTACTCAGGCCAGTCTACATACCCAGAGCAGTAAAACGGGCAGCTGATCTCCTCTCCCAAACTATGCCTCCCCTAGGGCCAATGGAGATTTCACCCAGAGGTGGTGCGTCTGGTATAGGCCCATATTGGAAGAGCCCACACCGACCTGTTGTGTTTGCATCAGCCGAGACAACCCATTGCCTGATGTGTTTTTCTGTGAGCGGCTTGTGGTCTTGATTCTATTCTATGCTTTCTTTAGTCACTTTTAGACTCAGTTAGTTAAGGTTTATGTTGCAGCTATTCCTCATTTTCACAGTATTGTGGAAGGCTTATTAATTGGTAAACACATGTAGGTGTCTCAATTTTCGGGGCACGTCCATTCTATCCAGAAAAAAAATTAAGATTACGATCCTGGCTAGGATTATCACATGGTTCTACAGTCAAAGACTAAATTCCTGCTTGAACCATTGGCCCAGGCAAATCTGAACTTGCTAAAACAGTTTCCTTCTTGTTATCTTTTCAGCAAAAAGAGTGGGTGAAATACATTCTTTAACAGTAAGTGGGGACTGTCTGAGCATTTCAACTGAGCGTCTGAACTTGAAGCGTTTCAACCTGACCCAGATATCTCAAGTACAGGACTCGATTTCTCTACCATGTGTGTAGTTTGAGCACTTTGCGCTAACATTGAGCATACAACGTCATTGAGACATTCACACCCTTAGCTGTTTGTTTGTTTTGATAAGAAAAGTGTCGGACAACCTGCCTTGGAACAGTGCCTATCACATTAGATAGTAGACACTATTGCACAAGTCTATTCCGACCAGAGCTTACCTAATGAGGAGTCAATGTGGTGGCATAAGGAAGTGTTGAGGTGACCTGGATTTTATATAGGGAACCAACCACTTTAGGGTCAGTTATCTGAATGTGTTTACTGAAGATCATTCAAGGTAAGATCATGGTGACAGTCATCACTCTCATAGATCCATAGTTATAGTCATAACTTGCATTATATTTTAATGTTTTAACATCATCACAAAGTCAAACTGGTGCAGGTGTCAGTTGTTGTAGGGTTTATGTTTACCTTAAATGATGTAACAGTTGCACCAGAGCAAAATTGTATATTATAATTTAACAGAGATTAGTAAAGATAAATAATTTTGTATATGTCTTGTTGCTATACTATTGAAAGTGAGTATTTCTAACTTTTAACAATTGGCCCCACTTCTACTGTAAGCGCATCACTGTTAGATTTTATTTTAAAAAGGAGGGGAAAGTAAATTAAGTAATACTCTAGCAATTCCATTTTATTAACGTTTTTATTTTTAGTTATAGGTTTTGAAATGTGTTCTTTTTTTTCCTGGTTATCTTTGGTAAATCACACTATACGTCAGAACTGACCATAGGCTACATGAACTTAATTGGCTTAGTATCTGTTCCCATTGTGTGCGTACCTCCCCTCCCCTCTCTTTTTTGTTTCTCTCTCTGTTTTCTCTTTCTATTACCCCGTAGGCTCACAATTAGGGCAAGCAATTAGTGTCTCTCTTCCGCCCGATCTCATTCAGAAGGTCATTGTGTACAGCGGGACTCAGAGGGAGGGGCAGAAAGCTGATAACATCTGCTTCGTTTCTGATTCTCTGATGAAATAGCATATTATGGCTCATCTTATGTAACCTATTAATGTGTTTAATGTTAAATTTAAGCAATGTGGAAAACAAGAGTTTTAAAGGGAAACGACATGCTTCCAGATATCCGTCCAGACAAATAAATCAACCAAAGTAGAACAGATAAAAGTCTTTTTAATTTTTATTCACAAATGCAGTATATAAAATTTTATTCCAAACCAGAAATTCTATAAGCTGTTTTAATTCTTATTTTATTTTTTGGTATGTGTAACAGGTTTTGTATTTAAATAAGTTATAAAGTTGTTTGAGTCTTATTTTTAATGTTTTATTACAATAAACAATAAATGATTCAGTTTTTCTTTATTTCCTAGAAATTGCCAGAATGTATGAAAAAGTGTACAGAAATATTAAATCTGTGTAAGCATGTGTGTCAATTAAATAAACATGAACACTGGTTTTTAAATCAATAAAAATATATCATCTTAGAAGTCATGTAATGTGTCAAGTCAAGTATATGCAAAAATGAACAGTAAAGTGCAATTCCAACTAGCTCTTTATCACATTAAAAACAGAATCATTTATTCAGGGATTTTTTATTTATTAGACGTCTGATCAGAAAGATACCTTGGACCCACCTTATATCATGTTGCCTTAACTACTATGTACTAACATTGTAATTACTCATTTGATACAATGCACTTATTGTGTACATACATGTTTTTACATTGTACTTACATTTGAAAAAATACCTGCATGTAATTACGTCTGTAATTAATTTGAATAGGTAGAAGTTGGCACTTCTCTTACACCTAACCCTACCCTTAAACTTACCCAAATCACCACACCTGTACCTGTATCCACCTCAATATCAGCAAAGGTGTTTTGCAATACAATTTGAACACAGTAAGTACATTGTACTTATTTATTTTTTTGATGTAAGTACATAGTACTTATGGTCACCAAATATAGTGGGGCCGATAGCTTTGCATCAGCTGATCATGAGAACTGAACAGATGGATTCTTGGGATGTTTGTAGTGAGCAGACTCCATTGGGTCATGATGACCTTCAGATGTTCTGTCAGTGACAATGCAAATGGATATCACATTAGGGTGGAAAGGACAATTAATGCTCAATGTTCAAGGTCAGCTAAACAAAATTGGCTTGACCATGAATTTAGCTTTTAGTTATTTTGGGTATAATAATAGGTACACTGTAAAATCAGTAGAAAATGTTCAATTGGAGACCTGATTTTTTTTTTTTTTACAGCATTTTCTCTGCAATAGTGCACAAGCAAAAGACAACCTTTTAGGGTTTTTTTTGTAAACCCCTATGCCTCTGAGCTGAACTAAATTAAACTCATCCAATGATTTATTGCTGTTTTACTGTCATAAAAAAAGCTCTCAAAAATGTACACCCTTGTTTTTTAGCTTGTGACTTCTTCAACATAATAACTATGATGTCATCTCAACCCTGGCAGGACAAATGATTCACCTCATCAATATTAATGTTTTTTAACTGTTGCTTGGATTATTATTTTATGATCATGATGATGTTAATGAGTAACAAGAATGTCTTGATTTTGCCAAGTTATGTGTTCCTGGGTCAACATATTTTGTTGATCCTGGAACAACATTCCTGCCTGAAAATGTAGTCCTAGCCATATCCCTACCCGTACTCCTACCCCTAAACCTATACCCATAATGTATTCCTAAAATCAAAGGGAAATGATAGGTGAACAACACTGACGTAGAAGCACCTAACCCTGGTTGTAAGCCTAAAATTGACATAAACTGTAAACTTGGCCATCAAATCTGATCGGCCGATTAGAATGTTGATCAGGAACATGTTGGACTTGGTGAAATCAGGTTACAGTATGGCTTTTGTTTAGCAGCACTGTCCTCCATGGTTATCTCATCTCAGAATTGAATTTAGATCTGGTTTGAGTTAAATATTTGCTTTTATTAAACTTTATTTTAAATGTTATTGTAATTAGAGAAGTATAACATCTGTTAGTTTTATAGTACTTTTACACTGATACTTTTGATTATTTATATACATTTCTACAAATTAATTTATGCATTGAATATACATTATGCACTTTTCAATACTTTGGGGACTGTGAGACTTTTTAAAGTATCTTATGCTCACCAATGCTGCATTCATTTGATAGAAAATACAGTTTAGTAATAGTAAAATATTATCACAATTCAAAATAACTGTTTTAATATATTCAAAAATGCAATATGACAAAGCTGAATTTTCAGCATCATTATGCCTTCGGAAATCATTATAATATGATGATTTGCTGCTCAAGAAACATTATGAATGTTGGAAACATCAATGGAAACCATGATACATTTTCAGGATTCTTTTATAAATAAAGAGCTCAAAAGAACTGCATATTTGAAAGAGAAATCTACAATGCAAAAGTCTTTACTGTTACTGTTACATCCTTCCTTTTCCGAATAAAATAATTCTTAAACTTTCGAACAGGTGACCAAACAGGTGATGCATTTTCCACCGATCTCTTTTAAAGACATGTATCACTCATTAAAGCTGAGCGCATGTATCTGAAATGAAACTTTAGATGTAGTTTGTTTGCAGATGTTACACAGGGTTGTCTGACTGACCTCCCGGTTGCCCTCTGTGTGAGTGAACGTGTGAAATCACATGTATTGATCAGCCTAATGCAGGAGGAAGAGCCGGCGGCAAGGTGATCAATGCGCTCTTAATTAACCCCTGGGAGTGAGTGAGTGTGCGTCTGGTTTGGGAAGGGTGCTGAACTTCGGTCAGGGGTGTATAAATACACCCATCCCAGCTCAAACTTGTGACATTCATGCACACCATCTTGCTTACAGACTGCACTACATGACAGGCTAGCACACACAAGCTGACAGTAGATACCAACACACACTCCATATGATAACAGAACACACTTTCAAGCAAAATGTACCTAAAATGACTACAGCATTCCGGCTCTGAATGATTTCCAGGATGGAGTTTCAAAGCAGTGAGTATATTGTGGGAGTCTGTGTGTGTGTGTTAATGCTAAATCTTTGTACGTTTATGCATGTGTAAATGTTGTATATGTGTGTTACATCAACAACCTGAATGACTTTGCAAAGTCATTTGATTTTATTCTTTAAAACTTCTTGATTTACCCTCTGTGTGTATTGGTCAGGTAAATTATATAAAATATATACATAAATTACATATAGAAATTGGTAACACTATATTTCACAGTGTACGTGTTATGCATTATATGTACTTAGTAAAATTATACATAGTTACATCCAACTAACCCTAAACCAAACCCTAATCCTATAAGTAGACTAGTAAAAATTGGTGCTATTTGGAACTAAAAGTGGTTCTGGTTTGTAATCATAGGGGAACCACTTTTGGTGCCAAATAGCATCATATCTTTAAAGGTGCTCTACAGCACCTTTGTCAAATGGTGCTACGTAGAACCCATAAGAGGTGCCATATGGCATTTTATTTCTTCCTCAATAATGGTGCTAAATGGCACCAAAAGTAGTTATTTGGCACGTAAAGAACCTTTAAAAGGGCTTGAAAGGTCCTTTGTACAGCAGTGATGCTATATAGTACCTTTACCACCCCAAAGAACCACTGAAAAACCACTGAAGAACCATACAGGGTTGGTACAGCTGGTTCTGTATACGGTAACGGTGTTGTATAGCACCTCAGTCATCCCAAAGAACTGGTGAAGAACCGCTGAAGAACCACTGAATCACCAAGATTTGGAGCTATACAGCACTTAAAGTGGTTCCCCTACGATTCCAAGCCAAAGAACCACTTTTAGTACTATATAGCACCGTTTTTTATTTTTTTATTTTTTTAGAGTGTACATGTTTAGAAGTATTTTACCCACTATAACAAGGATACTTTAAAATAAAGTATAACCTATAGAAAAATGGGCCTGTTACCCCTCTTTTTTTGGGGTCACAATAGCAAAATCATCTGCATAGCTGATTTGGCATGTTTCCGAATGCCCTTCCTAAAATTATTATAGAAATTAACATATTAAATGTGAATAGTGCTAGGTTCAGGGCTAGGGTTTAGAGAGATCATTAGCTCAGTATAAAAAAGAATAAGCAGTTACTGCTTTATTTCTTTCCTATCTTGTCTCATATTTTAGTTAATTGCAGTTTCAAAGCTTCTCTGTTCTCTTTCAGACGCTGTAGAAGTTGCAGGTGAGGTTCTGACCAGTCAAGGACTGTGTGATATGTTTGATATTCGGTTGCTTTCCTTATATCACGTCAACTAAATATCAGACATATTCCTACAGACTCTGGCACAAATCTTCACATTCGTGGCCTTTCTTCATTCATCATCTTGGTTCATCAAATTTTTTGTTTTTATGACTTGGTTGTTTCTTAAGTGTGATTTCTAGCTTTTGAACTATAAAATATTACTGTATATAGTGTTGAGAAAGATATGCAATAACATACTAACTTAGTGAAAACTACAAAGTTTTTCATGTCTGTATTTACCTTCATTTCTTTGTACACTTATTGTAAAACGTTCTGTTCTGCTCATTATCTGTGTAAAATGTATTTCTTCTTTATGTTGTTAATTTTTTTTAGTCCATCTTATAAAGTTCATGCATGTCATTTGCAACTGTATACCTGAAAAATTAAGCCAAATTGTAAAAAAAAAAAAAAAGTTTCCAAATGAGGGTTTTCAGCGGTGCCATATAAAACCTTTCAGTGAACATTTTTTAACATTATTTTTGTGAAGAACAATTTAATAATCTAAAGACCCCTTTTCCACAAGAAATGAACCTTTTGTAGAATTAACAGTCAGAAAGGTTACAAGACCTAGTGTTTAAAGCCCCCTGAAATCAAAATTGATACACACACACACACACACGCAAACGCACACACCCCAACGGCTCTGGTCTAGAAACACTAGAGCGCAGAGCAGATCATACAAAACATATCGAACCCATTTAAATTCTGCACAGAATGCTGTATTTCAAAGCGATATGGGGGAGATTATGATGATAAACGGTTAGAGATTAGGAGGAAACTGTCTTTACCAAACAGAAGGCTCTAGTCAAACTGTGAGATTAACGAAACGGTATTGGCTTCTTTTTTTTTATAGGGGAAGGAACTGGGGAGGAACTTCTTCATAGAACCCTAAGCAAAGACATTTAACAAAACATTAACAAAACATTTATTTTTAAGAGCACAATGTGCCTCAAGTTGTTCCAAACCTGTATGGGTTTCTTTCTTTCGCTGAACACAACAGAAGAGATTTTGAATAAAGTTGGTAACCAGACCAATGGGCCCCATTGACTTCCAAAGTATGGGAAAACAGATATGCCAATGGGGCCCATCAACTGTCTGGTTACCAACTTTTTTCAAAATCTCTTCTTTTGTTTAGCAAAATAAGAAATTCATATTGGAACAACTTGAATGTGAGTAAATGATGACATCATTTTAATTTTTTTGGGTCAACAATCTCTTAAATACTATTAAACTAATTTCTGATATTGCTCCACTATTTTTTCACTGCAGCATTGGGGGATTTGTAGCCTAGAAATCTAGATGCACCCTAACGGCAGCAAATCTAATCTGCCACGAATGTTGTCTAGCAACACTCTCAATACACTTCTGAGCTGTAAAAAACAAACTCTGGTCAGGCCAATCACATTGTGTATAAAGTCGGTGGGCGGGGCTTAGCATAATGACGACAGAGTTGTGCTTGCCTGCTACTAGTCAACACAGAACAGCAGTCTTTCTAATCAGCTTTGACTCTGGAAGACTTGGAGTTAAGCTTTTCTCTGAGAAAAGAACAAAGAATGGCACTGAAGTCATTCTTAAAAAGGGAAGATGTGTTCAGAGTTTTGCCGACCGGATACAGCGAATGTTTAATTTATCAACTAGCTCCGCTTCACCTTTGTTGATCTGGTTGGTTGTAGCGCTATCTTATTATGTGCAGAGGGAGTTTGAAAGACAACCGTTTATCCCGCCCCTCGGATTGAGCCCTGACATCTTGATGTGAGTCTGGCTTGTCAGGCTACTGATCCTCTGCCCATCTTGACTTCTGAGAGACACTGCCACTCTGAGAGGCTCTTTTTATACCCAATCATGTTCCCAATTGACCTAATAAGTTGCAAATTGGTCCTCCAGATGTTCTTTATACACTCACCTAAAGGATAATTAGGAACACCTGTTCAATTTCTCATTAATGCAATTATCTAGTCAACCAATCACATGGCAGTTGCTTCAATGCATTTAGGGGTGTGGTCCTGGTCAAGACAATCTCCTGAACTCCAAACTGAATGTCAGAATGGGAAAGAAAGATGATTTAGGCAATTTTGAGCGTGGTATGGTTGTTGGTGCCAGACGGGTCAGTCTGAGTATTTCACAATCTGCTCAGCTGGGCAGTAACTGATTTCTAGGGTTTACAAAGAATGGTGTGAAAAGGGAAAAACATCCAGTATGCTGCAGTCCTCTGGGCGAAAATGCCTTGTTGATGCGAGAGGTCAGAGGAGAATGGTCCGACTGATTCAAGCTGATAGAAGAGCAACTTTAACTGAAATAACCACTCGTTACAACCGAGCTATGCAGCAACGCATTTGTGAAGCCACAACACCCCTGTGTACCCATCCTCTGATGGCTACTTCCAGGAGGATAATGCACCATGTCACAAAGCTCAAATCATTTCAGATTGGTTTCTTGAACATGACAATGAGTTCACTGAACTAAAATGGCCCCCACAGTCACCAGATCTCAACCCAATACAGCATTTTTGGGATGTGGTGGAATGGGAGCTTCGTGCCCTGGATGTGCAACCCACAAATCTCCATCAACTGCAAGATGCTATCCTATCAAATATGGGCCAACATTTCTAAAGAATGCTTTCAGCTCCTTGTTGAATCAATGCCACGTAGAATTAAGGCAGCTCTGAAGGTGAAAGGGGGTCAAACACAGTATTAGTATGGTGTTCCTAATAATCCTTTTGGTAAGTGTATGTACATTTAACTTTTTCAGCCTCTTATTGTCACATGCCTGTCCTGTCTTGAGTGCACATGTGGGTTTTGTTAGTGTGGCCATGTGGTTCTGTCTTTGTTTGATCCCTCCCCCCATGTCATCTCATTATTAGTTTCATTTGCCCCACCTGTGTTCCCTCGGTCCCTGCCTCATTTGTTCCCTTTTATAAGCTCCTTGTGTTTGTCAGACCTTGTCGCATCATTGTACTGTCTACGTCTCCTGTTTCCTCGTGTTGGTGTGTTTTCAGTTTTATGGTTTTCTAGTTTATGTATTTCCCCCTCTTGGGTTTTTGGTTTTGAGTTTATTAGTTAGTTTTCTTTTTGTAAATAAATCTTAATTTATCTGCACTTTAGTCCTCGCACCATTTTCCTTTGTGTGGAACGTGACAGAACGATCCGACCATGTGGAGGACTCACCAGACAGGGGGCTCGATCCCGGATTCACTCACCACCTGTCTTCACTTTGAGAGGATTCTGAGGCTTCGAATTATTTACATTACATTTTTTTAAAAAATCAAGTCCTCCAACTACTCCACCAGGAGAGGGAGGAGATAAGGAAGTTTGCCAGGAAGTTCCTAAAGGTGGCCAAGGGGCTTAAGCTCAGGACCATTTTAATTATGCCCTAGAGTGGTGGCTAAGGAGGGCATATGATGGATGCACCTTTGAAGCGATGGTGGAGGATATCACCCGTAAGCAGGAGAGAGCTGCCAGGGAGATGGCCTCCGCCCTGGCAGTCCCAAGATCAGTGGTCCCTGCTCCGAGACCGGTGGTCCCAAGGTGGAGGAGGAGAACGGCTTCCTCCACGCCCGCTCCGGTGGTCCCTCTTCCGGTGGATCTAGTTCCGATGGACAGTGTTCCGGTGGTCCCAAATCCAGTGGATCGTGATCCTGTGGACCCTGTTCCAGTGGTCCCTGTTCCAGTGGATCGTGTTCTGGTGGTCCCAGTTCCAGTGGATTGTGTGCCGGTGGTCCCAATTCCAGTGGATTGTGTGCCGGTGGTCCCTGTGCCAGTGGATCGGGATCCGGTGAATCGTGTTCTGGTTGTCCCAGTTCCGGTGAATTGTATTATACGTTTATGAGATTTGAAAATTATTGCATTGCTTTTTATTCACAATTTGTACAGTGTCCCAACTTTTTTGGAAATCGGTTTTGTATTTTTATATTATATTTATTCCAGTTTAAACTTGTATATTAAACAGTTGTTAGTGTGCTCATATACACAAATCAACCTACATTAAAAATACAACTGTTCAATACAACAATTTTAAAAATCCCTTTGGTTTTAGGGATAAGGCTATAACTAAGTTAAAGGAAAGTTTGGGAAAGGGTTCGGGTTAGGCATTTAGTTGAGATGGGTAAGGTTAGGGTAAGGAGCTAGAGACATCCTCACACAAAGTGTGTGTGTGTGTGTGTGTGTAGGTAGGTAGCAGTGCTTGATTTTAACCTTTAACTTTTTAAAGTTTTATAACGAACCCAGAGTTTAAGTGCTGTATGTTCTTCACAGGAAACTGCGTGCATGTAAACTGACAAGCCAGACCCACATCAAGATGTTTGGTCTGGAAACTCACCATTGACAGGGCTCAATCCGAGGGGCAGGATAAAAGGTTGTCTTTCAAACTCCCTCTGCACGCGATAGGATAGCGCTACACCAACCAGAGCAACGAAGGTGAAGCAGAGCTCGCTGACTGATTAAACATTCGCCGTATCCGGTCGGCTAAACTCCGAACACATCTTCCCTTTTTAAGAATGACTTCAGTGCCGTTCTTTGGTCTTTTCTCAGAGAAAAGCTTAACTCCAAGTCTTCCAGAGTCGTGGTCAGAGCTGATTCGAAAGACCGCCGCCGTTCACCAGTTTCTGTGTTTACTAGAAGCACGCAAACGCAACTCGGCCATCGTCATTATGGCCCCGCCCGCCGACTCTATACACGATGTGATTGGGCCGTCCAGATTTTGAGGAACACAGCTCAGAATGGTATTGAGAGTTCCTAGACGACACTTGCAGACAAATTAAATTTGCTGCTGCTAGGGTGCGTCTAGATTTCTAGGCTAGCGTGCATGCTATTTCAGTCTAAATAGTGAATTACATTCACAGAGAAAGTGCCTCAAGCAACTGAATTTTGCCTTTTTTATTATTAGAAATTATTACAGAATAGGGTGATTGGTAAAAATGAATTAATCTTTTAACATCTTTGTCAGTTTTACTGCGACTACATGTGCAAATGGAACAAACTGCATATTTTACATTAGATATATGTTGCCTATGATTGCAGTATATCAATATTTAAAAAAAAGTTAATTAAATGTGTTAAAAACATTAATAAAACTTAAAAATCACAACATTTAGAATGTCAAATTTCATATAAGGATTTATAGGTTCTTGTACAACTTCTAGTAAATATAATATAATTGCCATTATGCAATGTATTCACTATTTTTTTAAATATGAAACAATATATTAAATCTATTAAGCTTTGAGTACGTGTGTATGAAACTGCAGGTAAACACATAAAAGTTGTTAGAAAAGTATCTTTGCAGTGCTCACTTATGATTATGTATTCTCAGTTACACATTAAATAACACACATACCGGTATTCGTGTAATTACATTACAAAATGATTACATTGATAAAATGCAGAAAAAATATTGATTTTAACTACTTGTCATGCTGTAATGACAAGCTGTTTGTCAAGCACAATTTTACCTGACAGCTTGATAGTTGTTTGACTAATTAAAAAGGCTTTACTCTTATACCCTTTATTGTTGCAAGCTCTAATGTTATCTGTGCATGAAAACACACATTTAATGTGCATTGTCTCTTGAAGCATATAACTGAATTTCTTTCTATTTAAAGAAATGAAGACATCGTGCTTCATGCACATGTATGTGTGTTTCTGTGAAGTAGGAGGGTCACAGATGTATAAATATCAGAGATCATAGAGCATAATCACAATAAAACTCAACAGAGTCTTAAGGAAACCGGAGAAGAAAACTGCAGAAAACATCACACGATTAAAACAAGATTCTCAGGGAAAGGTAAGACCTTTATTTCCTTTTAGCTTTTTCCTTTTATTGTCTTACATTTCTTTTTACATGTCTGAATATGTCTAAAATTGTGGATCCATTTAATAGTGATAAAAATAACTACAGTAGTAATAATAATAATAATAAAGATTAAAAATATACTGTCATTTTGCTGACTGTTCAATGTAACTGTAGATGTAATGTAAATTGTATTATTATATTTCGAGAGAGATTAAAAAGAACCAGTCAGTTATGGATATAATTTTTTTTTTTATAATCATGAATGAGCAGAAGTATTGTGATGCTCAGAACAGTTAGATTCACAGTTTATGGATGTACAAAAAAAAAAAAAACATGTCATAGAAACTTTTAGAGGTTTCCATCAATTACTACATTTTATTTTAATGTAATTTTTCATTTTAAATGCATTTTATGAACTAAGCAGCCTGTAAACATACATTATCACTAGAAAAAATCCAACAAACTGTTAATCATGAAAGTATTATGCAACCATTTAAGACATTTCTTCTTATTTACAACCTTTTTGGCAAGTGTTCTTCAAAATTGAGTCACGAACCCTACGGATCTATAGTACACCACTGAACTTTTTTCTAAGAGTGTACAAATGTATTGTTCACATCAATTATTAGTAATAAACACTTGGTTATAATAATAATAATTAATATTTTTTACAGATGGGTTCAAATGTCCCCACTGGTCATTTACTGCTAATCGCAGCCTTTCTGCTGAGCGCATTCGCTCCAGCTCTCTCTGTGAACCGAGGTGGAGAGTGCACATTCAACACCAAAGGTATATTGTTTATTAGTGAGTTTGTGTTTAATGTAGCACACATGGTGCTGATGTGTAAATACATGAATCATCTTCCTGTTATTTAGGCACCTGTGAATATCAAGGACAGGTCTTCGGCATTGGTGAGAGTTGGATTACTAAAGACTGCTACCAGTGTGTGTGTATGGGGCCCTTTGGAGTGGGCTGCTGTGATTAGTAAGTACTGCTCTATATCTTAATCTATAACTTATACTGTTAAAATACAAATTTACTGTGAAAAATGACAGCTGTGGTTCCCAGAGCTTTACTGTAAAAATATGGTAGCAAATATTTAGGTTTTATGAATGGAACTTCATTACACCGTCAAAAATTGTAATCATTCACTTTAAACCAACATACTTAAGTACTAAAATCTGTTTTAGAATACAGGTGGTAGTGAAAAAAGCCACATGACGAATCAAAGTTCATCACAAGTAGCTTTTCTACAAGCTGAGGTACATATTTATATATTGGAGGTGTAAACAGTGTCATGCACAAATACAAAACACCATCATGGTAACAAACTTAACACTAAAACAATGCAATACCCATTAATTTAATGTTTAACATTAATCCCTACTGTACATATTTATATATATATATTTAAATAAATAAAGGTGAAATGTCAAAAAGGAACAGGAATTGTGGGAATCTTTACATTTTTTAAATTATAAAATGGCTTAAAAACTGTATTTTACTCTAAAATATCATATCCTGCTTGACTACAGTTTTTCACTGTATATCAGGAAACTTACTGTTCACATTTTCTCATCATATTATGTTACCTTTTACTGTTAAAAGCTGGTGTTCTTTCTCACCCTGACAGCAACTCTCAACCAGTTGATTATCCTGACTGGTGTGAGGTCATCAGAAAGCCTGACTCCTGCACCAGTGTGACTGTGATGAGAGCCAATCACAAACTCCCTTGTCTTTATGGGAAGTGGGACAGGATGAGACCTGAAAGTGGAACATGGAAGTCTGACAATGAACTAATGTTCTAGAAATAATTTGAAATATCACTAATTCAAGTTCGCAATAACTGTTCATTTTATTTTTGGGGGAGTTGAAAAGGATGTGCTATTATACATTTTTCTTCCATTCTGTTTTTAGAGAATTAATGGTTCTCTGCATCAACATATAATTCAGGTTTAATGTTCAAACCTGAATTATATGTTGATACAGAGAAACAATAATAGGCCGGGACTTGATCCATCGGTAACTGGTCGGATGGTTGTGGTCTGCTATTGGTCGATCCCATGTGAGTGGCAGGATGCCCCACCCTCCTGCCAGTAAACAAGTCATCAGAGAGGAGATGTCGCTGCAAGAGGGAGGGGACATTATTTTTGATTCAAGCTTGCATGAACCGATATTATGTGAACTGATAAAGAATTTATAATAAACACTGCTGTATAATGCACAGGCTTTAGTTGGCGATATAATTCGCAGACACTTTAAAACTGAAAAACTTAGCTTATCAATTAAACATGCCACTTTAGAAAATTGCATATAATGACAAATGTAATTATGATGAAATGTATATATTCTCTAATTCTAATTATATTGGGAAAACAAGTTTTTTGTTTTTTTTTTCATGTGTGATGTTTGTGTACACAAATTGACCAAGACACTGAGGTGGAGAGAGAATGGATCTATAATTGCACTTATTAGATAATTGTCAATGCTCAAATATTAACTAAACAACTGTAGATTTCATGTCACATTTGCAATTGCAGTGTTTTTCTTTTCATTTTTCATGTGGTTTGCATTTTAAAAAAATCTTGTTAGCCCTACTAAACGTGAGTAGGTCTAAATACAGTTTATGTGACTTTACAAACATTAAACAAACATTTAAATTAAATATACAAAATGCATAACATTTAGCCAGAATTCAGCCGAATCTGTCAATAAATATTAGTTTGTATTTACTGATAAACTTAACAAAAATGGCAACAAAATAGGTTAAGGCTGTAGTTTGACAAATGCAGCCAGCATAAAAACTAAAATGTAATGACTTTTCAATTAAAACTCTTTACTACAATGAATTTAATATAAATTCAATAGATCATTTTAGAATTATGACTTGCTGTGGGATTTTTTTTAATGGTTATACTGATCTAATGCTTTAAAATGTACCATATTCGTCGAATAGCCTACGCGGCGCCTGTTATTTTTGTATTGTATTGAGTTGATGCCAGCAGCGATTTCCTCTCCTGTCAAGCATGTGTGGTGAAATCTGATAGGGTGTCGAAACACGCTCACGCTGCCGGTGGAGAATCGCAATAAACATCAACGTAATCCTAAATATGAAGGTGGTAAACTCGGTCAGAGTAAAATCGTTCGACCTGTGATTACCTAAAACCTCTCGGATACTGAAATGCAAAATATTTAGCCAGGTGTGTTTTCTGCCCAGAAGTCACATGATGAGCCTTAGCCATCACGTGTCAACGTTCAAGTTTCAGTAAAGTTTTCATTTCATGGAGGAGAAACACCTCCCATCGCCCGCCCCTTCTGCATTATTATTGGTTCTTACTCACCGTTGTTCTTTTTGATAGGTCCAAAATCAGGTCAATCAAGTTGCTGACGGTCTAACCACACCTACTTCTTTAACCTGGTTTAGAGTAATTGATATCGTTTCTAAAGCGAAGGACTTGTAATTTCATCCGCATGAACTCGTAGACATGGTGTCCGAGCCACAGTAATATGTAAAGGTGAGTTGATGAATTTGCTAATACCACAAACAAACGATCGAATTATCCCGTTAAAAGACCAAGTGTCAGTGAAGACACGGGCAGGCAGCAGCGTTCAAGGTGTTTGCCGACGTCACGCAAAGTTTATTTGACTATCTTTTAAATATATGCGTTTATGTTTGTACTTTATTTTTTATGAAGTAATGTTTCTTTGAGTTTGAGAGATGTGTTTGTCTTTCTGGGACTTCGAATGTGTGTTATGCGTGTGTGTACAGTATGTGTCTGTGTTCATGACAGTTATTGCTACAAGATTGCTACAATTATTAACAAAATATTATTATATTGGCCGTTTAAATGACTTATTCACTAGCTTATTCACTGTTTACAGTGAACCACACTAAGAATGACAACAGAAAGCTGCATAAAAAACTTATTTACATACCCAGCATTAGATGTGGGTTAGTTACAGACAATTGAATATGATTATTGTAATTATCAAATGTTCGTATTTAAAACATCTAAAACTGCAATCTGACCTTTTGAACTTTATAATTATCTCATGTTTTGGGGTAGTTTACCAAGAAGATGGACAAGATTTATGTTAACATTTATGTAAGTAGGTCTATATTGGAGAAATATATTTGACATTGTGTAATTGGTTTCAGCGTTTTTAGTTAAATCAAACTATTGTGACGAATGAATGAAGAAAAGTAAAAATATAGCTGTAAGGAGTGGTTAGGTTAGCAGGGGACAAGCACCACATAGGCAGGATGAGGAGCTAAAATGCATCAGACCAACTGGGATTTTTTTTTAAAAGACATTTTGTATTAAGCAAATTAGTTTGAAAGACCATAAATACAATTAATAACTTGTAATGTGACGTAATTGCTTATTACTTTTGACCAATTTTTGTTTTTGAGATTTTTTCTTTGGTGAAACTATTCAGCAGTTATAAGCAAAAAAAGGTACCCTCAGGTCAGGTTGTCATAACATGCACCAAGTCTGGTCATAATAAGCTGAGATATAGCCATATGTCCATTTTGGCATGTTGTTTGTAGAATCTTCTCACGTTAAACGGGAATGGATTGATGAATTGTCTTGAATTCCATTTTGTTGTTTTTTTGTCAGCATGGTCTGAGGATGATCTGATTTAATTGTGAGGCCGTTCAGAAGTTCTAAGAAAAAATTGCACTTTTTTCATATCTCCTGACCACTAGGTGGCACTTTGCTGAAACAGTGCAGGTATTCACAGGTCATGGTTGTCATAACACACACCAAGTTTGGTTATAAATAAGAATACACTAAGGCCCTGTCCCAAATGGCACACTTGTGCCAAATGGCGTCCGTTAAGTCCACGCGAGACCATAGGTTGCCCCATTTGTCTGGTGCGGGTTCCGCAATGGACTTCTTCCCGACAGTCAAAGCTGCGTTGCATCATGAACGTGCAGACACGTAAGAAGAACGCAAGGCTTTAGGGTGCCATTTGGGAGATGGCCTAAAGTGTTGCGGAGATATAGAGTGTGTCTCAATCAGTGTTGGGTGTAACTAGTTACTAAGTAATTATTTACTGTAATTGAATTACTTTTCCCTTGAAAAAGTAAAGTAAGGGATTACTTTTATTTCTTCTGAAATTTAATTACAGTTACTTCACAAGTAATAACCACAGGAAAACAGTAGACAGTAAAACAATTAAATGTAATAAATAGTGGAATTAACACCAAAGTTTAAAGTCTAACTTTAAAATGCATGTTTTTATGTATCTATTTCACATTTGTAATATTTTGGTCAGTAAATAAGACTAATTTATGTAGTTTTATATTGTTTATTTGAATGAATTCAAAGTACTCAACTAGTAGATGTTGATATAGGATTTAGAAATTGTAATAAGTAATGAAATACTTTTTGGAGAGTAATTTACAGTAATCTAAATACACTATTGAAGATGTAATTAGTATTTTTTATGATATTTCATGACATAAATGTAAGTGAAAATTTGGACAGTCGATGTCACTAGAGGAATTGAGTTAGAGAATATCAAAATTGCTGACTGTCCTCTATCTGGTTGCCAAATTTCACAACTTTTTATCCTACGATTCTATGGGCTGACTTCTAGAGCAGAAGAAGGTGCATAGCCCCGAAATATTTAATGTAATCGTGCAGTCAATATGGGGTAATAAATTGCATGCATGACAATTTGCTGTTTAAAATGGTTTAGATACTAACACACATTACACTTCAACTTCTCTTTTCCCCAGAATGGACACCAAAACGCCTCCAGACATGAACAGTGCCTACTTACCCCAATGACTTTGGTCAGTTTAGTTTTTGAGAATGAATGTGAAACCGAAAACGAGGAACATGGAAGAGGAGGAATTAACTGAAAATCCCATGCGGCTTAAGAAAATAGTTCTGTTTCTCAGGTAGCTATTTATAAGATAAGAAAAGGAAGAGATGTTTTAGTTTATATACACGCCGCCACTATTTTCATGCTTGTTTTGGTACACTGAAACCATTTTAAGGTAGTGAAAACAGTGTGATTTAAAAAAAGAGGTTTTGAATAGCAAACAGCAAGGCTAGGTGTAGATTCAGATCACAGTAATATTTAAAAAGCCAATCAGAGAACAAGAAGCCGTGAAACATGGATTATGGTGAAAGTGTCCTTTGTGGAAGTGGAGAACTGGAACTGGATCCCGATATCGTGAGCGAGGAGGCGGGAAAACTCTACTCGGAGCTACAGGTAATTCGTAACCATTCAAGAGTTTCCACTTTAATGCAGGCACCAATCAAAATAACTTTACAGTCAGCATGAAAATAAAGTTGCAATAGTCTTTTCTTCCATATTTTGATGTGAGTGAAACGGCCACTCGAATAAGAAAACATGTAGGGTAGAATTTAGAAGTAGAATTTTTTTCCATTAGGAATTGATTGGATTGTTGTTTTTTGCTATTATGGTCGATCGATCTCGTGAGTGACAAGTTCCGCCCTCATGCCGAAAAACACTTCAGAGAAGAAAAGAGATGTAAAGTCATTTTCATTAAAGTTTATGAGGGCACATGAATTTGTTAAAACAATTTGCATGAATAAATAATGTATAATAAATAGTGCATTATTCTATTAAAAAATTTAAATGTGAAAGGTTGATTTCATGGTGATTTAAAGCTTAAGAGGCATATTAAACTCCAGCACACCGTACCACCATTATAAAACAGAAGTTCAGTGAAGATGTTTTGCTGACTTTTCATAAGGGAAGTCAACCATAGTATTTTTTACTTTACAAGCATAACTCATAAGTACTGCTCTTCCTGTGAGTGCAACTGCCCGCTAAGATAAGATAATTACATTTGATGGGGGAAGGAAAAACCACTAAAAACATCACTAGGAAGTAAAAAACAATTCAAACTGTTTTTTGTTTTTTGTAGTCAGTGGTGGAGACTCATGGAGCTGGAGTGGTAGAGTCTCTGCTGCCCATCCTCGTCTGGGTTCTGGAAGGCCTGGCGAGCTGCAGGGCTCAGCTGAGAGAGAGAGAGGAGGAGGCAGAGAAAGAGAAAGGAGAGAGGGAAGAACTGCTGCAGAGGTATCAGAGTGAGAAAACACTGCGGAGAGAGAGCCAGGAGGTGAGATACAACCTGTGTGATGAGTTGTCATAAAAAAGGAAGCAACCTCACTGCCATATTGGTATTTTCTAGTAATCTCACACATTCTATTTAATTAAAAGGAAATTATATGATTTTACTTAGAAAACATTGCCTAACGTATCAGCGTTTTTTAAATCTGAAGTCTCCCTGTACCAGTGTTAATGTTGACAGCAAATTTTTATTTAGTTTTAGTCGGTTTTAGACCTTTTGTCTTTTAATTTGAATATTTATTTTAGTCACCTGAATTGTTTTTAGTTTTAGTCTAGTTTTAGTTGACTAAATATCATAAGTACATTTAGTCAACTAAAATCTGAGTTTAGTCTAATTGTAATGCATTAATTGATTATTTAAGCATTACATAAACCGACTTGAATACGTCAACTGACATTTTGACAAATGTGTTTTTGACTTTAAAAACATACACGAAAGAGTAAAATGTTGAGTCACTTTTTTTGTTTATTTTTATATTGTTGTATTTCTGTTTAGATTTCTGTTTAGTATATTAGGTTAAAGGACCTGTATGCAAGAAATGTATTTCAATTAATCATAAAATGGCCCTGATATGTCACTAGACATCAAGAAATCATGTTCATTTCAAATACTGATATCACTGACAACAGCAGTCAGGCCAGGGTATTGACATTTAAAAGTTGTTGTTGCAGCTCTCAACTTATGTTGATGTTGACATGTTGTGTTTTGGCCTGAAGCTCCGCCCTCCACCTATCGACCAATCATGAAGTCAGTAGTGTTTCGGCATCCGGGTTGCCAGATCTGCTCTAGTTACCACAGCTGCAGCTACAAACGTTCCTGCTGGATCCTGCAGCTTATCTGGCAACCTCGAGTCAGGGATACACCGACTGTACACCGCTCTACAGTCATTTGAAAGTGATTGCAGTACCAGTTTTGGCCACAATCTTACGTACACTTCCTTTAAGCTAAAGCTTTAACTAAGTTTAAGTTTATACTTTTAAAATTTTCAGTTAACAAATTATTTAATTTCAAGTAATTAATATTTTTGAATGGTTTTAGTCAGCTGTTATAACCCTAATACTTTATTGAATAATGTCAAATACTGTTCTTAGTCTTTCCTCCTCACTATGAATTAAATGGGAATGAAATTAAATCGTTTATTTTGTAACCAAAAACTTCTATATAATGTGTGACTTTTGATTATAAACAAGCTCGAAATACACATTGATTTGAAAATGTAATTTTCTTATTTTGAAATGTCTGCGCCTTACTATTTCAGTTGCAGCTGTTCATTCAAGTTCGGATGACTAAGGGGAATCAAATATGCATATTACAACCATCTAAAACATATTACCACATAAACATTGTAAAGTAAACAGTGTCATTATGCCTTAGCATTAGTTCATAAACAATTACCTGGCATAAATATGCGCTATTTAATGATTGAGCGGCTCAGAAGCGCAGTTTCTTGAGCCTGTAGAACGCGCAACAGCGCCGTGTTTTCCTGTGGTTAGATTAGGACGGTACAATTCAAATTTGCGCATCTTTTACACAGGAAATCAGGGGCCTGTACCATGATGGTAGTTTAACAAACACAGGGTTACAGGATTAGTTTTGAGTTGACAAAACCAAACCTTTGTTGGTCCCATGATGCTAATCATCAGCTTACTCTGTCAACTCAGGCTTTGATCCTGAGTTCAAGAGTTTAGCTGTGACATCAGCAGAGAACAGCCAATCACATGCTGTGGAACTGAGATTCACTTCTCGCTAGACAAGCAGTGAGATTAATTTCTCTCTTCTCTCTTTATTCGTTTAAAGTCGGGAATTTCCCCTGCCTATTAAAAAGTTACGTTCATATTCATTACAGTAGTAAATACCAGATCAGCTGATGGACAAGATGCTTCAGTATATGTATTACAAATGTCAAAGTAGTGTGCTTTCTGAAATCAGAATAAAGATTTATGCCTTGCAACCTGAAATCCTGTGTCGGAAGTGTGAAGTAGACACACTAACATTAACGATTTCAATATACAGTATGATTTATCCTCTCCGAGAAGACAAGAAGAAGACAAAAGTACAAATTAAAGGTTTAAGTCACCCCAAAAATAAATTTATGTCATTAATGACTCACCCCATATAGTTAAAAAACCCGTAAGACCTTTGTATCAAATTATTTTTGATGAAATCTGAGAGCTCTCTGACCCCTCCATGGGCATCAATTTAATTACCACTTTCAAGGCTTAGAAAGGTTGTAAATAAATCGTTAAAATAGTCTGTGTGACTCCAGCGGTTCAATATTAATGTTAAGAAGCAACAGGAATACTTTTTGTGTGTAAAAACACAAACAAAAATAACAACTTTATGCATGACTACATGCATGTGTTCTGGTGCTTACATGAATCACGTAGGAGAGTGACACGAAAGAGAAGAGATTGTTGATTATAGTCATTATGTTTTTTTGTTTTTTTTTTGCACACAAAAGGTATTCTCGTCGCTTCAAAACATCAAGGTTATACTTGATGTTATGAAGAACTCAGATTTCATCAACAATATATTAATTTGTGTTCCAAAGACGAATAAAGGTCTTAAGGGTTTAGAAACGGCATGAGGGTGAGTAATTAATGACAGATTTTCATTTTTGGGTGAACTAACCCTTTATATAAAACTAATCCTGTGAGACTGATACAGTACATGGGTGATTTTAGGTCAAGTCAACATTTTTGCTTTAAGTCAATGATGTCCTCTGTCAGTAGGGAATAGTAAAATGGCCACTCAAACACTTTCGTTGGGTTCACCGCCTAAAATGGAGTGAGCAATCCAGTTGTTTTTATAGATCAGTGGGCCCCTTCAATGCTACTGTCCTGGAGAATTATCAGTTATGGGAAAGTAAATACTCAAAAAACACAATAAAACTGTGCAATACTTTCAAGTTTAAATACCTTTAAAATATGAAACCTTTCTGTGTACCGTCAGCGCTATTTGGAGTTGGATGACCAGTTCGAGCAAGAGAGGAGAGCAATGCGTGCGAGAGAAAAGGAGAAAGAAAAGAGAGAAAGAGAACTGGAGAAGAAAGCTAGAGAACAAGCTGACCAATGTGAGTCTCTTCTAATTAAAACTTGCACCTTTCTGCCCTCCCTCTCTGTGTGTCCCAAACTGTTAATACACATGCACATGATGTATTTAAATGTGTAATTGTTTTAAATATATGACCGTAGTCTTTTCTGTGTAGTGATGGCTTTGGAGGAGCAGAAAGCAAATCTGACACGAGAACTAAACTCAATCAAACACACACATAACAAGGTCCGTCACTTAAGTCTGTGTCTCTTAAGTTTTAGTTTATGTAGTAAATTTCTATTTCTTAAAATCATGTTTTTAATCCTGTCTTTTAATATCCAGTTAGTACTACTGACACATCGAGATCTGCTGGAAAAGAAAAAGGAGTGGGAGAGCGAAGCCTCAACTTTTAGGTAACACACACTTTCCCTTTTTAGAGAGGTAATGGAATCCCACAAATTGGGGTGATCGCCGTGTTGTCATGTCAGCAGAAAATTCTCTTTGTTTGCAGGAATCATGTGCACAGCAAACATTCAGAAGCTATTTCTATCCCAGGCAAAACAGAAACCACCTGCACCGAAGAGGTGATTTTCATTACAATTCAGTGGATAGACAGTCTTAGCAGATAGCACTCTTCCAGAATATTTATTTTATATTTACAGTGTATAAAACAATAAATATCTTGGTTTTCACTAAGCATCTTTTTTATCCCCTTTTAGCAGCATGGTCCTAAATCTGGCTTTGGTACTGATTCCACTGTGCCAGAGATTACCATTACCAATGACAGCAACACGACTGATGCTGAGGTCAACCATAACAATGACCAATCCTTTGTCAGTGACATCATAAGCTCCACCCCTGAGTTGGCCCATTTGAAGGGCTTTGTTGAAACAAGGTACAATCATTTATAAACAGAGACTGTATTATACTGTATCTGTACCAGTTTTGATGACATTGAATAAGTACACTGATTAGGCTTAACATTCTGAGAAGTGAAGTGAAGAACACTGATTATCTCCTCCTCACGGCACCTATTAGTGGATGGGATGTATTAGGCAGCAAGTGAACATTTTGCCAAAGTTGATGTGTTAGAAGCAGGAAAAATAGGCAAGCGTAAGGATTTGAGTGAGTTTGACAGGGGCCAAATTGTGATAGCTAGACGAACGGATCAGAGCATCTCCAAAACTGCAGCTCTTGTGGGGTATTCCCGTTCTGCAGTGGTCAGTATTTATCAAAAGTGGTCCAAGGAAGGAACAGTGGTGAACCGGTCACATGGTCATGGGCGACCAAGGCTCACTGATGAACGTGAGGAGCAAAGGCTGGCCCGTGTGGTCCGATCAAACAAACAAGCTACTGTAGATCAAATTGCTCAAGAAGTTAACGCTAGAAAGGTGCCAGAATACACAGTGCATCGCATCTGCATAGCTGCAGACCAGTCAGGGTGCCCATGCTGACTGACCCCTGTCCACTGCCATTGCGCATCAGAACTGGACCACGGAGCAATAGAAGAAGATGGCCTGGTCTGCTGAATCACGTTTTCTTTTATGTCACGTGGATGGGGAACACATGGCTCCAGGATGCACTATGGGAAGAAGGCAAGCCGGTTAAGGCAGTGTGATGCTTTGGACAATGTTCTGCTGGGAAACCTTGGGTCCTGCCATCCATGTGGATGTTACTTTGACATGTACCACCTACCTAAGCATTGTTGCAGACCATGTATACCCTCTCATGGAAATGGTATTTTCTGGTGGCTGTTGCCTTTTTCAGCAGGATAATGTGCCCTGCCACAAAGCAAAAATGGTTCATGGATGGTTTGAGGAGCACAACTAGTTTGAGGTGTTGACTCGGCCTCCAAATTCCACAGATCTCAATCGAACCGAGCATCTGTGGATGTGCTGAACAAACAAGTCTGATCCATGGAGGCTCCACCTTGAAACTTAGGACTTAAAGGATCTGCTGATAACATCTTTGCCAGATACCACATCACACCTTCAGGGGTCTAGTGGAGTCCATGACCCAACAGTTCAGGGCAGTTTTGGCAGGAAAAGGGGGACCAACACTCAAATACAACTTTTTTTTCTTAAAGAATATGCATGTTTTTACTTAACATGTAACACTTTCTTTTTCTTTAAAAAATACTATTTAAAAATGCTGTTGTTTGAACTTTAAATGAATCAAAGAATCCTGAAAAAAATATTAAAAGTTTCGTTAAAAATATTAAGCAGCACAATTGATAATACTAAGAAATTTTTCCTGATCACCAAAGCAGCATATTTGAATGATTTTTGAAGGATCATGTACCACGACAGAAAAGGAATACATTACATTTTAAAGGTTATATTTTTTTAAATTTTTAGTTGTAATAATATTTCACAATATTTTATCAAATAAATGTAGCCTTGATGAGACTTCTTTCAAAAACATAAAAAAATCTTACTTCACCAGTGTGAAATTAAATGCCACAAATGTGTGCATTCCATAGAAGTTTTTTTTTACTGTAAAGGTCATTTAAGGCTTGTCTAAAGGTGTCTCAGTCGAGTCAAACGTTTTTCTGTTCTTTCTATTCTGTCAAGTACTTGTTTTTTGTCTTGCTGATTTCAGGAAGTGTGTAGCAGTTTCTTTTAATGTGTGTCACATCCTGTGGATGTTCTGTTATTTGATTTATTTTTAAGTCAAGTTAGATTTTTTTGTTTGTTGCATTTGTCTCCTGCATGGCAGAGAAAATAAATAAATACAGTCTTATCAGTTTGGTAAATATTGCTAATATTTTATTGCATTTCTCATATACCCGTAATTCATTTATTTCTCATAAACACCTATTCTCTTTCTGTCATATTTTCTGTTTTCTCTCCTTGCTTTTTCCAGTTCCCCTGTTTGTTCAAAGACAGCTACATCTGGACAAAACACTAGTTTTTTTGATGAGATTACACAAGCCCAGGAGGATAAGAAAGAGGTAGAGGAAGACCAGAATGTGAAAGATGGAGAAAAATCACAGGAGGAGGAAGAGATGGACAGCGACTCTGATTGTTTGGAGTGGGAGTTGAGGAATACTGACTCTGTGTTTTCCGAGTTATCTGAACTCAGCAGGGAATATGTGGAAACCGTCGACCAGGGGGCCAGTGTCAGAGGTACATCTATGATCCATGTGTGTGTGTTAGAAATAATTTACATTTGGAAGAACAACAGGCAGAAGCTTCTAAAATCAACTGCAATTTAAAATGTTTTTAATGCAAAAACATATTAGACTGGTGTGTACAGTAATTGAGAATCTGTGTGGTTAAATCTTTTTGCAATTGTTGTTTTGTTTGCAGATACCACAGAGCAGTTTGACCAGATTCTTTCTCAGTATGAGGAACTAAAACACACTCAGTAAGATTTTTTTGTTATATACCTCCAACAGTTTTTATTGCCAAAGTTCAAGTTTGAATAAGGCTCTGAAACTCTAATTGTGATACATATGCATTAATTACAACCACAAAAATTTTATCCATCCACCCATCCATCCATCCATCCATTTTTGTCTCTGTCTCAGTGAAATGGTGGATACTGCTCGTAAGGCCCTTATATCCCGTGTTGAGGAGCTGACCAATGAAAGATCTGCCCTGAATATGGAACTCGATTCTTGCCGTAAAACCATCAATCGCCTGGAAACGAAAAATAAAGAGATGGAGGAGGAAAGCAAGCGGTAAAACGAATGATTGATTCTCATGTAAAACCTGAAATTGATCATATCTCAATTTAGAATTAGCCTAGCTGTTTACCAAATACTTAACCAAGTAAAACAGTGGAAAGTTTAAAGTCATATACATAAAACGATACTGCTCAGTATTTTCAGGAACAAAGCATGATGAACATTTAATATAGTTTCGTGATTAGGAAAAAATATATGCACTATTATTTAAAAGTTTAAAGGTTCAGTGTGTACATTTCAGCAGCATCTAGTGGTGAGGTTGTGAATTGTCAACTGTCCACCACTCAACCGCATGTTTTCAAGTTTTCCAAAAAAGAAAAGAAAAAAAGAGCACAACTGATCCAATCTTCTCAATCTTTATTATTAACATTTCTTCAACATGAATGTTTCTTCTGAACATGAACTGTTCTTCTAAAATTGAACATTCCTTTCTGAACATGAATGAATATAGGCTTCTCTTGCCTACTCGTTTTATTTATTTATTTATTTATTTTTATATTGCTAATATATTTTTGAGATTTTTGGATCTGGTTATCCTTCGTCCTTCGCACCTTTCTATTACCAACAGGTGTGTGATGGTAATTGTGTACTAATAAATATAGCCAATAGAAATTAAATCATTATATAATACTGAAATAATAAATGTTTTTATTTTTTTTTAAAATAATAGAGTAATTTAAAGCAAGGCCATAACCAGGTCAAACAGAACAGTGAGCCAAATTCTAGGTCTAATTCCAGTTGGGAAATAATCAATTTGGGACTATTTGCAAAAAATATTTGCATTAATTGTCGTCAAATATAATATTATTAGTCACAAGATTTTTCAGATGAATGAATAAATACGTACATCCGCTGCTTATATTTGAGTTCCTCAGTGGTCTAATAGTAGATTTTTAGTAAATCGTCTCAAATGTTCAGAGTTCTAATCCGCTCATATAGTTTTCTTCATTAAAATTTTCATCAATGGTTGTATATTACAGTTTTTCTCGATTGCTTAAACACTATAACCAGGCTTTTGAACTAAAATTTCAAAACCATAACGCCATTTATCAAAAAGCACACCCATTTCACTAAACTATAAACACTATTCCCTGTTTTGACACATGAGTCAGATTTGTTAAACTGTCACTCCAAAACTCTACACACAAATCCCTTAATTTCTCATTGCCTAGACCATGTGGTCATTTAGAAAGCACTAGCATTCAATATTGTTCACTCAAGTCAGCATAGTTTCAGCTCAATTAGCACACAATTACCCAGGTGAAAACACTAAGAGTCAAAATTTAACACACATCAATCAGAACTTTCAAGATACATAAAAGTGCCAGAGTCAGTTCATTTGAGCTTTGGAACAATGGATCCACAAAGAAATGAAGGAAGAGGTCGAGGAGGGAGAGGAAGAGGACTTGGGTGGTGAAGGAGGAGGAAGAGGACATGGTGAAGGAGGAGGGAGAGGAAGAGGATGTGGTGGAGGAGGAGGAGGAGGAGGAGGAGGAGGAGGAGGAGGAGGAGGAGGAGGAGGAAGACAAGCAGTCTCGGATGAAATTATAGCCAGTTTAGTTGATCATACGAGAGAAGTGCCAATCATATGCATATTCCACATTTTATCATAAGTGTGGGGACATGCACTGGTCTTGGTCTTGACTCGGTCTCGGCCTGTCTTGGTCTTGGTCTTGACTCGGTCTCGGTCTCTGCCCTTCAAAGTCTTGGTCTTGTCTTGGTCTCGGCCCTTCAAAGTCTTGGTCTTGTCTTGGTCTCGGCCCTTCAAAGTCTTGGTCTTGTCTTGGTCTCGGCCCTTCAAAGTCTTGGTCTTGTCTTGGTCTCGGTTTAGGTGGTCTTGACTACAACACTAGTGGAAAGTGTATGATCGAGAACCTTATATGCTTGTTCACCTCGTCCAAGCCATGTGTCAGTAGATGCGTGCCAGGGGTGGATAAGGCATGCAAGAGGATTTTACCCCGGCTGCCAGGCTAGGGCTAATATAGCCTGTGATGTGGATGAGATTCTCTGGCCTGACCCAGACCAAAGACGGGAGGCTGAGGCGGAATAAAAAAATTTTTTTGTACTGTGTAGTATGAATGAATGAATAAAAATGTGCCAGTGTATCCATTGGTTGTGTCTTTTGTTCATCATGTGAAAAGGTTTGTGAGGAGGGGAACCACAAGTAACATAACTTACCAGTTTTGGAAATGTTGTTTTGAATTTATTGCACCAGTGTGTTAGACTAGGTTGTAGTGTGTGTGATTTTGAGGGCTTGTGTGTCTTGTCTGAGGGCAAAGTTTGGTTTTTCAGCAAGAGTGAATGGTTTTGAGTGTAGAGCTTCATTTTGACCTGAAAATAGGTTGTTTGGGAAACTGGGTGAGAAGTTATGGATTTGTGTTTATAGTTTTGAGAATATGAGGCATAGTTTCAAGAAATGTGTTTAAGCAATCGAGAAAAACTGTAAGAGCATGGACACGTTGCATTTTGTGTGCATTTGTGTGTGTGCAATTTAGTTTTGTGATTTCACCGGAAAGACGTGCTTGACGTATTTGATAGATTGACGTGCTCGTCTGTGTGTGTGTGTGTGTGTGTGTGAAGACTGTTTGAGCATGTGCGTGAGCCAAAAGAGAATGTAAACCCCGGCTACTTTGATCTGATTGGCCATTTGAGCGCCGTTAAACCACATTCATTTCGACTGTCTGATCAGCCTCTGTTCATGTCAATCACGCAGTGTCAACCAATTATACTGCATGAGAAAGGGCAGAGCTAACTCTCTCATACACACACACACACACACACACACATACACACACACGAAGTGAGGCATAAAGCGTGGCACACGCAACGACTCTGCCAAAAATGCTTTTCCGAGCAACGCACGGGCCGCACTAAGACTAAACTTTGATGTCAAGTAGGGGGCCACAATCATCCTGCGGGCCCCTGCCCTCTATAGAGCAGTTTGTCCATTTAGGGCTACCGTAGAAACATGGCGGTGCAAAATGGTGACTTCATTTGCTCATTCTAAGTTAATAAAAACATAATGATTCATTATGTAAGGCCTTTATACACCACTAAAATATATTTATGTATATTATATTGCATTTCTGTCAATAGATCCTCATAAATACTACACACTGCACCTTTAAGGTCTAAAAGATTTAATGTTTCAGAAGTATCTTATGCTGACCAAGGCTGCATTTATTTGATAAAAAATACAGTCAAAGCTGTAAAATATTTAAATTGCGAATAACTGTTTTCTATATACATTTTTTAATGTAAATGATTTATGTAATATCAGCAGCCATTCACATGTGTCACATGATCCGTCAGAACAGAATGTATTTAAAACAGAAATCTTCTGAAACATTATAAATGTCATGACTGTCACTTTTGATCAGTTTAATGCATCCTTGTTGAATAAGAGTATTAGTGTCTTTAAACATACTGAAACCAATCTTTTGTAGAATAGATTATTAGGCAACAGTTTGTGTTGCCTATTAAACATTTTTTTATATTTCACGACAGGTTAAGAAAAGAGCTAGAGACAGCCCAGTCAGAGGACCCTGATGTAAGTCTTTATGGAAGATTTCAGGTGCAAGGCATGTTTACAGAAATGTTTATGGATATAATCACTTTTGTGAAAACTTTACTAACTAACTAACTGTATTTCTACTTACCGGTAATCCTAAAACAATGCCTAATAATTCCTTTTTTTCTCCCCAGGCCTCGCTACCTATCTCCCTCCGTCGCTTCTCTCGTTCTGAAATGGCCCGGGTCGTCATGGAGAAAAATCAATACAAAGAGCGACTGTTTGAACTGCAGGAAACTGTGCGGCGCTCTCAGACTCTAAGGTGTGTTAAACTACCTCTCCCAGGATTCATATCCTCATCTTTAACAGAAACATTCACCTGTCATTCAGAACTGTAAAGTGAGGAACAGGTCTGTTAACCTTAATTACAAGTGTTGCGCTGTGAGCATTAATAATGCAACAAATCATGTGGCTTGTCTATATATTTGCACTGTCTAATTAATCCATCAAATAACAACCCCAAACTTCAGAGAAATGACATGGCGATGCTCTAAAATTCAGTCAGAGCACCTTGGCAATCACGTACGGCCTAGCATTGGGGCTGCGACTTCTGCACAGGCAAACACCACGTTTTACACAGAACATGTAGAAGTGTAGTTCATGTAAATATATTTAAGTCATTTCTGTATATTTTCCTCTAGAGTTACCAGAGAAGATCACTCCCCTGTGGAAGGGAAGGGTAGTGTCTGGAGCCGGTGAGGATACTGTATATAAACCTGTATAACCAGTACCTAACAGTCAGTTTGTGCAAGGTGGTTCCTTCTCTGAGCCATATTATTTTCTTGCAGGTTTAATCGTTTTCTAGGTTTGACAAAGGGTCAGTTAGCACCAGCCACAGCTTTAGCATTAACCATCACTCCCATGCCAGCTCCTGCACACACACCAGTGGGGTCTCCAAAGCAACTCTCCACGAGGCCGTCCCCAACAGAGTGAGTCCTCTGGCATTGGCAGTTTCAAATACCTGCTCCTTTTCCTTGTTTATTATATGCGTTACATTGGATTGAAGCTCTCAAAGACTATTCATTCATCACATTTTAATAGTGTCCAGGAAAAGGAAAATAAAAAATCTAGATTTGCAAGAAAAGTTACAAAGAAATATGATTATGTTTTGGGGGGAGTCAGACAGCCAGAGCTAACCTTGCCTTGTTATTAAAACAGCAATTCGCTGATATTTTAAGGAACTTGTTGACCTGTCCTGGATACAGTTGTGTCAGTGTCTTGTTTTATGCATTTTCTTTCTGCATGTTGGTTACGCCACATGACTTTGATGGTTGCTCTACATGACTTGACATTTTTCAAATAATAACAATAAGTGACGCAGTTTTAAAATACAGCTTTTTTGCTGTAAATTCCCCCCCCCCCCAATTAAAAAAAAAAATTCAGAAATTAAAAACATTACAATCACAAAAGAGATATTCACATTGTATGTGTTGTATTAATTGTATGAATATAAATATAATTGACTCAAACACACCGTACCGTTGTTAATGTTTTTGTAAGTCTCTTATACTCACCAAGGCTGTATTTATTTAATCATAATACAGCAAAACAGTAATATTATTAAATATTATTAAAAAAAAGATTTAACAACTCTTTTCTATTTTGATATATTTTAAAATGTTATTTATTCTTGTAATGTCAATTACTCCAGTCTTCAGTTTTACTGTTTCTAATGTTGCTTAATATTTTTGTGAAAAACTTTTATTTAAAAAAAGTCTGGATTCTTTGATGAATAGAAAGTTAAAAAGAACAGCATTTATTTTAAATATTATACATTTTCTTAGTAACAGTATAAAAATCTCTATAAAAGTCACTTTTAACCAAGCATCCTTGCCAAATAAAGTTATACATTTCTTTAATAAAATAAAATATAACTGACCCCAAATTTTGAAGAGCAGTGTGTATTAGATGTACTTAATATAACTTCAAAGTTTGTTTTTTTATTATTATTTATTACATTTGTTTCGCGCAGGAGCTCTCCTTCTCCCAGGTTAAGGAAAAGAGAGTTGTACAGGGACATCCGTTCTCATGTGTGGGGTACTCTGGGTAAAAAACAGCTCCATGGATGGAGCATGCCTCTCGCTGTTACAAACATAAAGGTAAACAACACACACACATACACACATTATTGTTTAATTCAGTTGGTATCCATAGCAAAAGGTGGACTATACCCACCTCAAAGTGTGACTAGTAATTACACTAATCTACTAAATAAGTATATGTCTACAAATTGCGGTGATGCATGCCCACTCCCAATCATACTCATTAACTAAACTCCTCTCAGTGGGTTAATGAATCTGTTTGTAAGTCTGTGTTTATGTGGAGCAGGACTCTGAAGCCCCTCCTGAGCCCAAAGACGTCCCCGTCCTCATCCAGCTGAGACTGCTGGACCAGAGAGATGCTACAGCAAAGGTGAGAGTCACTGTTCATTAATTTAGTCCGTCTTATTTTAGCAATATGAATATAATATTATTGATTTTTTTTTTTGTTTTTTTTTTGCATGTTGCATAGTTGTGTTGGGGGTCATTTGTTTTATTTGTGAAACATGCCAACTTGTCCAGATATCATTTTGACCACAGGCTGTTATACAAATAAATAAACGCATGTAAAAAGACAAGAGAACCAATGAAATATTAATAATTGTTTATGTTGTAGTAAATGTATGGGTTTTTTTTCTAGAGCTTTTTGTTTGTCTATGCAAACAGTTTTTTGCATAGTACAATCAAATCTGTAGCTGTAGATGCCAAACCATTTAGTCAAATAATCACCTTAACCAAATTTAGAGTGTTGTTCTTCCCTCATATTTAAAATTTATAAAATATTTTCCTCATATTTTGATGGTTTAAACTTTAATCAGACTTATAATTAAAAACAAACATCCCCTCTGGAAATCACTACTGTATATTTAAATATGTTTTAACTTTACTTTCGCAGATTATAACTACGTTTTATGGCTGTCAATTGATTAAAACAGTGAATCATTTTCTCTGCGTTAACATGAATTATCTTGAACCTGCTGAAATGTTCCTATAAATATATTTTCGTCCCAACTGTGCATTCTAAATGATAAATTCATATATTTCCCCACTAACCTGCGGCAGTCCAGTGCTCATCTTTTCGTTTTTTCTCTTACTGATCTCATACCTGTGAAGTTTACATTTTTAAATGAATTTGACTGATGAAAAGGATTGCTTGTGTGCACTGGTGCTCTTATTCCATTCTTTTCAAATAGTTGAATGAATGAATGCGCGGTACACACAGTGAAATGACTGATCATGAAAAATGGCAGAACGGTTATTAAAATATTCAATATAAATAAATAATGGTTCGTATTCATCAGGTCTCACACCTCAACATCGTGATCACTAGTACAGATGAGCCGCTTCACCCTGTGGTGAAATAATGCCGTATGTTTAACAGCCGCTGCTTTCTAACATTGGCTTGAGTTGGATTAAAATTTCACATTCCGTTGAGTGTGGAAAAATCTTCACACAGTAATCATCCGAAAATCTCTGCTCCTGTCTCTGAAAATGTCCACATTTTTAAATCTTCTTGTGGACACTCATTTTAAGTAGTCTTTAGTCAACTATGTGACTACAGCACATTGAAAATATACATAACTGGAAATAAATTAGTTGTACTCTTTCAAGTTTAGTTGTAAGTCTGTCACGAAGCTCAATGCAAGTAGTCCATTCAGGATATAGTCAGATATGCTAAGTGTGTCTCAGATTATGGTGATGTATGACATTAATCACCATAACCTAAGTTTTCCAGATTCCTCTGCTGTGTCTAGTCCTACAATGATTTTAGCCCGTTGAGAGCAAGGGTCATGGATTTACAGGATGTTTAATTTTACAGCTCACATGTGCTGTTGCAGTTCCTCCAGAGATATCAGGAGAGCAGACGGTATGTTAAAAAGAAAATCACAATCTTTTACAGCTGATTAACATGTACACTCCTTCATTTTCATTTTATTTGTAATTACTTCATAAGGGTTTAAAAAGGGGGGGTCTCAGCTTCCATATTCCCTCATGTTTTCAGGTCTTTATAAACATGGGAAACTTGTATTACAGAGCAGGTGTACTAAAATGGATTTGACCACCACTTTCATTTAATTATCATGTTGCATCATGTCAGTCATTGTTGTGAAAATTTCACACTCCGCCTCCCATCCTCAGTGTTCCGTGTGGGCCGTCACTGGACCTGCGGCCAGCAGTGATGTCACAGTGATTGACCCGGCCCGCTCCAATACCATTCTGGATCAGTTCAGCCTTCCGCCCACATCCCCTGCATTATGCATCTGTGCTGTGCCCCCTGCTGGTCAGTCTGAACACCGCAGCTTTGTAGAATTTACAATACTGAAGTCAGGGGTCTAAGTTATTGAGTATTAGTACCTACTGTAAGTATTATCTTGAAGTGCTTTACTTGAGTATTACTGAAACTGAATACTTAATTAGTTCAGTAAGATTTAAAAAAAATGTTTTCAAAAGAAGTACACTAACCAAGGCTGACATTTTTTTTGGGAAAAAATACAATAAATACGGTAATGTTGTGAAATATTAATACAATTAAAAATAACTGCTTCCTATTTTAAAATGTCAACATTTATTCCTGTGATGGCAACGCTGAATTTTTAGCATCATTACTCCAGTCTTCAGTGTCACATGATCCTAATTTGCTGATTTGATGCTCAAGAAATATTTATTATCCAATGTAAAATAAAACCTGGAAAATGTAGTTCTTTTTCAGTGTTATTTAATGAATAGAAAGTTCAAAAGAGAGCATTTATTTGAAATATAAATTTATATAACAATGTAATTCTTTACTGCCGCAGTGCCGCCTGATCAATTTAATGTGTCCTTTCCGAATAAAAGTAGTCATTTCTCTAAAAGAACAACTTATTAAAGCCAAACTTTTGAACAACTGTACATATTTTAATGTTTTTAATGTTAAATATGATCGTATTGTACATATTTAAGTCATTGTGACTTAAATCAAAACCTTTTTTTTTTTCGCATTACCAATCAATTTTTTTTACTTGTATGTAAAACAGCAAGTGAAATCCATTTTACTGTAAAATATAATTGACCACAGCATGGGTCAATAGTCCTTGTGAAGAGACCACAGCATAGTATTTAACCTGAAGTAATACAGTAACTTTATATAGTGCATAAAAAAATCAACGGTTTATCTGTAGTATTAATAAATTCTGATTTAACAAAAAAAAGATGTCTGAAAGAGAGAGAATTTTTGCTCAAACAGGTTGCTTTACAAAGTTTAAGTGTTACTTGAATGAGAATCTCTTCAGCCTCCTGGTTTAATCTATTTTTACAGTTGATGAAAATTGCAGTTATTTATTAAAACAGTTATTAATTTATTTTATTTTAATTTATTTATTTTCAATTAATTTTTTTCTAGTACGGTATCTGTATATCAAGATGATTCGCCCGTCTATAGTTTAATATTTTCTTGTGTAATTCTGGCATTCATCTGCATTATTAACATGTCTTGGCATATAACTTTAAATTCTACTCATGTCAACTGCTCTTGGAGTTGGATATTCTCAGATTTACTGAGTGTTGGTGAGTTGTACTGATGAGGTTGTATTGATGTCTTGTGTTAGGAGACACTGCAGGAACTGTGTGGATTGGAACACAGGATGGAGGGTGAGGGCATCCCATTCTCATTTATTTGATCTTATTTTAATATATAGGTTTTGGTTAAATTGCTAACATTAAGAATCTTTTTACACGGCTCATTTAAAGTAATAATGCCTCAAATGGTCTGGCTAGTTGTGAAGAGCTATTACTTTTCAAAACAACCGTAAAGGATTTTCACATGGTCGATAACTTTTTGCCTTTTATAACTTGCTATTGTGAGATTATATCTTAAAAAGATCTCTCACAATTATGAGTTGACAATTGCAAGTTTATATTGCGTGGTATAAAGTGCAATTGCGAGTTATAATGTTAGAATTGTGACTTTCCAACTTTATAATCTCTCAATTCTGATATTATAACTCACAATTGAGACTATATGTCTCTCAAGTCTGTTTTTTACAGTTCTGAAAAAAGCGAGAAATCGTAAGAAATAAAGTCAGAATTATGAGAAAAAGTGGTAATTAGCTTTTTATTTTTTATTCCCTGGCAGAAACAAGCTTCCATAAGTACATATAGTAGATTTTTCTTAAAAGAGAAACACATTTTTGTGGTCATGAAATGTTGCTTCAGGCATTGTATCATTAAGATATGTTTCCTCATCACCTCCCTCATGCTGTTCTCTTGCAGTGTGCTGATTCATTCATCCTCCAGCTCCAGGCGCCGCTGTCTGCAGTCTGTCAGTCTTTCCGAGGGGGTGCACTCTTTGACGTCAGTGTCTTTAGAATTTACTTTTCTCTTTGATGTAAATTGTATGCCAGAGGTTCATGATTGAATTCCTTCTGTGGATTAAGGTATTCTCAGGGCGAGGTAATCGCTGGTTTGGCCAATGGGACGCTTGCATTCTTCACCCACGATTCAGGTGTGTTTGACATTTCATCGGTTTAGGTGTTTTATTTAGATATGGATGGTACTTATGACTTGTAATGATAATATTTATAGGCATCTGGGATCTCCAGTCCCAGGAGGTGCTTTCGCTCGGCACAACACCTTTGCAGCCCATTCGCTGTTGCCTAGCAAAGGAGGGGTGTCTTTGGGTGGGATACTGGAATAAAGTTTACATGATCAGTACGAAAAATCGTAAAGTAGAGGTTAGTCACGGATGGAAAACGGATTTGTTCATCTTGTGCTTCTCAACCTTCATCCTGACTCTTTCACTGACTCAATACTTGTTTTTCTCTCCACTTAGAAATCGTTCACAGTGTCTGAGCGAAGTGAGCAGCAGGTGCGTTTTCTGTGCGCAGCAGGAAGTGGAGTTTGGGCTTCCTGCCGTTTGGATCCCATACTTAGGCTTTTTGATTGGACAACTGGCCGTCCTCTACAAGAAGTAGATTTATCATCTATAGTGAATAAAGCTTTAGGTATTTAAATTGTGTTTCTTTATTGATATGGATACTTTATGGAATTTTAAATGCATGGGTGTCACTTTTTTAGATATACTGTATACTACCATTAAAAGGTTTAATTAAAAATATGTAAGAAATTAATACTTTTTATTAGGCTAGGGTATTTTAAATGGATCTAAAGTGACAGTGAAGAAAAATAAATGTGGTTCTTTCTTTTTAACCCTTTTTCCATTTGACAGGTTCTGCATTCTTGTCTCTCTCTCCTCTTCAGATCACAGCCTTGTCTGTGGTCAGTGGCCGGCTATGGGTGGGCACAGGAAGTGGTGCAATCTTCTCAGCGCCCCTGTCACTCAGTAAATATTTTCCCACTTAAAATAAAGTGGTTTTTGAGTGGTTTTGAATTAAAAAAAAATGATTTTTAATTGTTTTTTTTGTTTGTTTTTTGTGTAGGTTCAGAGTCCTGCTCTATACCATATTGCTCTCTTGCATCAGCTCAGCTTTGTTATCATGGCCACCGACAAGCAGTTAAATTCATTATTTCTGCTCCAGGTTTGAAACTTGTTTACTTTCAGTAAGGACATGAGTCCACCAAAAAGTTTTTTTTCCCCAAGGGTAGCATATTTTTCCAATTGTTTTCAATGGGAGCACAGGGTAATTTAAAATAACAGTAGCGTGACGAGGCGCTGTGTGTCTTATTTCGTGCATTTAAATGCAGTTAAATGCATAACTACATTTAATCCAGTTACAAGAATGTACTCAAGTGCAGTGCTCAAAACTAGCTATGTATCCATCACCCTGGTTTTATGCACATTTTGAAGTATTGCATCAAAAACGAGTGGACGTGTCTAACTGAACATAACATGCTGTCACAGGCTGGAGAATCCTTTATTTTAGGTGCTGTTGGTTCATTGTGCTGCGATTTAGGTTTAAACTAGAACATTTATGGGCCATGGCTGGCAAAGCCCAACTTCCGGGTCTGTGTTTTCCAGACGGGCTACCAAAACAAAGTTTAAGTCCATCGTCATTTGCTCGTTGTTGTCGTTTGATTTTTTTTTTTGAACAAGCAGAATGTGACGGTTTGTTGGTGTAGCATTTGTCCCGCCCCTCATTAACTGTGATTGGATGGCTGGATAAAAAGTGTCAAGCACTGTGATTTACCCAAAGTTGAACATTCTTCAACTCTCAGCGACTGGACAAAAACGGTGAGTGCTCAGCGCCTCGTCACGCTGCTGGTGTTTTAAAAACGCGGGGCTCCCATTCAAAACAATTGGAAAAATACGGTAGCCGTTGGAAAAAAAATGCTTTGGTAATCTTATCAGTAATCTTATCAATCGTACATTTATCACCAATTTGTTTCTGGCTTTTTTTTTAATTCAATGCAGGCTGCCGTAGTTCCTCCAGTTCACCAGATGGCGCTGCTACTACCTCTCAGCTCATTCTCAGTGGAGGGGAAGGATATATCAACTTCCGAATTGGTGAGGTCTTCCTTTTGGCACAATTATTATATCGCAACTTTATGTATTTATTTTATTCTTCCATCGAGAATGTTTTATGAAGATGACATAAGGGTATATATATATAATATTAGGGCTGGGCACGTATTAATTAATTAAGTAATTTTATCGCATATTAATGTTGTTATTTATTATTATATTGAAAGCCAATTGCTCACTGCCTCTAAATATACATACGTTTCAGACAAACCATTGGCCACAGGAGAATAGTCTGCAGGGCTGTTTGTAAGCCAAGGGCTTGACATTCTTTGTCTGGGACAAAAAAAATATTAAAATAACCAGAAACGCGAGATTGTTATTATTATACACAATGTAAACAGCGATTGATAGTGGAGTTTATCTCTCCCTCTGGCGCATTGAGGCTCGTGCTGCTTGTCTCTTTGTGTGAGACATTTGTGGAGAAATCAAAACAAGTAAGCAGCAATATAAACTCACAGCAGAAATATACTGGGGTAAAACTGAGTTTTTTTGTAGTTGTTGATATTTATGATTTATGATAGGCTATTGTTAATAACACAAGTCGACTTTGCAATCGTGAATTGAGTAGCATGAATGGTGTAGTTCAATAAACAAGTAGCCTAATTAATAATAAGTTACTTAAATTTTTAGACCTAAACAACTTTTTTTGTTCTATTTCACACATGATTTCACCGACGAAAATAGTCCCAAAACTCAGCGCAGTGTTTTGTTACCGAATGATTCAGTGTTTTGAATGAATCATTTGAATGAACGACTCAGTGACTCACTTATGAAGACGATCACTTGCTGCCCCCTATTGGCGGTTATGTTTAAAAGTATGATTGCATGTTTTTATAGATGTTTATATATTTAGAACATCAATCTTAATAACATTATTTATTGCAGCTGTATTTTTTGCAGTTTAAATTATTTAATTTGATTGGTAACAGCCCTATAGTGTGTTTACTATTATAACTGAATTTATTAATCAAATGTAAGAATTTAACATGAAAGATGATGCATACATTTAATAAGATTTTTAAAAATGGCCTTTATAAAATTAAATGAAACCCTGGGGTGAATATCACAAATATGCAGATTTAAGTAGGCCTATGTAAAAGTTGATAGAACACACAATTTCCTATGTACACTACCTGATAGGCCCGAAGTTAATCAATATCAAATAAAATGTAGAAATTTGTGACAATGGCCAGCGTGCACCAAAATGTTATAGTGGTATGATTTCACACAATTTACTTATCTGTACACCGCTGTTTCCTCTGTCCTAAAAACGGCCTGATGATTTCCTTGTTCTATGAAGTTCCTCCTTCAGAAACACGTAACGAGCTCTGATTGGGCCAGCGCTTCCCGTGTTGTGATTGGACAGCAGCTTAGCGCACTTTGCCCGGAAAGGTCCCGCCTCTTACAGCGCTCTTCTCCACGTGGGAGAGCAACAAGACCACGCCCCCTTTTTTGCGTGTTCTTGTGGGGGAGGGTTAGTCAACAAACGGTTCTAGTGACGTCAATACACCCCTGCACTTCCTGCTGTAGTCCAAACCGGCCGTTCGCGTTTGGCATTGAACTTTGAGCTTTATAATTTTACAAATAAAATAAAATTATGCAATACACTACTTTTATATTCCTTATTGAATTTTGCGCATGCTGCGATTAATCGCGATTAATCACAGAAAAACATGCGATTGATCACGATTAAATATTTATTCGTTGCCCAGCACTAATATATATATATTAGGGCCGGGACTCGATTAAAAAAAAATATCTAATTAATTAGAGGCTTTGTAATTAATTAATCGAAATGAATCGCATTTTAATTGCATATAAATATTTGACCTGAGAACAATGAGAAGTAATTTTTCACATGTATTTTTAGTATACCATTGAATAATGACTGAATACATAAGCTTAATCAACAAAATATTGTTTATTTATTTCAGTCCAGCAGACCAGCGCAATTTTTGCCATTAAGAGTAGCAAAAGCATATTTGCATACTTCTCCGTTCATGTTCACTATGGTTTGTTGTTGTCGTGACTCATGAACGCTAGTTGGTGTTCCAGTATAATCGGTCTGTCGAAACTTATTCATTGAAAAACGTTTCGTGGTGCAAAAATAAGTGTGGTTAAATTTTTTTTTTTTTTTTTTGCGTAATTAATTAACGCGTTAAAGTCCCGGCCCTAATATTATATATATATATATAAATTTTTTTTTTTACTCTTTAGGAGATGATGGAAGTGATGGGGCCAGTGAGAGTGTCCTACAGAGATCAGAACGAAGTCACATGATAATTTGGCAGAGCCCCACCCCCTCTGTCCCAAGCCCCGCCCTCTGAAATCTGTTCAATCAAACTGCATTTCACCTCTTTCGGGATATGATCGAGCACACCACTGTACAGTGCATTACAGTTCTTCTGTCACTTCTATAGACACTCCCAAAGGGAATGAAAGGGCCTAAAGTCAAAGTAAAGCAGTAACATAAAGCGGTTTCTAAGAAATGTTGTTTTGGACCTACAACACTCATTCTGCACTTTTATTGTACTTGTTTTGGGGTGAACTGACCTTAAAAGATGTTTTTTTTTTTTTAAGTCCCATAAAAACTGGCATGCCTTTACTTTGTGTTTTCAATTTCTGCCCTGTATTTGTCGCGTGTGTGTGTGTGTGTGTGTGTGTGTGTGTGTGTGTGTTTGTTTTTTGTTCTACATATTCTAAATACTGGAACAAAGGCAGGTTGTGACTGATGCTTGGTCAGGAATTAATTTTATTTCTTTTTTTATTTCAAATCATGGGGAGTGATGTATTTAAACCTGTGATGTGCTGCTGGTCATGACATGCAGTACTTTGAAAAAGACTCAGTGTTGGTTGCTTGTAATGTGCATTAGATCAATTATAAAATTTGCACAAAGAAAAAAAACGACCAGAAACTGACCCAGATTGACACACTACCTATTTTGCCTGTCCTTGTCTTTTTCCCCTTTTTAAAAACAATTTAGGTTTGGTGTTGAGGGTAAGGTTTTATTTTGTTTTGTATTATTATTGGTTGTTGGTTTCTAAGTTATTTGTTGTGAAATGAATGGAGGCTTCTGGATGGCATTGCAGTATTTTTTGAATGAGGATGTTTTTCAGTGTGGCTCTACCCATTTTATGAGTGAGAGCGATAGAAATGTTTTGTTAACTGGAAAACGTGTTTCATTGTTATATGGAACTTTGTAAATACATTTTCTCTATAGTTAAAATTGAGTTGACTTTTAGTCTGAAAAGTGTTTCTTCTGTATTGATAAAAATAAAGCACAAAAGCTGCATGTATAATTTTTAAATTATGAAAAATGTATCAGTGTTTCAATTTAATCACCCATGTTTTGCACACCAAAATATATGTTCAAGTTTTACTGCATTAACAAAAAGTTGAAATAGAAAAACATTAGAAAATGTCCTTAATTGTGTACAAAAAATATAAAGTTGTTCAGTATTTTTTCCCAAGTTGTACTTATTGCACTACAGTACAGGTTGTACAAAATAACTAATTTCATTCAGTAGTAGTTGCATTGTAACAAATCTGTCAACATTCATCCTTGTAACTCTTTTACTCCTCCTCCAACTGAGATTTTAGCTTAATTTGTGGTATCCCAGCTCTTTGCACATGCTCTTTGCCATACCCAGAGGTCAGGAAGTGCTGTGGCTGCGGTGGGGTCTCCGTATCCGACTGAGGGTGCGAGCGAACCGGTCCACAGCATTGCGTTTGTCTGTCAGTTCCTTCTCTGAATTTAAACCATCAATATTCCCACTGTACCACATGACCCAGGCCCCCATAGACATCAACACCAGCAGAGCTCCAGAGTACACCAACAGATCACCAAAGTCATGACCATCGATTTCAAGCGGCACGAAGACGCCGATCAAGAGGCTAGACACACCGAGAAGATCCATAAGGACTGCAAACACCAAAAGAAACTTACAGTGGGCCAGTCCAACATGGTCCGTATTAGACATGGTCTCTGACATGGGGGATATGAGAAATGGAAAGAAAGAAAAAAACGAGTTAAAAAAGGTTATCTATAAAATTATCACTGTTCTAGTAGGAAAACATTTGATTTTGCTCATTGGTTTTAACATGTAAAAACAAACATATTCTAAAGTAGCCTAGCCTATGTAGGCTGATCTTTACCTGAATTAATTAATTTTATTTTACACTAGGCTATATCTTAATGCAAGTAAAGTTAAGCACTAGCTAATTAAACAAGATATATTTTAGGTAAGATGAAATGCTTGGGAGAAGGAAAAAAAACCTGTTAAACCACTCGAGCAATCAGGTAGGCTACTGCTTTCCATAAAATATAGGCTAAAACTGAGTAGTAGGGTACGAACGATTATCATTCTACTTACCTTTTAGCGCGGAAATTATGTTCGTTTGCAAAACTGACAAGAACGACTCTTTAGATGACAAACATTTTGGTCGTTTGTGTTTTTCCGGGTTTTTCACTTGCGCTCCAAAATAGTTTCGACGTCATACAGGTGGTATGTCACATGACGACACGATCGCTCTCGAGCTTTTTTTCAGCTAGGATTTTAAATGCGTTTCGGTGTTCAGTTTCGAAACTATTTTAATTGCGTTTTAAATGAATGAATAGGCTCTAAATCCATTCATCCATCCATCTATCTATCTATCTATCTATCTATCTATCTATCTATCTATCTATCTATCTATCTATCTATCTATCTATCTATCTATCTATCTATCTATCCATCCATCCATCCATCCATCCATCCATCCATCCATCCATCCACTCACATTTAAAACGTCCCGCATGCCAGCAGCATGACGAAACTTGTGTATTAAATAGATATAGATGCCATATCATATAAGAAAAAATAGTTCCAAATTTAAAAAATCCTTGGTCCTTGGTAGATATCACTGACCATTTATTTAACCATATAGCAAAAGTAAAAGTCTTATGTTCATTTTTCAACTGTGTGTGTGTAGGCCTTTGTGTTGGCTAGCTATATTTAAAATCAGACGATTTTGATATTATTTTAATCTTATCCTATCTGTTAATTTAACAGTTGAGGTCGTTCTTTAATGCTGATCTAACAGCAAGCAGACACGAGCCGGTTTTAAATCCCAGTTTTGCCAGTGGCGCATGTTGTCACACAATGAGCCCCTATTAGAACTATATATACTTTTATTAATTCGATTGAGAAACCATGAGAAAAAGGTGAATAAAGAAACCAATAGTCAATGTTCAGACATGATTATTTATTGGCATTTTTTTTTAGTTTGCTTTGCTTTATTATTATTATTATTATTATTATTATTATTATTATTATTATTATTATTATTATATCAGGTAACATTTTAAGCTGTCGTTTGGTCATGTTACATCGTCCTCCTCAAATATACCCTACACCAACACCACATATGGGGAATGTTGTCACATTTCACTTCCATTCTTTGTAAACGAGCATGTGTTCTGGCACTCAGTATCACGTCATGTTTGTTTAGTCTGCTTCCCAGTCCGTCATAAAAGGAGAATAGCGCGGATGTGACGCTGTTTGGGGTGTTTTACGTGGTTTCATTCCATTGTAAACACCATTCATAGACATTTCCCGAAAACTAGAAAAAACAACTTAACCAAAACAACCTAGCTTAATTCTAGGAAACAAAAGACAGCTTTACTCATTCAAAAGGGTGAATCTTAGTTTTACTTTCATAGGCTAGTTTGATTTAGGTTGTGTGAACACAAATAGGCTATACATTACAATATTAAAAATGAGCCTTGTCAAGAATGAAATGTGAAATAAAGCATAAAAATATTTTTTAAATGGAACTGTTGTTATTTATGGACAAAAATGTTGAAATTCTAACAACTTGTAATGTAGGCTATAGGCTATCAGTTGTAACTATATCTCCCAATAATATGTCAAGATGATATTCAAATGCTTAGTTTTATGATCAAAGTTTTGTGAGGGCAAAACACACAATACAATGCAATACAAGATTATGGAGAGATGCACAAATAAACATTCCTCGAATATCTGTATCAAATATAGTATCATTTCATACACAGGGCCTACATTTTTTCACCAGTTTTCTAAAATAAATAATATACTAATACTGATAAAATACAAATCTAAACTTTAAAAATATACTTTCTAAAAATAATGTAAAAACAACAGTAACAAATTAAATCTTCTGTAAAATGACTGTAAAACTAACTACATTAGTTTTAAGCATATACTAAAAGAAAAAAAGGTTACATCATTATACTATTTTTTATGTTAATTTTACTGCTTCACATCAACAGCTTTATTCAGGTTTCATCTTTTGCATTTCATAGCTGAACTTCAATAAAATATAGGCCAATTGCCAGCATATTATAGCCTATTTAATCAATAAACTATATACAGCAGCTTTACTGGGAAATTGAACAAATAACATTAGAATAATACACACATGGCAATTTATAAAAGTGTATTTTAACATAACTACCAATTAATAGGACCTTCATCTAAATGGAGAGCTGGACTCGGAACAGCTTGGAAATTGAGTGCTTGCTCAGATATTGTTTTCCCAGAATGCATTGGAAATATACAGTAATATAGCAGGAAACTGTTGAGAACATTACAGTAACATACTGTAACCTACGTATATTCTACAGTAGTAATTATTGAGAATACAGTATATTACTGTAGAAACAACACAAATAATTTACAGTGTATGGGAAAATAAATTACACCTAATTCAGTCTAAATGTTCAACTTTTGAAATATTCTGAAACAATATAAAATATATAAAAACCATTACAGGTTTCCTAGCGCTTTTTTCAGAGGGAATTTTATTGTTCATGTTGGACAGTGGTTGGAGGTAGACCTGTGAAGTTCAGAAATACTTCTGGGTTCTCATAATGTCTGAATTTGAGTCACAATGAATAAGGCACACAATCCCATGACAATCCCCTGAATTGCTGAAGATGCCCATCTAAAAACCTTATACGGTATCCAGTCTGACATCCACAAACTGTGTTATTTTGGTATGTACATGGTGAAGTCACCACTGCATGACCTGTCAGAGAAGCAATCAAAGAGAAAAAGAGTGAATATCTAAACAAAACCACAGCAAGAAGTGGAGATATGTGAATATTTTTAAAGGAATAGTTCACCCAGAAATAAAAATTCTGTCATCATTTACTCATCATCAAGTTGTTCCAAACCTGTGTGAGTTTCTTTGTTCTGCTAAACAAAAAAGAAGATATTTTGAAGAATGTGGGGAAATCAACAGTGGATGGACCTCATTGAGTTCCAAAAATACTATGGAAGGCAATTTAGTTACAAACATTCTTCAAAATATCTTCTTTTGTGTTCGGCAGAACAAAGAAACTCATACAGGTTTGGAATAAATTGAGGATGAGTAAATGATTACAACATTTTCATTTTGAACTTTCACTTTAAGTGAGTTACAGAAGCCAGGAAAAGAAAACTGTTAAACACTTACGCTTGCTGCATTTCTGGCATCTGAAGCAGTTTGGGAAATAGTTCATGCTGTCTTGGTACGTCCCGTCTGAACATTTCTCACATTGAGATTGCATGCCAATAGAGCATTTCTTTATTAACTTATACCCTAAAGAAAAACACATGACAGATGAAGAGAGAACAGTCGATGTCTCTGAAAACTTTATGTTTGACTGTGTTGATTTAACACTGTACCTGGAGCACATTTGTCACAGCAGAGCCCACCACTCCAGTATTCATTTACAAGACAATCCCTTTTGCTGTTGACACTCCGCTGTCCCGTCACAACGCCTGCCATCTGTTGGAAAAGGGTTGACAATGAAGCTGAACTTTGATGTTGCTTAACTGGGTGATATCATCACATTGACCTTTGGAATACTACACATCTTAAGAATATCACTGTGATTAATAATGGAATCTTTACTAGAACAGGTAGACTATACATATTTGTGAAATTTGTCAGTGCAGAATTCTGTTTCATCCAGTGACTCACCAATACTATCAAAATAAATGGCGGGAGTTTCCTCGTATGTTGTCCTTGGATGTGCCATATGGTTGTTATAATGTTTGTGATCATAACTTCTGGGAAAAGAAGATAAGATTTAATAAAAGCTATATTTCAGAAGATAACTGGACGACTGACATTCTGAAATAATAAAGACCTGTGAAATTATATATTTTAATTGAATTGTATGCTAATACCTATATAATAGCCTATACACGATTTAGATGGTATGCAATCTGAATCGTGTATATTTTGTATATAAATCTTTATAGTAGCAATTAAAGGGTTAGTTTACCCAAAAATGAAAATTCTTTAATTAATTATTCACCCTCATGTTGTTCCAAACCCGTAAGGCCTTTATCATCTTCGGATTTTTGATTAAATCCGAGAGCTCTCTTGGGGGGTCGGGTGCTGACATTGCTTGGGACCCCCAACATGGTAAACAATGCCCCTGTGGACCTTGAAAGTTTTAATTAAATTGCTGTCAGAGAGCTCTCAGATTTCATTAAAATATCTTAATTTGTGTTCTGAAGATGAACCAAGTTCAAATACGGGTTTTACTTTTTTTGTTTTGTTTTGTTTTTTGGGTGAACTATCCCTTTAAAGGTCTGTTCAAGGGCGATAATATAAAGTTCATCCACCGATAGCCTAGCTACGATAATGATAAAGATATAGGCTATAAGAAAATCGTTCTAACTACAAAAGTCCACGTCACAACTATACCATAACAGCACAGAGAAACAATATCATTGGAATAAATTCACACACACACACACACACACACACACACACACGTTCTAGCTGATAGATGAAAATCACTGACAGCCAATCAGAATCTATTCTGCTTTAAGGCTCGAGCATTTAAAGGGGCAAACGACAAACCTGTAGCGCCTAGAATAAACACCGTTATCGTTTGCTAATGTGGATGCTAATATAGTTATCATTGTCTTAGTTATCGTTCTTATTGTGAATGATAAAGATAGTTCTAAAAAATTATATAGCAGAAGACAAGTACGTGCTGGTGTGGACGCTTAGTTAGGCTATCTATTGTTTATGGTGTGAACGAGCCTTTAATTGTTTATCAAGGTATATTTTGTTTGAGATATAACGTTAGTTGTATATAATTATATCTCAATATAATATTAATATAATTGTAGTAGAATATTGTAGGTCCATGGCTTACCTCTGTCCACAGGATCCTTGCTTCGGATTCCACAAAAGAATGAATGAATGGATTCCTTAAAGCTTTTATTATAAAGAGAGTGATTAGTCATCATTTTACTCTTCTCACTACGTAAAACCGCCCCCCCACACACACACCACTATGAATGTAGCAATAACAAAACAGGTCCAGACAGATTTAGGAACTGAAAAAAGAAAACCCCTTTAAAGAGCTGCAGTGTCATAAGCTAGTAATTCTGATATTTGTCAGTAATTCTGACAAAACTAGCTACACCTAGTTTTTATTTGACTTATTGTGTATACAGAAAAACCCAGTCATGATGAGGCATATTGTAAACCATGAAACAGACTTCTGTTTCATTGTTAACTTGATTTTTTAAAGACTTCATGATGCCTATGGCTGATGAAATAATAACAATTAAATATCAATCATTATATTAATAACGAATGTAAAAGCAAGTCATTAAAGTTTCTCTGTTTTTACCATAGACTGCTTTTTACACATTCCCAAAAATGGCATAATTTTTTATATTTCTGAGACATTTCAAGCCAATTGGAATGTACACACAATATGAAGTATTCCAGTAAGTGATTGATCTTAAAGGGAAGTAGGCTACTCTCTCCAGTGATACCACACAAATAAAAAGTCCCTGCTCAAAAATTCGGACTAAAGCCAGATAATGGTGGATTACTGGTCTCATAATTTTCTTGAAAATTCTGAATTAATTGAATGAGATGCTGAGAACTGCTCCCCTGGTGTAGTAAGTTTTTTTTTAAAATTCAACATCAAATGGAGTATTTACTGGATTTTTTTGCCATAGTTGCCTTTATGGGGACTAAATATAAGAGTACTATAGAGTTAGGGGTTAACAGTTATGACCCAAGACCAGTGAAAAATGAAGACCAGTGCTGCGTTCCAGTAAGTTTTTATTATGCCCTACCCTCCGTCTCGTTCACTCGGCTGTGCGTCATTGCTTATACTGCATGAGTGCCCACTATACTGGTGGAACCTTTGCAATGGACTGAACTGGAACGTTCTAGCCTTTGATTACTTGGAATCCATTAAGTTGATTTTTTTTTTCCTTTACGAAATTGTTTAATGCAGCATATGTTTGATCCATTTCAGCTTAAGTTGCAGATCCACTTGTCCATACAACACTTCAGAATGATTTCTGAAGAATCATGTGACACTGAAGACTGGAGGAATGATACTGAAAATTCCGCTTTGCATCACAGAAATAAATGATCATTTAAAGTATAATAAATTGAAAACCAATTATTTTAAATTGTAATAATATATCACAATATTAATTTTTGATCAAATAAATGCAGGCTTGATGAGCAGAAGAAACATTTCAAAAACATTAAAAATAGTAATGTGTCCAAACTATACAGTTTTGGAATGGCATGAGGGTGAATAAAATATGAAATATCTCTTATAGATAATTATGTCCTTACTCTAATTCTAAAATGATCAATAACTTCCTTGTTTCTGAACTATGCTGTTAAATGAAACTGAATGATGTTACTGGTTTATGATATCTGGGTGAAACCAAAACGGAAAGTGACATAACATGACGTGACAGCTAATTGTATGTAATACTTTTGTCCACTGAATGAACCCCTCTGAATGATCCACATTTTTCCTGAGAAAACGATGACTGTTGCCATGAGGAATTCCAAGTTCCGTTTAGATGATGTCCTGTTCTGGTGTCCATGGGGTTTCCATTGTCAAAACGAGGTAAAAAGAGCATCTGAATTACCTAAACAGACACTTTTTGAACATAACAAAAATAATGGAAAGTTCACTTGAAAATGACTCAATTATTTACTCACCTTTCTTCTTTCTGATGAACACACTCAATATCCTGAAGCTTCCAAGCTTTATAATCGCAGTGACTGGGTCTATTGAGTTTGAAGCTCAAAAAGTGCATCATAAAAGTACTCCACATGGCTCCGGGCTTTCTGAAGCGAATCGATGAATATATTCATATTTAAAACATTATTAAGTAAAACATCTAGCTTCCATGGGGTTAATAAAGGAAGAAAAATATCTATATTTAACACTTTATAAAGTTAAAAAGTACATAGCTTTCGCCAGACCGTCTTTCATATTCAACTTATGAAGAAAGGATATTTATTCATATAAATTAATAAAACAGACTCTACATTGGTTTGGTTAATTAAAAAAGTAAAAATATGCATGGTATTATAAATGTTATACTAAAAATAAAACAATGGAGGGAAAATAACATAAGCACACAGAATAATATATGATATACAGTGAGGGAAAAAAGTATTTGAACACCCTGCTATTTTGCAAGTTCTCCGACTTAGAAATCATGGAGGGGTCTGAAATTGTCACCGTAGGTGCATGTCCACTGTAAGAGACATAATCTATAAAAAAAAATCCAGAAATCACAATGTATGATTTTTTAAACTATTTATTTGTATAAACCTCTCCATGACCTCTCCATGATTTCCAAGTCGGAGAACTTGCAAAATAGCAGGGTGTTCAAATACTTATTTTCCTCACTGCATGTTTTTTAAAAAAAAAATTGCAATTACATTTTATTGAACGATTACATAATTAAGGCATCCGTAATTGTAATCACGATTACAAATTCGATTAATTTGATTAAAAATTCGATTAGAAATTGTATTTTTCTCTTTACCCTCCCTATTCTAATTTTTGCTACTCTGAGTAATATCCAAATCTTTGTATTTGGGCACTTTTTGTGTTTCTTCGCCTCTTTATGAAAGACCGCTTCCTGTACTCCTCAGTTGTAAGCTGCTTTGGATAAAAGCGTCTGCAAGCATAAATGTAAATGTATACTCTGTTCATCAGAAAAAAGAAAGTCATATACAGCTAGGATGGCCTGAGGGTGAGTAAATCATGGGGTAATTTCCATTTTAAAATGAACTTATCCTTTAAGAGACTAAATATGATTTTAATAATGCGCTGAACACAATTTCTTTCAGTCAAAATCTGTCTAATTAATTGACTCTAGCCTAAATGGTTTTATCATGTTTATTTGTTTACCCAGTATATGTAGCAAATAAATAACTATATATACAATATTACAATATACAGAATTGTAATAAATGGAAACTTTTGAACTTTTTTTTTTAATGTGTTTTCATAACCTTCTGGACGTGGACAGCAAGTGGGCATACACTTACAAGATACCTTGCTCAATTCTGTAAAGCCAACAAAGAAAATAAACTAGACAAACTATAACATGACAAATGGCAGAAATGTAACAAAGCTGGATTTATCGCATCATCTGTCTACATTTGGGCTTGACTCAGCTGCACGATTATGGCAAAAATCATAATTGTCGATTATAAATGTTTGAATAGTTTTATGCCATTGTTTGAAGCGACTGCATGCCATATTGTTATGTCTGAATAAACAAGCTGAAAACACTCTTCTTGAAAAACTTTAGATTTTTCTATTTCATATAGGCCTGTGCATTAAAAGTCAAATACACTGGACATTGGTTTGGTTTCTTTAATTGAAAATTTTAAATATGCATGGTATTATAAATGTTAAACTAAAAATAAAATAAAACAATGGAGGAAAAAACGCTGTAGAAAGAAAAAAAACCTGTAGGAAAACAAAACAAAAAACATAAGCACACAGAATAATATGTGGAGTTTTTGTTTTGTTTTTTGTTTGTTTTGTAATTGCGATTACGTTTTATTGAACATTACATAATTGAGGCGTAATTGTAATCAAGATTACAAATTTGATTAATTGTGCAGCCCTACTTGACTCTGTAACTTTCCTGCTGTTAGTAAGTTCAGAAAGGCTATAGCAACATTCTATAGCAAATTATTACTAAACCAATAAATTACAGTGACACATACCTGAACCATTGTGTGTGGTGTACAAACAATAATCCTTTAAAAAATCCTTTAAAAAAATAGTTGATTGAATCCGGTGCATAGTAAAACATAATCTTTGTGAAAAAAATCTCTTGAACTGCGTTAATATCTGACAAATAATTGCGTATTAGATATGTAGTAGCTACGTGTGCATTCGACGGACGCACCCTGCAGAAAATCCAGTTTCCCAGTCGTAATTACGAATTTGTGGTGATGTTCACGTGCGCGACGTGATATTTCCGACAAAGCTATATGGGATCAAGTTCAACTAATTACTTTTGCGGTTTCGGCCAGATTTTTAATCATTTATATAGACTTATTATTACTTTAATACATATATTTACATTCTGTGACCTTAAAAAAACAACAACCTTAAAGGCTTTTATTTTGAACGTGCAGATTTTAAGGTGCCGTATAGCGTCTTCCTTCCCGTTGTTTTTAGTGCTGCTGCTGAGGGTAATTTACTTGTTATTGTTAGCAAGCTGGTTCTTTCACAAGCACACAGACAGATGACAGTGCACTGAGACACACTTCAAATACGTGACAGGGAAGCACGTCCACGAGTGAGCAACGGTTTGTACATGTTTGTGCTGTCACGTGACAGAAATACGGCGCTTAATTGTAGATTCTGTCTTAACGTTGTAGAGATTAGCCAGTTTGCTAATGCAGTTGAACAAATGATGCATTATGCATCCATCATTACACTAGCCATGATTATGTTTGATTTAAAATAGAATGCAGCCCATGTCATAACCATGTCCTGTTGTTATAAATGTTTTGATTGTGTATAGTGTTAAGTGAATGGTAGAGACTCACAGTCAGTTTACTATGTTGCATGCGACAGATGCTGGTCATCTGAAAGCTCGATAGATATTTAATTTACCTCATGTGCATGTATGTGATTTAACGTTAGTCGCATGCGCATCTGCATTCGACGCTATGCAGAGAAAAGCAGAAAGAGGAGATAAAGTAGAATAGTATTTGGGGCTGACAGACGCTCTCTGTCTCAACTCAGATCATAAACTAAACTGACGGAAATATGAATGATGCGGATCCAGCCACGAGGAAGCACGCGAGTTCCCGAGAGTTACAGAGTGAGTGCACACACTTAAATCGCAGTTGGTATTTATTTAACGTTGCTTGTGACCTGTGAATTATTTCCCAGAAGAATAATGCCCTACGTGTTTTTATTAAGCACCCAAGAATGAGGATGCCTATGAAATCTCCATTCCCTTTGAAGACAACAACTTTGAGCAGCAGGGAGGCTTTTACAACCAAAATGACCAGAACTTTGATGGTATGTTCGGTTGATTACCACTTCTTTCTGCTGTAATTCTGCAAATTCTGTTGCTCAGGTCCTAACTGTTCACACCAAGTATGAATTAGCAATAAAGATTTTTTTTTTAAGAATAGCAAAGCCCACACCATAACTAATGATACTGGCACAGAGTGAGACTCCTTGTCGCAAAGCAAATGGGTGGAGCTTATGTCTAGCTCCTCCTTGCTAGATGTCAAGTTAAGAGGATCAAATGTAATATGGGCCTAATGCCAATTATATAAAATGTATACTTCTGCGTCGAGTGTACGCCGTAGCTACGTCGTAGGATGTAGGGGTGTTCGATTCCAGGTTTTTTGGAGTCGACTCAGATTCCTGACTCCCACAGTGGGGGTCTATGGAATCGACTCCTCGACTCCATTTGCTTTAAAACAGGTTAGAAATCAAAATTGCTGTTGTTACACACTTAAATTATTTCCTCCGACACAAAGTCCTAAAATCCTCTTATTAAAACCACACACTTTTAGCGTGGCCATCCAAATTAGTGATGACTTTTGTGGCTATCAACGTTTATCTGTATCTATTGCCAGCACATCATTTTACATAGGAAAAAGTCAGGGAAAATCGCACTCTATTGTCGCACGTGATTGTCTTAAAATGTGTGTTAAAGATACTATACATAAAATAATGCACACTATTGATGGTTTTCTTCGTGATGTTAGTATTTTTATGATTTATGGTTAGTTTGATCACGGTTAACCACGGGAAACCAAATCTATATTTATTGCAATAATATATACCGTCAATTAAATTAAAGCCAGCATTGAAACATATAATTAGAAACCAAAGTCGCTGTGATTGTTTTCACACTCAAATAAATGTGTGTGACAGTTTCTTCAAGAGCTCTCTGATGAGGTGTATTATGTCACGTATTACCTTGTGGCTTGCTTCATTCAATTCACTCCTAAGTTATAGTGCACTCAACTGCCATGCACTTCAGATGAGAGATTCAGTAAACAATCAGTAAACGAGTGATTTTGGACACAGCAATAGAGTCGACACCGAGAGTCGATTCCTGTACTGGAGTCGACCCCGACTCAGGGGCTATATTGGAGTCGACTCCCCATCACTAGTAGTATGTGTGTGGCGCGCGTACCCTACAACATACCCTGACGCAATAGCTTGACGTGGTCATACTCAATTCTAGTCTGAAACTGCTCCATTGGGCTGTAATTATGGGGTGTGTTTCAACCAAACCAGGAAAGACATCAATTGGATAGACCTACAACCAATCAGGGCAACGAAGCGACGCATTACGCTAGTCAAATGTCAACAGAGCTCAACTGCACTGTGTTGCCAAGTCCGCTTTTTTTCCACGGGTTGTTTTCTATGTCCGTGGGTTGAAGCGACTATTATGTGATATGTAGATCCATGAGTGAATTTTAGCAGGCAACCTTACCAAAATAACACACATTTAACCCCTACAACACAGCATTTTTGCCCGGAGAACCCCCCGAGAAGCTATTGTTTTGGGCTTGTAGTTGGCGAGTTTAGTTGTACAAACTTGGCAACCCTACTGCACACACGCTGGAATAAACGATCTTTGCCAGTGTTGTAAAAAAATAAAAGAATTGAATGATACACAGAGTATTTACCCAACATGATCATCATTTTTGAGAGAAATAGTGAAGGTGAATGCCTATACAAACAAGCTCTCCGTTTAGGATTCGAACAAATATAATCCAAGCCCCTTTGATGACGTGCATGATTACGTTACTGTTGATCATCTGTCCGTCATCGTCTAAAGCCCGCCCTGATGATTTCATTGGTCCGAACAGTTTCTGTTCGGGGATAATCAAGGCCAGACCGAACCGCCTGACTTAAAAATGTTGTGGGTGGGGCTGAGTTCGGCTGGCATCCAGGCTACTGACGCGCACCTCTCCGTAAAGCCTTGTTTATACTTTCGCCTGTCTCCTCTGCGCGCGCTCCTCCCCAAACGGACGAGGCGTTTATACTTGACGCACTCGCCGTTGTGCTATTCTTTGAAACGACAAAGGGCGACTCGGAGTAATAGTTCTATAAACCAACAGGAAAAGGCGTCGAGAAGTGGGCTAATGTACACAGGTGATGATATTTATTTTAGTACATTTCACCAAAAAACACACCACAAAAGAATCGTGTAAAACTCAGTAAGCCTTGGCTTGATATTATTACTTGTGACAGGAGAACAAAATATGCATTAAATTAACGATCTCTTAAATATTTCCTAATTTCAGTAAACTTTAGTGTCGTAATTTATTTATTTATTTAATTAAACATGGATCTTTATTTAAATGGGCTTATTTCTGCTTTTCTAGGCTCATTTAGTAAATATAAGCACCTAATTTGTATGTGCAAACTGGGGACCGGTGTGATATGTCATGCTCGGCTAGATTCGCCGAGAACTCGTTCATCTTCGGATGCGGAGCTACACGTGGAGTTACAAAAAATGTAATATGGTCACGGGTGAAATATGGTCTTGTGGACCCAACGCGCACGACCGCCCCCTCCGCGCTGACGTCATTTTTGACGATCTGGACACGCAAATGCTGCAAGACAGAACCAATCGATCACAGAGAGAGTGTTCGCTCACTGATGACTGTATTCAAACAGAGCTGCGTTTCCAAAGCTATTATCGTAAAAAAGAAACCATTGATGCTTTTAGAAAAGCAGCCCAGAACAATGCTCATCAGAATACACAAAAACATATGTTTGAGTTAATTCACAATAAACAAATGTGCCTGCATAGTGCAATCTTTACATTTAATGTTAAACATTGATATTGATCATGTTCTATTGTGTAATGTTAATATAAATCATACAGAATCAGAATAAAAAGGATGTATTTTATGGGTGGAACGTCCCATCACCTTATGAAAATGATCCATGGTTTATTTTTTACTACAATGACCGTAGTGTTTGTAGATTTCCATAGTTACCACTACAAGTAAACATTTTAACCATGTGTAAACAAAAATATGATCAAATAAGTTGCAATTAAGGCATATGAATACCTTTCAAATATGTTAACTGGGTATCTTTACCAATTTGACTCTTATTAGTAATTTAATGAATTTAATAATTAAAATTTTCAGTTTAGAAGTATCGGTATAGATATTGATGATACTGGCCTTGAAAGTATCGGTATCGTATCGAAAACAAAATAAGTGGTATCGGCCATCCCTAACAAGTCACTTCTTTGGCTTTTGCCTTGAGACTGGGGGTTACCATCACTATGCCTGTGGACACTGCCCACTAGCAGTCTTCATGTGTAATTGCATATTGACGCGGACAACAACGCGGAAGTATAAATGAAAACCAACGCGTAACTTGCAGCATGGAGGATACGGCGTAAGTCCAACGCAGAAGTATAAATCAGCCTCAAGTCTACCCACAACTCTATCCCTCCACCATGTTAGACCGCCATTTGACTTTCATAGAAACTAAATCATTGGAACCCTCCTCCATCAGAATCTGACTGGAGCGCGAGCATTTTAAACAACAGGCGTCATAAAGCGTGTGCTTATTATTGTCTTTTGGTGTGGACTCTGTGTTGGTGTGGGATCAAACGTGAAGTGAATATTCGCATCGCGTTACTCACTTACTTGATTACTTGTTTTTCCGCGTCACTCGTGCAAATTAAAACATGGCGTGATAAGGAGTGTGTTTGTTCACTCACAACAACAAAGCATTTCTTTCTGTGTTAATTTTGGCTAATTCCAGTGCTAGCCAGTTCATAGTAATGTAAAACTTATAGCTAGAATCAAGTAACAAAATTACTTTTTGAAAATATTTTCAAAATTAACCAGGTATTCCACCTTCCTTGCTTACTATTCTTTAAGGTATCTCCTTTTTTTTCTCCAGTCTCTGTATGAATAAAAAGAAGTTGTCATAAATTTTGGGGTTCCTGCAGATGGATACAATAACACTCTCCTCCATTTTCTGATACAACCGGACGTGTCAATACGCTCTTCGCTGATTGGCTTGTGCGACAAAGCGCCATGGGAATTTTCCACTCGAGTTTCAATTTTTCAATGTGTGAACAATTTCTATTGTTCTATTTGTTTTTGGTGTGTAAGGGCCTTTGCTAAACCTAATGTCGTTCAAGGCCCACTCGCACCTATAACAAACCAATGGACAATAACTTTCTGTCTATCATAAGCATATGCTGCAATTATGACGTCTGTTGCCAGATTCTGATTTGCTGTCAATGTTTTTATCATTCATCCGCTGAAAAAAACAAATCTGAAAGTGATTTCAACAATATTGTTTCTCTTTGCCTTTATCCTTATAGTTGTGGTTTGGGCATCCCTATTCTCACAGAATTAGAACAATTATTAACTTTATTGTTGTAGTTATCAAAACACAAATGAAGATATTTGTAATATTCTTTTATATTGATTTTTAATAATGAAAATCATTGATTCTGGCTCATCAAGTGCAGTTGAGCTTCTGTTTTTTCCCATATTTTTTGTGCTCTATGTATGTTCTGTCTTCTGAAGACGTTAATTAAATTCCTATGGATTACTTTGATGTCTTTTTGTATGAAAGTTTTGAGAATATTAGTCATGAGGGTGAGTAAATGGTGACAATTTTCATTTTCGGGTAAACTAACCCCCTAAGTGCTGTATGCCAACATGTGATAATATCTGCTTATGTTGTGATACAGGTAGTGATCCGCCAGCACCGAGCAACTCTTACCTGTTAATCACTAACTTACGGACACAACTGCAGATCTCACTGGAGAAAAATTCATGGCTGCAGAAGCGCATTGAGGACCTGGAGGAGGAGCGGGACTTCCTGCGCTGCCAGCTCGATCGGTTCATCTTCTCAACCAAGAGTCAGGAAAGCAACGGTAAGGCGAGGAGAGAAAGAAGCTGTGTCCCAATTCAGAGGCTGCATCCTTCTAAGGATGCAGACTTCAAAAGCCACACCTTCAAAGCCTGCAAAGGTCGAACCAAGCATTTTTAAACAGAACTGTCTAGCCTACGGAGGATAGTTCTTTTTACCTAGCATCTTTGACAGCTGCTGTTGAAGACCGGCTGTAATGTTTGTACTGGCCTTTTTTGAAAGTTACATTCAACAGTCTGGAAAAAAAAACAGGGTTCACAACCTGTCTAAATATGTTCACCATGGTCTATTTATTTACATAAATTATGGACAAATATATAAAATTGCATCTTAGTAATATGTCAACATTTGAAACACTTTAAAGTTTTTTGTATTTGTACATTTGTATCATTAGATATTTGACTAAGTAGAAACCCAATTTCAATGTGTAATTCAGCAATTTATCTTTAAAAATCATGTTGTCACTGGTGCGCAATTAATTCTGGTGTGAAAAGGAAGTTTATTTTGGACTGTGCTGTTACCCTTCATGGAAAGAAGGTGATAAACGGTTGTATTTAATAAGGATGTTCCTGATCATGTTCTAGTGATCAAGGCTGCAGTAAAACATCATCTAGGGGACTAAAAGTTTAAAACTGAATTTCTTTTTTCCCTGCAGGCAATGATTCCAGGAGTTTCTCTTGGAGGAGGAGAAGAGAAAATGAGCGGGGTAAAGTTTTATTTTATTACAGTTTTATCTATATATATTTACAATTAGTGTGTGTAGATGCAATTTTATGTTTAGCTTAACAGCTTATTTTAGTTAACAGAAATGTTTGAAAAGTTTTGGTTTTAGTTCATAGTAATAACCTTGTGCAGAACATGACTAAACCCTTACAAAAACATAATACTTTAATAATTACTAGTTGTTCCTTTTCCCTTCTGGCCAAAGTCTGATCTGTGTACGATAAGGGGGAGTGCGTTTACTGTAATATAAGATCAGAATCAACTATAATCATTAACGTTTCAGATCAACAAGCAGAGAGCCAGCGGTCAGCAAATCGTCAGTCGTTCCATCAGAGGTCAACCCAACAGACTTCAGCCAATTCCAAGCCCCTGGGCTCTGTTCCCGGTCCAGTCAGTGCTCAGATAAATTCCATGTTTGGACCCCCCCACCCCCAGCCTCTCTTACAGGGCCACGGTGGCGGCAGCACCAGCAGCAGCTGCAGTAGCAACAACAGGTCCCTCAATGAGCTACAAGGTGTGTTTGAAATGTGTTTTAGGCAAGCGGCAACCTCCCACGATCTCTCTTGAAGCCAATACGGAAGTAATGTAAAATGCAATTCCTCAACTGCCCACTAGGGACAGGCTCCAGAAGGGAGCAGAATATCATTGAGCCCCATGTTCAAATGCCCAACTTTACAGCAGAAAAAAACATGTTTACAGCCTGGTACAAATTGTTTTTTTTTCCTGTATCGCTAATTTTGCCCTTCATGACAACTGTGAGGGGGGTGATTTTTTTTTTATAACTCATTCGTTTACATTATATAAAGTGTTAAAGTTCTGCATAATTAAGGGCGTGGTTACTTTGAGTGACAGGTGGATTGGCATTTATACATTACATCTTCTAAGCTCCGCCCACATCCCAGCTTTTTGCCCATTTTCTGTTATCCGGGAGTGACGTGCGATGACGCTCTAGCAAGATGGCGATGCCCAGCTCGTCTCTACTTTACGCTTCAGAACGGGCTATCCTATGGGTGACATCACAGTTATCGTCACACTAATTATACTAGCCTACATTTGAGTATTCCATTATAATAGTCTATAAAATTTAAAATGGAACATTTATTGTCCAACAACAAGTATTTTATGTTTATGTATATTTTAGTCTGAATTATTGCACTTTTATTCTTTTGCACTCTGTCAGTTTGGCACTTGTTTATGGAAGTCTAAATTTAAGCAAGATTCACTTCCACCGTCCTCTTCTGACAGCAAAATGGGAAATATTGCATGACTGTCTAACATTTACTGATGGAGAGTATGCCAGTGAAATGTAAGTTATGAACTGAGGAAAATACCTCATCTCAAACATATTAAACAGTATCTTTCAGAACATGTATCTGTCAAAGCATCTGACGGGGTGAGCCGCTTTAAACTATACGTGTTATATAGCGTTAGTTCACATAAAAAGTAAAATTCTGTCATTAATTACTCCTTCTTTTGTCGTTCCAAACCTGTAAGACCATCATCTTCAGAACACAAATGAAGATGTTTTGATGAAATCCGAGAGCTCTCTGACTCCTCCATAGACAGCAATTTAATTACCACTTTCAAGGCCCAGAAAGGTAGTAAAGACATTGTTAAAATCAATGTTTACATGTGACTCCAGTGGTTTAAATTAATTTTATGGAGCGACAAGAATACATTTTGTGCACAAAAATAACAAATTTATTCAACAATTTAATTCTAGCCGGTGTCAGTCTCCTACACAGTTTATGCTGTAAGCAGTGCAGCATTTTCGAGTTCTACAGCAGCCGATGCTGTACACATGAGCACCATGACACATACATGTGAGGATGATGTGAGAGCTGCGCTAATTTTATTTGAATTATTTGAGAAATAGAGAGCTCAAAACAACATCCTTTATTTTAAAATAAAAAACTTTTGTTACACTGTAAATATCTTAAAGCTGCACTATGCAACTTTTCCGTCTGCAAGAGGGCGCCTATCCTATTTAAAACAAAGGCGTAGTTTGATGACACCAGGTTTAAGCAAAGAATCTTGAGACGTGATCTTCACCTCACAGCCGATGGAAAAGAATTGGGATAGGACTCGGCAGAAATCATGTTCATGGATGCGGTTATTAACATTACTGTAGTATGAAGCAGGACAGTGTTTTGGAGATGAGCAAGGCCACTGGAGCAGAGTCCTGCACGGGTCCATTTTTGAAGACCCGCCCCCGCCCGTACCCGCAAGGTTTAGCACCAGATCCAACCCGTGACCCGTAAAAATATCCAAATTAAATCCGCACCCGCCCAGACCCGTTAATATTTGGCCCGTTACCCGACCTGTGCCCGCGATAAATCACACACGCTAAAACCATTCAAATTAAAATGCTTAATTTTTTATCTTGCACCTCTCTCAACATCAACAGCGTCATGAATGGGGCTAAAGAAAGAGGCGAAAGTGGCTTTAAAAACTCGTTGTCAACAATTTCATATAGGCTAGTCCACACACCAACTTTACTTTTACTTCATCCATTGCTACTCCTGCAACGCTCGCTCCATCTGGGCTACGAGAGGCATCAACAAAAGTTTCAATGTCGCAGTGGTGGTGACGTGATGGTAAAATGGCATATCGTTGTTGCGTGTTTGTGTAATGGTAATTTGGACATAGATATTGTAATAGCCTACAATATGTCCGAGGGGGAAGAAGGAGGCGGGAACTGGCGAACATTTAAAAGACTTTAACCAAACAAAACTAAAGTAACGTGGGCAGCCCCTCACGGACATCTGCAACGCGCACACACATAATAAAACGTAAACACAACTCAACGTCAAATCCAGATCTGGTGATCTCTCCAGATCTATGCCTCCGAGCTCCCTCAGAGGACTCGAGACCGGACGCTCGCTTGCTCTCTCTCTCTCTCGCTCGTCCACCTCGCCACAGAAATATTGCACATATTTTTAATCCGCGCTACTACCCACCCGCACAGAGTTAATCATCCGCCCGCATCCCCGCCCGTGAATTTTATAAATGTCACAATCCACCCGTTTTAGCCACTTTTATGCAGGTCCCCTGCGGATACCCGCGGGTACCCGACCCGTTGCAGGACTCTGCACTGGAGCTATTGTTACACAAACACACGCCTTGTGAGCAGAGGGACTTTTATTATGACGGGACACAGTTGCGGCTGCCATATCCGCTTTTCCGGTCATGAGTATGAGGTAACGCAGCTCGTTTTATCATATTAGATACATTTTAAACTGTGTGTTTAAAATTATGTAATGACGTTACTGCTGTGTTACACTTGTTCACACTGCTAAGAGTAAAGCGCTTCTGCAGAATAAAACCCGAAACCGAGGATAACGCAGATATGACGCAATTGACAGGCAACTCTCTCAGACGCTATGCTCAGACGTCCCAGTTCCTTGGCTATAATAGCAATTTTATCTCAATTTACAAACAGTTGGAAACATTTGGGGTATTGTAAGAAGAACTCAACTGAACAAAATATTTAACACTGGCCTAGTGGTTTTTGAATATTTTACTGCATACTACATACATAGTGCACCTTTAATATATATATATTACAATGCTTGGCTCAATGACATTTACTTTTGCTGCCACAGAATCCCTCTCTCTTCTGGGAGATGAAGAAGAGGATGACTATCTTGAGGATAGCTACCTGGAGGAAGAGGAAATGATGTCGGGAGAGGAAGTGATCACAGACAACATGTCAATTCGGAATATCGGCGCAGCTGGAAGACCCTCCGGCAGTCATCCAGCTCTGAAGAGGAGGAGGGTTTTCAGAATCGCCAGAGGGAGAGAGAGACAGAGAGGTGAGCGTTCAAAGTGAGGAAACATGAAAGGCAAGTGATTTTTCTATTTCTGAAGCCTTGGTCCTCTTTCTCTCCTTTTTGCTGTCGTTCCAGTGAAAGACGCAGCAGGTGTGTTGTTCCGCTATAAAAAGATCCTGGTGACATACCAGAGGCTAAAGAATATGTCCAAGGCCTTCCAGATCCATGGTGTAGATCGTAACACGGTGGCCTCGACCACACCCATCGCTGAGCTTCTGCTGGTGGCTCCAGAGAAAGTGGCTGAGGTGGGCGAGTTTGACCCGTCTAAAGAAAAGCTTCTGGACTACGCCCGGCGCTGTCACATCGCCCTCGACCCACAGACTCTCAGCAAAGTGCAAGCTCTGAAGAAGAACAACCTCCTCCTACCCATCTCATACAGGTATTAATACATGCATACGTACAGTAATCACCATCCTGGTAAATTACAGCAAAATTATCTAAACGGCTTTTCCAGTAAATACACACAAGTGACAACATTCTTTTAGACAAGATACCATTCACACGTTACTAAAATACCAGTAAACTCTGTCAGTCATTGGAAATGATCATTCTATCTAACATTTGTTTGGTAACACTTTATTTTACAGTGTCCTAGTTACATGTACTTACTATAGTAATAACAGTAAATTATGCATAATTACATGCCACTAACCCCAATTATATACTAAGTACATGTTGTTAATTATTATTACTCAGTACTTGAATATGTAATTACTAGTGCTGTCAAAATGAGTGCATTAACGCATGATTCATTTTTTCAGTTTAGTGTTTTCAAAATATTGAATGCAATTAACGCAGCATCTGTTTGTTCTGTCATCCTTTGGCCAGTGTTACATGATCAAACTCTTATTCATGCAAATGCTTTTAAATTAAAAGAGAATGCGCTGTCTGTAGGAAGACATGTGCCAGTGTCACGCACACAGACAGCGCACCAGAACTGAGTTGCCTTTTGTGCTTGAACAAACAATAACCCACAGAATTATGCCAACATTTCCATTTTGTCGAGTATCCTCATAAGAGCAGTCTTAAATGAGTTAAATATCGTCCTAAATGTATGTAAAGAGCTGTGAGAAAATCAGATGTGCGTGACTGCACGCGTAATTTTCGGCAGCGGCAGATCTCTCTGTCATTAATGTTAATCATGTTGCAGAGGATTAATCTATATTTAAGACTGTAAAAGTGTTTGATAACTATTCAATTTCTGTGTATTAATTATATATGAAGGCCAAGGGTAAATATGACATTTATCATAATGGTTTTATGGGAAGAATGTTTTAATTTTGCATAAAATTAAGTTGCTATTTGTATTTGAATTCTAAAATGATTAGAATATAAAAATATAAAAAACTAATACTTACAGAAAAAAAGTGTTACCTTTTCTCTTTTTTTTTTTTTACAGTTCTGAGTGACATGCAATAAAGGGATGATCACACAGAACTCAATTTTTTCTCTTAAAAACACAAGACTCATAATAGTTACTAGTACTGTGCAGTTACTACAATACACAATAGTAACTGCAGTGCTGTTGAATTGAAATTAAGGCAGAGTTTTGCATATTGTAATATTGTAGAAATACAATTTCAACAGAGCTTTATGATTGGCCCAAAGCAGACTTCTTACGTCAGTGCCTTCTGACCTCATGTGTGCTCATACCAGTAATCTTATTCTTTGTTTATGAATGGCATGATCATTTTCTGGTAATTTACTGTTAATATAACATTACAACTTCTCATACCAGGAAATTGCCAGAACTGATTTACCAGAATTTTTTAATAGTTCCTGTTCACACATGATCTCTTTAAAGGTAATTTACCTGTAAAGATTGTATTGTGTTAAAGAGGCTATTGTAAAACTTAAAATGTCCTTTTTACTCATTTCCTCTCTTCTAGAAGACAATCATTGTACATAATTAATAAGCTAAGTAGTTAAAATTGAATGGCTTCTGGCCGAGGCCTGTGGCAATAAACCAAGAACTGTTCTCATGTTCTTTTTCTCTAGATAAATAAAAAATTGCATACTAAAATTTTAAACGATAATTTTAAATGTTACAAATAAATGTATAATTTTTTCAAACTTGATTTATTGTTATTTTTCTCGCTCCGAAAACATGAGTAGAATACATTTTTGTAAATCATTCATGTAACCATTCTTACATAAACTGTTACATTTAAATTTCATGTGACAATTTAGATAACAAATGTATAAATAATTGAGAAATACACACAATCCTGTTTAGACACAAACACTTTCATAAACACTGACCATTTGATTGTCTTTTTTTATGCTCCTTTAGGTTGAAAGGAACGGATAATCGATAATTGGAAGAATTAGTGGAGTGATTCTTATCCTGCTGTACAGTGAAACCCCTTCACTGTATTTTAATGTACTACACATCTACCATCTCAACCTCCACATTGTGTTGTTCAGATCCACTGTGCTCTGAACCAAGTCTACTATTGCCTCTGTTTACTCACTCACAGAGCTAGATGCTCACAGCTGTGGGTGGCCTGCACACTTGTGCTTTCAGCTTTGCTATTTTGGAAGACAACTTGGTTCTCAAACCCATTTTACCCCATTGTTTCACAATGGACTTCATAGTATCTGTTCTGATTGATTGTCGCTACGGTTGAAGCTAGGGATGCAAACGATTAATCAATGATTGGTTCTTTGTTAGAGTAAGTAGTTTTGAGGTGCATGCGGATCGTGCGCAAAACACGTGCAGCAGGCACACAAGGAAAAATTAAGCGAGCACACTGTAGTTAAACGTATTAGTCTTCAAGCCATGCAATGGATTAGGAAGGCTAGCCTTTTATTTCTAAACATAATTAAGAAAGGGTCCAAAATAAATTTTCCAAACAAGTGGTTTTGCTGAACATAAGAACTACTTGTGTAAATGCCACAATAAAAGTACTCAGAATAAACAATACCCTGGTGGATGACTGATGATCTTCCAGCTCTGTTTCAGCTGTGCGCTCCTGTTCTGTTGCCCACAGTAAATCAAGACCTGTCAATCTGAGCGATTGAACCAATCCAAGCACGCTTTAGCTGCTTGCGATTGTCCCTATCAACTAAACCACCGGCCTCAGCTGTGATCCAGTTTCAATTGGTTGAACTTTCAAATGATGTTGGAAAAGTCCCGAAAGTCCTGTAGCTTTAAAGTTCACCCAAAAATGAAAATTGTCATTATTACTCACTCTTATGTCGTTCCAAACCTGTAAAATCTTCGAAACACACTTTTCAGATGAAATCCAAGAGCTCTCTCTCTCTGACCCCTCCATTGACTAACACTTTCAAGGTCCAGAAAGGTAGTAAAGACATTGTTAAAATAGTCCAGTGGTTCAACCTTTAATTTTATGGAGCAACGAGAAAAAATGTTGTCTGCAAAAGCAAACAAAATAACGACTTTATTCAACTGCGGCGAACTAACCCTTTAACCAAGCAGCATATCATGTCTCGCCGTGATCTACGCAGTGTCTTATGTGGAGCAAATGCATCATGTGTACACTGTTTACACGTGCATCAGCGCTTATTCACATAAAAACTTGGTAGAGTTTGGCCTCTAACTGAAACAAATATACTTGCATTCTGCTAGGTGAGCCTTTTTCAACGATAAGTTCTGTTATGTACAATGATTTTACCAATTACGTTTTCATTTAAAGCAGTTATTTTTTTCATGCTATGAAAATAGAGTACTTTTAATATGTCAGAAGTGACATTTAAAATATGTTCATTTAAAAACACTTAAGTGATGGTCATATTCCCTATGATCTTTGTAAAGCCAAGCTTCTAAGCTTTGAAGGCGGACATACACTGTGCGATTTCAGCAAGGTTACCTACTCACACTGTACAAGCAGATTCCATGCAATGTTAAGCCTGAGCTCAGGATTTATGTGCTCACACTGTGCATGTAAAATATGCATGATAAACACCCGTGTCAGGTTGCGCTGATAGAGCATATGATATGGTGTACTACTATAGAGCGATGGTCAAATGATCATATTAAGAGGATTTAGCATATCCTATTTATGTAATAAAATAATTAATAATAATATTAGGGTATGCCTACTTTTATTATTAAACTGATATTATTTTGCTTGCCCGCAACAATTTCATAATGCATCAATGCATAACCTGTATAAAAGATTAGATTATTTTACTCCTCATTAAAATGTAATTATATAAAAACATTAAGGCTGATTATATAATGAATTATAGGCCTATTATTAAAATAATAATAGCCTATCAGTCTCAATGAAAAGAGCAGCTTTATTTCAAAAACAACTTGCTTAACACGAAATAGGTCTACTTCTCTTCTTATTTACTTTTTTTATATAGTAGAGGTCGACCGATAGCTAGGTTGGACCTTGCTTGCCGATAACCGATTAATCGACCGGTAGTTTTTAAAAAGATACTACATTATAATAATAATACATAAAATAACAGGTAAAAAAGCAGTGCTGAACTTTATTACAAGAAATTTAAAAAAGTACTGAACCATGAAAATGTGTTAAATTTCATATGTAAATATCAAAATATTAAAATGAGTTCTAACAGAAAAAAATTATACAGAAAATAACTAAAACATTAAAATATTACAAATAAATGTTTCTTTAGCTATGACCTAGAAACATGTATGTAAATGTCAGGTTACTACATAAACATAAAAAGACTGCAAATCACATTTGTTAACTGATGTATTTATTTAGCTAGCTTGCATGAACTAAATGCATTATGTAATGTACATTTTACAGCATGTATTAATATTCGATCAATACAATTCTACCTTAATCATTCATGGTAGTTCACAGTGCATAAAAAAAGGTTAACAGATAAAACTAACAATGAATAATACTTCTATAGCATTTATTAACCTTAACTTAATGTTACAAATTGAATATTATTGTATTATAAATCCAAACAGTTTGCTTTTTTTTAACACAACGGTTTTCTTATCAAAATAACAACATATATATTGACGTCTAATGCATTTATATTTCTGTTGGATGCATGATAGTTTCTCACATCAAAAAAAAGTTTCTCAGTTACATCGTTTTAAATGCTTGAGGTAACCGTTGCTGCTAATATTAGCGTCCTGTCAGCCTCGACAAAGTACATATACTGCTGTTCTTCCCCTGCTAAAGCATCTAGTCAACAAATCAATTACTTTATAATGATTTGGCAACATGTACTGAAGTGTTCTGTATTCATACCGTTTCTCTGTTGGTGTTTTAAACGTGCATCAGGTGTGTCAGCGCGCTCTGTGAATCGCGGAGTGTGTTAATGTAAACAATCAGTGATAGTTTTTCATTTGGCCTCTAGAGGCCGCTCTCGCGCTATATATGCCAGCAGACCCTTTTCAGAGCTCTCGTAGGCTACTGTGTAATGACAGCAGCCTTCTCAGCAACAGACGCAAACCGGAAAAACTATCGGTATTGATTTTTGCCGATAACCGATTGTTCCACCAATCAGCTATCGGTGCCGATTTAATCGGCAAATCCGATGAATCGGTCGACCTCTACTGTATAGCCTAGGTTTTATGGGTCACGAGAAATATTAAGAAAATAAAATAAGACAGTTGTACGTTTTCTGAATGTATGTTGAAGTATAGTTTATCTTTCATTGACTCGTTTTTTTTTCACTTTCTGTAGTGAATAATTTACTGATTTGAGATTTCACCGACATAATTCTCGCACAAACTCGGCACACTGTGATATCCACTGACTCGCCTTCCTGATTTAAAACAGAAAAAGAATTTCCAATATTGCGATTTGACATTTTTATTTATCACCAATTGTCAAATGATGGACAACAGTTCATATTTCCTGTGATATTAAATTTAAGTAAATTATTAAATGAAGTGAAAAGTGAAACACTTAAATTTATGATCAAGTTGCTGAATTAAAAGAGCTGCTAGATAGGCTACACAGTGGTTTGGAAGACTTGGATTATCCACGTTACTACATGAACTGGAGGCATTTAACAGTTTGCTAAATGGCTGCTGTTTGAAAGCTGACAAAACTTAAAGATCTCCCACTTTTCCTATTCTTTCTTGCTGCATTAAAGATGAAATGGTTTAACTTCTGCTTTGGTGCAGTGAGGGTAAAATAGGGCAGTCAGTTCGTAGCTCTGCTTCAGCTGTGTGATTAACTCACGAGGGGCAACCAATATTTCTGACATGCCAGAAATTCATCTGACCATCGGTTTATCGCCTCTCGTTTCCCTCTGTACACTGCACGAACACCTCACGACAAAGCTGAAAATCAGCACGACCTAAAAGAATTTGTCAGAATTCGAACTTGGACGAAAATCGCACAGTGTATGCCCAGCTTAAAACAGCACTTATTTTGTGTTGGTTATGCAAGTGGTTGTAAAGTGATTATTAGTGGCGCACTGCTTTGGATTTAAGAGGTTATAGGGAAAGTTAACTCAAAAATGTTGTCATTACTTACTTACCCTCAAGTTGTTCCAAACCTGTATGAGTTTCTTTCTTCTGTTAAACACAAAAGATGATAATTTAAAGAATGTTGGTAACCCGACAGTTGATGAAAACTTCTATAGAAGGAAAAAATACTATGGAGGTCAATGTGGCTCATCAACTGATTTATTACTAACATTCTTTAAGCTATCATCTTTTGTGTTCAGCAGAAGAAAGAAACTCATAGAGGTTTGGAATAGCATAAGGGTGAGTAAATGATTCTAACATTTAATGATTAGTTGATCGTTAATTTAAACAAGGGTTTAATATGGGAATTTATGTAAATCGACATCCCTAGTTGAAGCTCAAGAAACTCCCATCAAACTGAAATGTGCTGTGAAGACATAAGACATCAGCCCTCTGCTGTGCAGCTCTATAGCAGTAGGCCTGTGTGTTGTGCTGAAGTTCTCTTTTGGGTCATGAGATCCACTCAGTGGTCCCAAATCTGTATCTCATAGCACTTACCTGACAGTCAACCTTATAGTCAATGGAATGTCTAAAGGGAACGATCGAAAAGAAAGTGTTACCGACATTTTTACTAAGATGCAGTGCACACACAGACCCACGCACTCCTCCCGTTTCAACACTGTGCTCCTGTACACAAGCGGCACCTGTATGTTCTCATTAGAACCCCATTGGATTTGATTTGTGGAGTGTTTGTGCATGTCTCCCCTAATCAAGCCCTGCCTCCTATTAGACAACACTGACTGTTCAGCATGTGAAAAGTTTATATAGTGTAAATCAGTGATAATTCTTGTTAAAACAGTTGGTAATAGTTCTGGTCTAGTCTAGTACCGCATAGTGCAGAAGATAATGATGTTTGAGGAGTTGAGTGAGTGCATGAGTGAGTTTTCTGTCTTACCTGGTGCTAAAGTTCTCATGAGTATGTGTGTGTGTTTGTCGAATTCACTGTGAATGTCAGGATGTTGGGTTTGTTAGTATGCAGCAAACTTGAGATTTAGACTATCCATGGCTCCTTTGAGCACGTATTTTAAAATCCAAGTGGCAAAAAAAAAGAAAAAAAAGGCAAGTTTCTTTTTACATCACAATCTTCCTCTTCCTTTCCATCAGATAATGTCTTCAGGAACACTAAAATAAGTTTCAGTTCGTTAACATTAGTTAATACACAAGTTGTCTAACTAATAAATGCTATATATAAAAAGTATTCATGTTTAATGTTAACTTTTAAGTACACTATTTTTCATTGTTGATTTTTGTTCATAATACACTCATTAATGTGTATTTATACAACATGAAATTCTAAGAATTATTTTACGTGAAAATTAACATGAACCTGTTTTGTCCTTTTACAAAGTCTTAATTTTGTTTTTGTGGATTATTAGAATAAGTTTTCATGCTTGAATATTCAAAAACACCTTGTTTTCCCACATATTTTACATCGTTGCAGCACCTCTCTTCTAGTCTGTCAGTAATGTTTTGTTTCAGTTCTGGGGGAGGATGAAACTGCATCTCAATCAGCTCCTTAGTTCAGTAGTCAGGGCACTGATCGGGGAGTCGTCCATTTTAAGGTCTGTCACAATCACAAAATCCTGCCAGTGCACTGAAACGTTTGCTCCCTAAAAAGTCCCACAATGCACTGTGAAGACCAGGGAGCATCGATGCTCACTATGGCTGTTTGAAATTTCCCCCCATATTCTCATTCACTATTCCCTACATTCCTCCACTAGTATAGTCCACCTTAAAGGAACTATATGTAAGAAATGTATTTAAATTAATCATAAAATTGCCCTGATATGTCACTAGACACCAAGAAATCATGTTAATTTCAAATACTTATATCACTGACAATAGCAGTCCGGCCAGGATATCGTCATTTAAAAGTTGTTGCAGCCCTCAACTGATGTTGATGTTGACATGTGTTTTGGCGGGAAGCTCCGCCCTCCACCTATCGACCAATCACGAAATCAGTAGTGTCTGGGCGTCTGGGTAGCCAGATCTGTAGATCTACAAATGTTCCTGTGGATCTTGCAGCCTATCTGGCAACATTGAGTTAGGGGGGAGGGCATAGTGATTGCAGTACCAGTTTTGTCCACAATCTTACATACACTTCCTTTAGGGAGTGGATAAAAACGAGTGAGTGAATTTGGACACTGAGTGCACCGGAAGGGCTCCCGCTTTTGCGGTTTGTGCTTGCTGTTTAATAATCATTGAAACTTAGCAAACTTGCAGCTCCAGTAGAAATGAAAAGATATACCTTTAACTCTGTCATGGAAACTACAACTAGCATGTGTAAACCTTAATTAAACAATTTAATAATTAAGTAAAAAGGACATTATACCTGTATGATGATGATATGCTATAACCACATTAGACCAGCGGTTTAGAAAATGGGTGGATGGATGATTCAGCTACGGTGCCATCTCCTAGGGAGACGTGGGAATTCATTCAGTGCATTATGGGTATTCTCTGACCTTTGAGCGTACATCAGTTGTACACTCGTTATTGCGGTGCATTGTGGGATTGAATGAGTGCACTCGATAACGTCCACTATGGTTTCCGACACCACTACAAATGGCTGTCCCCTCAAATAGTGAGGCTCCTATTTAAGGGTACAGGCAGCGATTTCGGACAGCCTTGGAATTGAACTTCCAACGGTTGATAATGACAGTATGAGGGACACAAGGCTGCAATATCGCTGAATACCGCATATTTTCACGATCATTCGAATATACTCCCGGGAATATACTTTCTACTGATACAAAGCCATATGCTAAATCGCTGAAGTAACGCTTTAAGGCTAAAGGGGGCGATTTCGGACACAGCCTATATTCCCCTTAAAGGGATACTTCACTGCTCTTTCATATTAAACTATCCCTTTAAGGTTCTGAAACACAAAAAAAAAATCACGTGAGCCAACCAATTACTCACCACATTATGACTCGCGATAGATGCTAAAATACAAAATATGTGATTATATTTCAGTATGAACATACATCACTAGGTAATGAACTTAAACTAGCTAACATTTATCATTTGTTTACAGCTGAAATGTAAATGTAGCAAAATATTTATCATAATGTGATTTTTAAATACAATAAGACAGTGTCAGAAAGATAACAGTTTTGCTGTTGTTCATAAATACCAGTAGTAGATGTTTTACAATGTAGATTTCATGTTGGCGGAAATCAGTGTCTCAATGTGTAGTGAGCCAGGGTCCTTACCAGTACCTGAATTTGTGTACTAGGATATACAGATTCAAGACCTAGGGAAGCTAGGGAGCTGATTGACTTGAGACGCATCATTTCGACTGGTGACAGCGCACTACTAACGCAACCAGATAATTACTAACCTATTATTTTGCATATACCTTGGGTGGGAATGATTTACATGAGGACTACTGTGAAGTGTACATTCCCAGAAGAAACCTCAAGACTACAATCGAGGTGTTTCATGGCTTTTAGAGTGAGAATTTTACCCCCCTTTGAAATGTGACTTTGTGCTTTCTTCTCAGACATTTTTCCTGCTTAAACGGCAACATAATACACTAAAGAAAGTTGAAAATGTAAAAAGGCATAATACTTTTTTCCCCATTGTTAGTTCATGAAACCTCATATATGAACTAATGTTAACAAATTGAACTTGGTCGTGGTTGAAGTGTTTTGTTCACATTATCTTGTACTTTTAATGTCATTTTACTCTGTAACCTTTGATTACGGGTCAGGGCTCAAGTAGATTTCAGTTTTGCCTCAGGAACCAATCTTTTGTGGATATTTCAAAATATAGTTCAGTTGATTGTAAACCCATTTTTCACTGTCATGTTTTTTTGTTGTTGTTTTTCTCTCCATGTAGCCAAGAAGCTGTTTATGGTCGGGTCTTTTCTTGTCATACTGAGAGAAACATTAATGAGATGAATTCGTATTGATTCTTCATATTGTAAATGACACTAAAGCATTTGATTTCCTACTGAATCCTGTGCCTCTTTACTCTTTTATTCTGATTATTGCTTCCTAATGGCCTTCCCATAATTACAAATAAAAATCAAAGTGCACTTGATGAGACTACTCATCTGCTAAACCATGAAATGTTCTTTCGTGATACAAATTATCAGTTTATTTTAAAGCATATTAGAATCATGTGCCACTCTGTTTGAACAGGGATGGAATTATTCCCACCCTGAAAAAATAATACTTTTTTATCTTTAAAATTAAAAACCTATATTATGTACATTGTAGGTATTATGTACATTGTTATATCCTTGGGTGTTCAACCCTATTTTTGTTCTTAAAAAGTATTCATCCTGAATAAAATGAGCACAATTTGTTAAATTTAGTCCATTTTGTACCTTGCACAACAAACTCCTCTTTAACTCATATTTCCATGAAGCTACAGTCAGACAGAATTGATATTCCACGTTGAAAGTGACGATATTTATAAATAGCAGGTGTTCAGTGTTTTCCACTCTCGTGTCCAGCTGTCGTCGCTCCTCAGTGAGACAACCCGCTCATAAAGAGGAAAACCGACTGTGGTCCAATTTTCTGTCCAGGAGCTTCCAAATTATAAGATGTTTTTTTACATGACGCTAAGATAAACACTATGGAAGCTGCATAGATGATCATTAGGAGCAGGTACTCAGAAATCATGAGATATCCAAGGAGCTCTTTTGGCGCAATTCAGCATCTTCCCCCGAGCCTTTCTCGGTTGTGGAGTGCCCTGACATGGGCGCGGCCAGATCGCCCACATCACCCGTATAAGCTCTAATACATACACAAAATAAATAGAAACTTCCCACATAAATCCAAAATTCTTGAAGGTCTTTTTAAACAAAACGTTGAAGTAAAATTGTGGTTGAAAAAGTCTATGAGAACCTTGAAGGATAAACGTATTCCTTCACATTGCAGCAGTAGCAATTTTCATGGTGTCCAGCAGGTTGCGCTTTCTTGTTTTGTCGCTGACTATTGTCTCCAGGTGAGACTCTGGGGCCCAGCCACGGTGCCTGTCTGACAGACGGGTTCCTTCCACCCAGCCTGAAGGAAAGAGAGAGGGTTCCATAAAATTATTTTTTGTCAAAACATCCATTTGCAATTCAGTAAGTCTGCTTGTAACATAACATCAGCATCATGCTTGGCATGTCTAATAGGAGGTTGTATCTCCATAGTCATCATCCAGCTCAATTTAGTTCAAATTTTATTCTCAAGTGATAGTTCAGTCAAATCGATAATATTGCTGATTATGTTGCGTAAACCCCAACTAAGCAAGTCAAAGGCAACAGTGGCAAGGTACTACACTTATATACAGTTTGTGGGAATATGACCTTCTAGGGCAAGTGACAAAGCATCTTGATTTACTGACAAATCCAGTTTCTGACTTCTACAAGACATTCTGAAACGGGTGTATTCAGTCTTGCTCCTGGAAGCCAACCTTCTAGCAGAGTTTCGCTCCAGGTCTGATTAAACACACCTGAACTAGCTAAACTAGCTAACTTGCACGCAGGTATGTTGGAGCTACAGTAAGCTCTGCAGTAAAGGTGGTCCTCCGGCCGGGAGCAGGATCGAACGCCTTATTTCTACAATAACCTAGATCAGAGGTTCCCAACCCTGGTCATGGCTACTCCATGTTGCAGACACTTAGTTCAGTTCATGGAGCTTACCTAATGAGCTGATGATTTAATAAAGAGGTGTGTTAAATAAGGAGCGATGGGTTCCCAGGATCAAAGCTGTGTTCAAATCACCTCCTAAACCCTCATTCATTATTCCCTATAGTCCACTTATATAGTCCATTTGAAGGAATGACTGTAAACGAGTGAGCAAATTCAAAGTAGAGTTTAGATCCTCTGCCGGAGCCCTCGGGTAGGGTCGGGCTTGATTTTTTTGAGCCCAATCTAAGCTCGAATTCAAAGCTGAGTAATTATGACTAGTGTCATCTCTGTGACACTAGTTTTCTTAGTGCTATAACCTTGCGGTTAAAGATGAGCTTGTAACAATTAGTTGCAGGTCAAACCACTTTGACCACAGTGATCCATCAACTATCACCATTATACCCTTGAGCAAGAAACATAACTTTAAGTTGCTCCAGAAGCACTGGCGCTGTAACTATGGTAATCTAAATGTGCTAATATCCAATAGTAGAGTTTGCATATGGTAGTGTACTGTGGTAGAAACCAAACTGAGCTGGCCTCAAGTGTAGCGATATAAAAATAGATTATATTCATGATGCTTTAGAAAGACTTATTGGGGATTTTTGCTTTTATATGTTCATGTGTTAAGCGTTATAACTCACCATCACTACTTTGCTGGTGAATTAATAGAACATCAGCTTTTTCTAAACTGAGTTCATCTGGCTGCTGGGCAACAAAGGCTTTGATGCACTGCATTTGTGAAAAGTCTGCAAATGGAAAAAGAGACACATTCAAATGGTTAGCATTAGATTATTTATTTTGACTACTTCCGTGTACTTACAAGTACTGGGTTAAATAAGGTGAGTACATGGGTTAAGGTTAGGTTTAGGGGTAGGCTCAGGGTTAGTACCTTGTTATTACCCAGGTATTGTAATTACTATAATAAGTACATAGGCTTTACATAGGGAACATGACTCTAAAATAAAGTGCTAATGCAATTTCTTTTAGAGCAGGAAATGGCACATACCCTGAACTGCACTGAAGTCAATCTCAGGATAAGGACGTGAGAGTGCTGATATCCAGCGCAATTTGTCAGCTCTGAGAGAGGATGTAAAACAGGAGATTAGTTAAATGCATCATTCTGCTCAACCAGATTGCAAAACTCTTGACTGACTGAGCTAAATTTATGCTGTGTAATAAAGGTTTCCAATTGACACATTTTACAAATGAGGAAACTGTCTCCAATTCTGCTCCTGGATGGCCACTTTCCTGAAGAGTTTAGCTCCAACATACCTGCCTAAAGAGCTAGTTCAGCTCTGTTTAATTGAGGGTATGGTTACACGACAAAAATGTAAAAGTCAAAATGATTCCCATTCACATGGATTCGCAAAAAAACTAAAAATGCTGTATTCTGCTGCCAGAACAGTAATTGTCGGTGTCAATTTGTAAAGAAAAACTATGCGCCTAGACTTTATGCACCAGAGAAACTAGCACGCCGCCATCTTTAGATTTTTATCTTTTAACTTATTTTTTACGGTAGCTCTGTATATTTCTATGGCAGAGTAATTAGCTGGTGAAATGGATTTACTTATTGTAGAGTTAACAAAAGTTATCATGAGCATTGTAATGGTTGGAGCGGATATCATAACAGATGTCAGTAGACCGAGAAGATTTTAAAGGTGCACTATGTAGTATTTTTGCAGTAAAATATCCAAAAAACACCAAGCCAGTGTTATATATTTTGTTCAGTTGAGTTCTTACAATATATCCCAAATGTTTCCAGCTATTTATAAATTGAGAGAAAATTGCTTTGTTAACTTTTTTAAGCCGGGATGTCTGAGGGAGTCTGTCAATTGTGTCATATCTGCGTTATTCTCGGTTTCCGGTTTTTATTCTGCAGAAGTGCTTTATTCTCACTGCAGTGCAACAAGTGTCACAGCAGCCGCTAACGTCATAACATAATTTTAAACAAACTTTAATGTATCTAACATGATAAACAGAGCTGTGTTACCTCATACTCATAAACAGAAAAGCGGAAATGACATTGGCGACTGTCTCCCTTCATAATAAAAGTCCCGCTGCTCGCGAGGCGTGTTTGCGTAACAATCGCTTCAGTGGCCTTGCTCAGCTCCTCAAAACACTCGGTCCTGCTCTGCTTTATACTACAGTAACGTTAATAACCGCATCCATGAACGTGATTTCTGCCGAGTCCTATCCCGATTCTTTTTCATCTGCTGTGAGGTAAAGCCACATGTCCCAGGACTCTGCGCTCAAACTTGGCGTCATCAACTTACACCTTTGTTTTGAATAGGCGCCCTCTAGCGGATGGAAAAGTTACATAGTGTAGCTTTAAAACAAGCAGTTCATTCATAAATCCGTAAGATCTCACCTTTATGCTGTGGAAAGACAAAGTGAAATACAGAAAAGGGGCGGGGCTACAGACTGAACACGTAATACACATGCACATGACATCACCGTTTTCACACGGACTCTAGCCTGGTTTCCATTACAGATTTGCACATGACTTTTTGCAATATTTTCTAAATGTTGATTAAAAACTATTGCGAAATTGTTAAAACTATCGTTATGTGACTAAAACCAAATTTTTCATCTCGTGATAACTCATAATTCCAGAAATCATGGCAATATATCAGTCACTACACTAGACATTATTTTTAATTGAAGGAGATGTAGGGCGTGTTACCCAAGCATTAATGGCAAGGAAAGCCCCTTATACTTGGGAGTGGCCATGTATTAGGTGTTTCTGGGGGTTTCTCCTCATATCATAAACAAATTATTCCTTTTTTTAATTGCCTGAAAAAAACACCTCATGCTAGCGTAAAACATTTTTGGGATATACAGTGCCTTGCAAAAGTATTTTGCCACATTTCAGGCTTCAAACATAAAGATATGAAACTGTAATGTTTTGTGAAGAATCAACAACAAGTGGGACACAATCATGAAGTGGAACAAAATTTATTGGATATTTCAAACTTTTTTAACAAATCAAAAACTGAAAAATTGGGCGTGCAAAATTGTTCGGCCCCCTTAAGTTAATACTTTGTAGCGCCACCTTTTGCTGCGATTACAGCTGTAAGTCGCTTGGGGTATGTCTCTATCAGTTTTGCACATCGAGAGACTGAAATTTTTGCCCATTCCTCCTTGCAGAACAGCTCGAGCTCAGTGAGGTTGGATGGAGAGCGTTTGTGAACAGCAGTTTTCAGTTCTTTCCACAGATTATCGATTGGATTCAGGTCTGGACTTTGACTTGGCCATTCTAACACCTAGAAATGTTTATTTCTGAACCATTCCATTGTAGATTTTGCTTTATGTTTTGGATCATTGTCTTGCTGGAAGACAAAGCCGTCCCAGTCTCAGGTCTTTTACAGACTCCATCAGGTTTTCTTCCAGAACGGTCCTGTATTTGGCTCCATCCATCTTCCCATCAATTTTAACCATCTTCCCTGTCCCTGCTGAAGAAAAGCAGGCCCAAACCATGATGCTGCCACCACCATGTTTGACAGTGGGGATGGTGTGTTCAGGGTGATGAGCTGTGTTGCTTTTACGCCAAACATAATGTTTTGCATTGTTGCCAAAAAGTTCAATTTTGGTTTCATCTGACCAGAGCACCTTCTTCCACATATTTGGTTTGTCTACTAGGTGGCTTGTGGCAAACTTTAAATGACACTTTTTATGGCTATCTTTAAGAAATGGCTTTCTTCTTTCCACTCTTCCAGAAAGGCCAGATTTGTGCAGTATACGACTGATTGTTGTCCTATGGACAGAGTCTCCCACCTCAGCTGTAGATCTCTGCGGTTCATCCAGAGTGATCATTGGTCTCTTGTTTGCATCTCTGATCAGTCTTCTCCTTGTATGAGCTGAAAGTTTAGAGGGACGGCCAGGTCTTGGTAGATTTGCAGTGGTCTGATACTCCTTCCATTTCAATATTATCGCTTGCACAGTGTTCCTTGGGATGTTTAAAGCGTGGGAAATCTTTTTGTATCCAAATCCGGTATCTCGACAACAGTATCTTGGACCTGCCTGGTGTATTCCTTGTTCTTCATGATGCTCTCTGCGCTTTAAACGGACCTCTGAGACTATCACAGTGCAAGTAAATTTATACGGAGACTTGATTACACACAGGTGGATTCTATTTATCATCATTAGTCATTTAGGTCAACATTAGAACTTCTGGAGAGAGTTTGCTGCACTGAAAGTAAAGGGGCCGAATAATTTTGTTAAAAAAGTTTGAAATATCCAATAAATTTTATTCCACTTCATGATTGTGTCCCACTTGTTGTTGATTCTTCACAAAAAAATTACAGTTTTATATCTTTATGTTTGAAGCCTGAAATGTGGCAAAAGGTCGCAAAGTTCAAGGGGGCCGAATACTTTCGCAAGGCACTGTATTTATGAAATTAACGTGTTTCCATTGAGCGTTTAGATTTTTTTGCAATATTTGAAGGGCAATTGAAACGCAGCTAATAATGGTATCCGATTCAAAAACTGCACTTTGAATCGCATTTTTAGGCCCCCAAAACACTGCTTTCATGTAAAAACTGCTAGAAGGATAGAGCTAAACTCTGCAAGGTGCCCCCCAGGAGCAGGACACAGCAGCTAATGCACATTTAAAAAAGTGAAAGTGCAACTGATTTCTTCTCAAATTGAAATACTTACTGGGTATCTGTCTTCAAAAGCAGGGCTTTTTGTGACATGTGCAGACGGAACAGGTTTTTCTGTAAGGAATGCAGTTTGAACCTGCAGTTCTCAACCCGCAGCTCTGACACAGGAGCATGGTCGATAACTGTAAACCTACCCCCTCTGCAAACAGGAAGATAAGCAAAGTTATGCACCGTAAACATTTCATTATTCAAAGAATATGAATGACAGCTTAAACATACTCTTTCCGCAAAGATAGCAGGAGATAGTCATTGAAAAGGTGGATGTAAGCATTTCTCTCATCTTCCCTATCTCTCAGGGAAAAGTCTCTCAGTTCAGTCACAGGTCCCTCTCGTACCAGTCTGCGGGACTGACTGATCAATGGAAGAGTCTAACAGACACAAATAAAATAGTCATTATAAATATCAGTATTATTTAGATGGCATACAGTACAAGTAAGGCTGCCAGACATCACGTTTAATGTGTCATGCTCACCCTACACTCAAAGTCAACTTTGGCATTGAGAGTCACAAGTGACTCAATGTTCTTCATTTGAGAGATGCTTTCATTACTCTCCTGGATCATCTGTAAAGACGCATGGGACAGTGGTGAGCAAGAGAAACTGAGATAACTGATAAGAAATTCCAAAGCAGAGGTGTGGGTGACATAACTACATTGTTTCAAGTACATAAAATGTCTCACCTTTTCAAGTAGTTTCATGGCTTTAATGGCCTGTGCTTCATCCTTGGTCTTTGAAGCGGTTCTCTTTACAATATTCTACCAACAAAGATAAGCGATAGAAGAGAGCATCAAATACCATGTTGATATACTATTGGCTTATGTGGACAACATTCCATCATAGATGAAGAATGTGAGGGGCAGATTTAAACAGGACCGATGAAGGCATTACCTGCACTAGCAGCTTGAGGCGAGTGATTCTTTGGAACGGCAGAATGAGGAAAGACCGCAAAGGCAGTCTTTGACAAACCGGGTTACGCTCTAACTTTTCCACAACTCTACGGAATTCAGGACTCTCATCCCTGTGAGAGATGGCGGACAGAATCAATAAAATCATACGGACAAGATAAAAGAAGAAAAACGCACTTCAGATAAGTGCAAACAAATACTCACATTAATCTTTGATACGTCTGATCCTGATATGATTGGTTGGTAAGGTATGGCACGTATACATTTCGGAATCGTGGACAGTGTTTGATAATGATGTCACAGACGGTAAAGTGCATTATGTCCTTCTCCACTGTTTCTTCCAGGTGAGACAGAAAACTAAATTAAAAGAAGCATATATTTATTAGTGGCATAATTCAGATTCCAGAGCAGACATTTTAGAAAAGAGTCCCGGATGTTGTCAGAGTTCAAATGGAAAACGATTGGCTGGAGAAGAAGATATCTTGCACATTTAGGGAGTCTTAAAGTTGTCAAATGAACAACTGATTTTTTTAAAATCGAAAATAAAACGTTTTGGTCACACTTCAGTTTAGGGTCCAATTCTCACTATTAACTATGACTTTTGCCTCAATAAACTCCTAATTACAAACAGAAAAAAGGGTGTCAAAATTGTACCTTTAGGGGAACAACAGCTTGTCGCTGGGGCAGTACCCTTAAAAGGACAACTTTGTACCATTTTTACCACAAAAAGGTTCATAGTAGTACCTTAAGGTACGCATTTGTACTCACAGGTACTAATATGCACCTTTTAAGAGTAAAAAAAGGTACAAAGGTGTCCTTTTAAGGGTTCTGCCCCAGCGACAAGCTGTTGTACCCCTAAAGGTACAATTTTGACACCCTTTTTTTCTGTGTGTACTTGTTATTAATGGTTAAGTGGTTAGTAAGATAGTTGTTAAGTTTAGGTATTGTGGATTAAGGGATGAAGAATATGGTCATGCAGAATAAGACATTATTGTGTGCTTTATAAGTACTAATAGACAGTCAATATTCTAGTAATATGCATGCTAATGAGCAACTAGTTCCTAGTGAGAATTGGACCCTAAACTAAAGTGTCACCATTGTTTTTCTTCAGTGATTCTGTTATAGTGTAATAACATAATTTAAACCTGTGACTGATGGCTCTAACATCATTTAGCCTGGAGAACAGCCAGTTTTTGTCTTGTGAAGATAAGATAAAGTTGAGCTTCTCGGACATGACAAAGTTCTCCACTACGATGTCCAAACTGCGGCAGTATGACGCCTCAGAGGTCACGACCTCAAACCTCACCTGAAAAATACAGATTCTTTATGGTTATGTCCTTACTAATAAAAATTAATATCTCACAATGTGGTTTGATATTTTATTGACAAACCCTTTTCTCTCAGTAACCTTTTAATTTTTTCTATAAGGGCAGAAACAGATTCCATAACTGTCCAAATTGTGTATTGTATACAGTGGGCACTTAAGCGAAGTAAGCGAAGATAACAAATGATCACAGTTGATTATCTTCTCTTAAACAAGTGTTACAACTAACTTATAAGAAATAACTTCGGTAACACTTTAAAATAAGGTTCATTAGTTAATATTAGTTCATGTGAGCAGTTCATTTGTTAGTGTATTTGTTCATCTTTGTTAATGTTAGTTGATAAAAATCCAGCTGTACACTGTTTGTTCATGTTAGTTCACAGTGCATTAACTAACATTAACAAGTTTTACATTTTAAATGTATTAGTGAATGTTAAAATTAACATTAACACAGATAAATTGATGAATTAGAAGTGCAGCTTATTATTAGTTTGTGCTAACTAATGAACCTTATTTTAAAATGTTACCACAACTTCACCCCCTCCACCACCACCACCTGGTGATTGCTTTAGCTTATTAAATGTTTTGTTGAAAAGCATGCTTGTGCTGTTTTTCTTTAAAATAGGCTAAATGGCACTTTGTTTGAAATGTTATTATCAAGCACAATGAAATGTATATATTTTTATGTATATGACTTAGGGCACGTTTACACAACTTTGTACTAAAAGCGGGAAAGTTTATTCTTTGCGTTTGTTTGCGTACAGATGACAGCGATCAGTTACAACAGTGTATTCTGTTGTAAAGCCAGTAGATGGCACTATGCCTATAGAGAGCATGCGCGTGATGTCACCGCCGGCCGGTGTGACCAGTTACATCCACTGAGTGGCAAAAAGACTGAGCATTAGTTTACACAAGGGGGTAATCTAGCACTCGGAAAGTGTTCCACCCATAGGGGCGGCCATTGCTAACCAAGCCATCACCTGCTGTTAGCATCCCATTGACTCCCATTCATTTTTGCGTCACTTTGACAGTGAATAACTTTACATCAGAAGCGTTTAAAGACTCCATTTGTCCATTGTTTATTTATAAAGAAACACGATAATCTATAAAAGGCTCCATTACCTTGTATCTTACACTATCGCCCCGTAGAAGCTGTTTTTGTAAAAATAGGCTAACGATTGCGTCATAACCAACGCGACTGTCGCACAGTTGAGAAATTAACATATAGACAGGAGGAGACGCTCAGAGGCAATCTTTTACTGTCTATGAGGCAGTCGGGGGGACGTGGAAACATAAAGTCCGATAAAGTCAAGGGAGAAGAATGGGGAGAAGCCGATAGTAAGCCAAAAGCAACGGGAGAAAATATTTAAACAACGTGATTCAGATTTCACTTTCCACAACTACTAGAAGACCTACAGCCGTCATGAGGCTCACGTCACATCTACGTCCTCAAGCTCAGTCTGAGCCTGCGCAGTTCGCTCAGCCATCAGGAAGTGAGTGCCTCTGATTGGCCTCATTTTTCTGCCGTTGAAGTCAATGGGATAGCTCTGTCCATTTCTTTTACTGTCTATGGGTTTACAGCTTGAATTCAGCAAAAAACACACAATGATTGAGTGTAGATTTGACAAGAAAACTGAGGTATATTTTTACTGGCTGTGGAAAGCTACAGAGAAGAAAACCAAATGGATCGCTGCAATTCAAAACAACTGCAGCGAAACGCGGATCTGCAGTTATCATTTTGTGCAAATATGTTGAATTTTGGGGTAAAATCATAACGTATATATTGTATTGTTATATATTGTATTGACAACTCATCAATTAAATATTTAGCAGCGTATATTCTGCATAAATTGGATATATTTAAACAAACACTGACAAAAAGTTTTAGGTCTGGAGTCAAACTGATCAACCGGATTTAGACCTACCTATTTTGTATTTATATAAAGCGTTCACAGGTAAATTTGCTTTCCCTGGCATTGAAATCGTACACATATAAATGTCAGGAAACACCATTCCTGGCACCATGTCAATATCTATGGATTACTGGATATTTAGTAAGTTGTAATGAACTCTATATTGAGTCCACCCTTAATCGTAAACTGATACTCATTTATTTTACTTAACGCAGCTTCCCCTATTAGATCCAGTCATGAAGCAGCTCTTTTGCCACTCAAGCCGGCTGAGGGCGGGGAAGTGCTGTCAATGCATACCCTCTATAGATTGAACACATAATACGCATGCGGACGACGCCACCATTTTCACAAATTCGCATTGGAGATGCATTGGATAACAGTATTTTATACAAAAACTTTGAATCCCGTTTTAAAACGCTGAAACGCTGTTGTTGTACATAAAAGGCCAAAACGCATAAAACGGTGTCGTGTAAACCGACCCTAACGGTATGTGTGTCGATGTGTTGGCAACTGTGTTTTATGCAATGTAAGGTGATACTTAATTGAATAATTCTACCTCCTGCAGACGTCTCCTATCTTCAGGGAGCTCCCCAAAATCTGGGCTGCTCCTCACTCCCGGGAGCTCCTGCCACAGTGTGGGTGAGGAAGCAGAGATGGACAGGCGAGGGGAAGGGGGTCTGCTTATGGATTGCTGAGGCACATTTAGACTTTTAAAGGAGTTGGTTATGGACAGAGTGTGGGGGTGCAGAAGGACTGGAGGGAGAGGTGGGAGAGGTCTGCGTGATGGCTTAGGGGAATGATTTGGAGAAGAAGATGGACGGATAGTCAGATTATCCCCGCTTACTGATATAGAATCAGTATGAGACAGCAGGATCTCTCTGTTCTGGACCACCTCACTGTATTCCTGATACAACTGAGAGTCTGCAAGACAAAGAGACAGAGTGATCATCATCGATATGGTTCTGGAGTAGAGGTTATTAGACCCTGATTTTATATGAGCTATAAGATACTAAAATGTTTTATCACACAAACTAAACAAATGTTCTTAAAATCACAAAATGCCATTTATTAATATTACCACTACATACGCAACCAATAATTTGCACAAAATACATTGTGATTGACACAAACCAGCCATGTTTATTTACATTGCAAGTGATCTCATGTTTAATGTAGAATTTATTTTCCCATGGATTGCTTTGTTCATGGTTTTTGAGGACGAGGGAATGTCATGCAACTTTTACCATGTACATTTTTTTTTACCAAAGAACAGCTGAATTTGCACCAAAATTAAAAATGTTACTAAGTCTAAGTTTATGTATAGTTGCCTTTTGAATTATTTGGATTTAGCATAGTTTTTTTGCTGCTTACCACTACCCCCATCAGAACAGATAGGGGTTACAGAAAAAAAGGCAAATAATATAATTATAATTATAAAATGATGATATACAGCAAAGAGCAGGGGACTAAACCAGTTTATCCACCAGTTGAGAAGCATTAGTTTCGAAAAAAGCACAAGAAGGTAGTAGAGTTTGTGTTTACGAACAAGTATACACAGTGTTGGGGCTAACGCATTTCAAGTAACTTGAGTTATGTAATAAAATTACTTTTTCAAGTAACTAGAAAAGTAACGCATTACTTTTCTAATTTACAACAAAATATCTGAATATATATATTTATATATATATATATATATATATATATATATATATATATATATATGTATGTATTTTTTTTTTTTTGTAATAAAAAAACTAAAACAAAAAACAAGCCCAGCCCAAGAAAAAGTAACGCAAAAGTAACAACGCATTACTTTTCTTAAAAAGTAACTAAGTAACTCAACTAATTACTTTTTAAGAAAGTAATGCAATATTGTAATGCATTACTTTTCAAAGTAACTTTCCCCAACACTGAGTATACAGCAGGTCAGTAAATCAATATAGCTATAAAACGATATACAAGCTCAAACATCCACAAGAACATTTTTGTTTTGAAATGTTAAGTGAGCATTTGCAGCTGTTTATCTGCAGTTCTAAGTGATGTGCAAGCACAAACCTGTTCTTTGCCTGAAGGCCTAGCAAAGTAGCATAGTTAAGAATGACAAACCTTTCCCTGCTCTGAACATCTGAACTGTAACCCATGTATTAAACACCATGTATTTAATAGATTTTATACATTACAGCCAGTTACAATCATGGTATGTACACTATCGTACAATGCATACTGAAGGGCATGTGAAATGGCTCGTCATGTCAAAAAAAGAAAAAGAAAAAAAGATTTGTATGACTGGGCATCATATTCGTCTTTGTAATGTTTTAATGACCTACAAAATAGAACTGATCGTCTGTTATAGCCATGTGCATGTAAAGATCAGCACTGTGTTGCATAACAAGAAAAAAAAAATGGACACTTACTAAAGCAAAACTTAGAATTCCTATTTTTTGTCCTCCCAAGCCTCCTGAAAGAGAGAGAAAGAGAGAGAGAGAGAGAGAGAGAGAGAGAGAGAGAGAGAGAGAGAGAGAGAGAGAGAGAGAGAGAGAGAGATTTTAATATCATGGTCATTTGTAAGACAGAATACAGTCAGTGTAACAGAATTTCAGTGGTATACTACAAGTTTATAAATATTTACACGCCAAGCTGATTATAAAGAGCGATATTTTCCATTTTTTGTTTTTTTAAAAATATTATACCATATTATCAGAATTATAACCACGAACACTAAATTTTCAACTGAATGATATTTAGCTGCCTTAAAAGTTCATAATTGCACCTACAGACACCTAGTGTTGTGGATGCAGCATCAAACTAAAATAATAGTTTTCAGATATTTTCAAATGTACAAAACATTTTAAGGGACAAAATATTGAGTGCCCCTTTTAAAGCAAAGCAACAGGGGTTCCTGACCACATTCCTGGAGAACCCCTACACTGTTTCTTAACATGTCTGATTCAGATCATTAGCTCATTAGTAGAGACTTCAAGGCCTGAAATGGCTCTAAGAATGTGGTTGGGAACCAAACAATTTTGGAATGTAAGACATATACATGCTGTAAAGTCTGGTTCTCCTACCTTATATCCGCTTCACCCCAGGTGCTACTTAAATCATTCTCCTCTTCATCTATACAACCAAAACACAGAGATCATTATTTGGCATTATACTTCTTAATCTTCCCTTAGCCAAGATAGAATTCGAATTTAAACAGCCTAAAAACAAGTAATACATCAGCTCAAGAAAAACAGATAGGGAATGTTATACATGGCCCTACACGTACAAAAGGAACCGCTTTCAAGTGAATAACTGAACATATAGACGTATAACCTCTGGGTATGGCGCAATTCAACAGCTCTTATGAAAATGTGGCAATAAACTAAAAATACGACAAAACAGGAAAAGGTAGTGGGGGAGGACTTGTTAGAGAATAAATGAGAATGCTTTAGTTTGTGAAACAAAGGAAATCTGGCAGTTCAAAATTCTGCCTCTTCCAAGAAATGCTGCTGTTTAAAGGAGTCTTCAGCGGTCATGACTCCAACCCCCACAAGAATCCCCAGGAGCCCTCTGTAGCTTCCAGGCTATTATAATGAGACGCAAAAAAAAAAAACAAGTTTCTTTAAAATTAGTCTTGAGAAAGGTTCTCATAAAAAAAAAACATTTTGATTGACTTTCATATATTACTAAAGGGTAAATCAACCAAATCTTTAAATCAATGAAAAAATATTTTTAGTACTGTTTACGAAATCAGTTGTTTCTGTTGTCCTCAAATCTGTCAGTGGCTAAATATGTCAGACACAGTCAACATTATTTACAAAAAAAACATTAAATTACCACAGCCTGCTCTCTTTATTTCAAGTGTCTATAGTCACAAACAATACACTTGAACATAAAACAAAATTTGGTACCCAATCCTGTCAGACTTCATAGAAAAACTGGATGTCCAAGAAAAAATGTAGGGACCATATTTTTATCCAAACATTGGTCAAACTTTAGATTAGGGTCCGATTCTCACTATTAACTAACTATTAACTACACCTTTTGCCTCAATAAACCTTATAACCGCTTATTAATAGTAAGTAAGGTAGTTGTTAAGTGTGGATATTGTAGATTAAGGGATGTAGAATATGGCATTAATATGTTCTTTATAAGTAATAGTAAACAGTCAATATCCTAGCAATACACATATTAATGAGCAACTAGTTCCTAGTGAGAATTAGACCTTAAAGTGTTACCAAAACATATGGATATGATGCACATTTTCATATGCCCAATTTACCATATGGTTTAAGGCTATTCACCTACAAGTTCCTGGTGGAGTAAATTATCACTTATTCATAAAGACTATAAGGACTAAAAAAAAACAATTTCTATTCCATGGGTAAGAATTACAAATAAAGATCTCACAGTCTCAACTAAAAGTGAAATGTTCTTAAATGTACTCAATTACATGGCAAAAAAATAAACATGACATTTTACCACCCATATTGACACATATTTATGGGAAGATGACTCATGGAATTCTGTGTTACACTCTTGCATAAGCACCATTAGTTTTTTTTGAAACTACAGCACTGGTATATTAACTTTAATAGAATAGGTTCAGCAAGGAGGCCATTGAATGTGCGATTTAGCCTTCTTTATGTTAATCCTCCTCTCACCTGATATGTTGAATATTCTCGTCCTGCGGTCCCTTCCAACTCCATCTCCCTCTTCCTCTTCCTCATCCTCTTCTTTGGTTTTCTCCGCTGTCTTTCGGAACCCTTGCCTCCTTATGAGAGATTCATTCCCCAAATCTTGAAAACTACTAGAGCTTAGAACGACTTCCTTCGTACAATCTTTCATCTTAGAAACTTGTTCTTCTACCTCCCTGTCTGCCTCTCCTTCTAAGGAAGCTGTGTGCTGGATAGAGCTAGGATCCACCCATTCATGTTCCTCACTCAACTCTCTCTCTATCCATTCCTGTCTTTCTCCTCCCTCTGTTAGTTCGTCCTCTACCCTCGGTTTTTCCATTTCTCTCTCACCCTCTGTTTGTGTGTTGGATTGCATGTCTATGTGTGCAACACTACCTCTTGTATTTTCTGTGTCCGCCGTGTTCAGACCCAGGATCTCTTTCACCACGTTCTTGGCCCATCTAAGATGAGGAGAAGTGGAGCATCGCCTTCGTTCCTGGGATGTGCACCATGTGTCATCTGAATCAAAATGCATCCCTGTATCTTCTGTGGCTTCTTTTTCTTTTCCTGGTAATGGGACTTCAATATGAATCTCTGTTGCCCCATGACCATTATAATTGTATGGCTCTAAAGTTTCAGAAGGTTGTGTTGGGAAGAGGTGTGTGTCTTGTTCTGATCCCTCATTGGAAATAATCACTTGGCCTTCCAGTGATGTTGCATCCTCTTTTGCCTGGTCATTAATTCCTGTTCCCTCCCTTTTGTCCTCATTTGGTGAAAGAGTGAGGTCATCCATCGCTCTTTCAATGTCTTGCTCACTGTGTTCATCCTTATCAAATGCATTTGCAGTGCTCATTTCATCTTGGTCGACCATGTTATGACTTGAATGCTGATTGGCTGCTTCCTCAACAGTAGTGTCTACATGTGTTTTTAAATTGGAAAGGGTCTGACCAATCACACAAAAAACTTTTCGGGGCCCTTTTGGAGCCCTACGATCTGCTCTCTTGTTCGTCGTTTGGTTTTCCAGTTCTTCATCTGTCCCGATCTCTGTGCCCTGAGTAGTTTCTATGTTTCCAGAGACCTCATCAGCAACTCCACCTTCCCAGAATTCTTTGCAGTCTTCAAAATTCTCTTCCTCGGCATCATCTCCTCCACTGGAGACTGTCACAAATCCATCATCTACTGACATAATTTTGTCTTTCTCTGCTTCCGATTCTCCCTCACTTCCTTCCTCGTTCCCCAAGTAGTCGTATCTATTGTTCTTTCTGTGTTCCTCTCCGCCTTCCTCTTCCATGTTATCAGCCACATTCTCCCTTTCAATCTGCCACTTTGTTTCCAGGGCTTCTCTGTCACAAACCACGTTCCCTTCCATGTTTTTGTCCTCCCTTTCTACATTCACATCCCTCATGAACTCCCCAGCCCTTTCAAGTTCTCTATACTGGTCCTCAAGGCTCTTTTTCTTGTTTTCTTTCTTTTCCTCAGGTTCTTCCTTATTTCTAATTGTCTTGCTTTCTTTGTATCTTTGGTTGTACTTCTCTATTGCTTTCTGTCTCTGTCTGTACTCTTCATCTAAAAGGGAATCTTTTCTCTCACTTCGAGGTTCCAGCCACATTTTTTGTATCCTCATCTTAGATTTCTTTGTAACTGCTTCCTCAGCAGCAGCAGCAGCAGCAGCAGCAGCAGCAGCAGAGCGTTCAACCTCCTTTTCTTCCCTCAGTGAGCTCTTTACATCCTGCTTTTCCTCTGTTCCTTCCGTCAGTCTTTCTTTATCACTCTCAGAAGTGTTTTCTCGTTCTCTGTCCTCAGGGTTCTCTCTCATTGCCCTCCCTTGTTCATTCTCAATAACACTTCCTGAAATCAGCTCTCCACTACTTTGTCCGCTCTTCTCCATTTTACTTCTCTCTGTCTCTCTGTTCTCTCTCCTCCGCCTCCCCCTCTCTTCAATCTCTCTTTCTGAATACATATTCCTCTCTTTTGTCCTTTCTCCATCTCTATACCTTCCTCTCTCATTTGTGTATGAGTATTCATCTCTGTTCATTCTTTTCTCTTTGGAGTCCCTCGTTTTATCTCTAGGTTTATCCTTCTCTCTGAGTGGCTCCAACATTCCCCATTTTGGAACACGATAGCCTGTTTCCCGGTAATCTCTTTCTCTTGACATCCCCATGTCTTGCCATCTATCTGCTTCTCTGTCTCTACGTCTGTCTCTCTCTCTAACTCTGTGTCCCCTTTGTTCTACATCGCTGTCTCCTTCACTCTTGTAGAGTTTGTGTCCACGTTTAGCATCCTCTTCTCTCTTCCTTTCCTTACCCCTGTCTCCATCACTGTCTCCCTCACTTTTTGTATCTCTTGTCTTAGATCTCTCTCCCTCTCGCTGTCTCCCAGTCATCCTTTCCCTATCTGAAAAGCTCTCTTCCATGAGTGGAGGATAATACCTGTCTTTTCTGTCTCTTTGTCTAAGTTTGTCTCTCTCTCTGTCTGTCTCTCTTTCCATTATGCCTGAAAGGTCAAAGACCCCTGGATAACTTTCTCTCCTTCTGTCTTTAATTCTAGAGTCAAACTCTTTATCCCGTTCCTTTCGTCTTTCTGGCTCCACAGGCCTTTTCGTTTCATTTTTCCTGATTTCCTCCCTGTATCTAGTGTTTTCTCGTTCACTCTGTGTGTCAATTTCTCTACATGTCTTTCTTTCCTTCTCTCTTTCATTTTCATACAGAATGTCTTTCGGTCTTCCTGTGTAATGCTCCCTTTTATGTTCTGAAAAAGGTGTCCTTCGATCTCTCTCTCTACTTGGTTTTATCATCCTTGGAAAAGTGTCCCCTTTTCTCCTTTCATTGTCTCTGTCTCCATATTCAAACTGTTCTGTCACTGTTGACTTTCCATTTGCACGTCGATCTCCATCTCGCCTCCTGTCTCTTTCTCTCCTGCCCATCTCTTTATCTCTTCTTCTGGTTGCAGGAAATTTCTCTCTCTCCCTAGTCCAGTCATATGAGGCAGGCTCCATTTCTCTGTCTTTGTCTCTTGGCCTGTCCATCTTAGTGTTTCCAAGTCTCTTCACATAGATCACCTTTGCTGATTAGCTGGTCACGGTTTGCGTTGATTGACACAACCTGTCTAGTACACCTTAAGAAGATTCGTTTTGCACAATGTCTTGAGTGGCCCAATTAGTTTGACTAGTTTCCATGTCAACACAGAGAACCTATAAGGAATGAAACATGTTTCAGTTACAAGCCACCAAAATTCATATTCAGGATCACAGTCAAACAAATTCTGGGAAATCTTTAAAACTTCTTGTTTCAACATGTCATACATCTTGGCAGAGTGCACAGTTGCGATGAACGTGGTCTGGTTTAAATATGTATTGAGCTGAATATCTAAAATGAATTTGACTGATGCTAATCCAAAGTGACATGCGGTGGATTCAAAGTATACATTTTTATCAGATTTTGTATTCCCTAGGAATCGAACCAATGACCTTATTGGCATTTCATGCACAATATTAGATAGGTTACAACGCAACAGAAATATCCAGTTCTTCAAATCAGTCTGATATACTGTAATGATGCATATTAGATGTCGCCAGTTATGCTAAACTTATGCAATCCTAACTAATAAGAACTGTCACACTATGAAATATTAATGCAGTTGATATGACTGTTTGTCAGTTCAGCCAAATTGAAAATAATCGTTGCTTACAAAGAATGCAGCTGAACCAACCACTGCCCTATGCTATTCTTGTAACTTGTTCAAAGGCATTTCATGTAATTAATGCATATGAAAAACCAAAGCACCATTAAGAGGCGCTGAAGGAACCGAGTTTCAACATAGCTGACTCATGTCAAGATGTAGTAAGTTATATAACGCACTAAAACTTTAACAAATTATTTTGAAAAATGACTGTGGTGAATAGCATAAACACAGATAAATATTCCCAAGAACGACAAGGAAATATTTCCCAGTGATGTCGACATGTTTGTTTACAAGAACTGTTTGTTTTACTAAAGTTACAACAAAAAGGAAAAAGAAAAAGAAAAAGTTTTGGGAATAATGCATAGGACTCACCTGAGAAGTGTCTTGGAGGACGCTTCTCTGTCTCTCTCCCTCTTTTTCTTCGCTTTCCAGACAAAGTGAAGCTAGCAGGAATTGCACAACTCATAGACATTCCACATATCAGTGTTTGCCCATTGAGAGAACCAAAGTCGAGTGAGATAAATGATCTACTGAAAACACTGATTTAATTATCCGGCCTGTCTCTGTCCTACTTAATGTGTTCATGTAATCAAAAATAGTTTTCAACACAGTAAACCGTTTCTCACAGTGTTCCTCTCTTTCTTTTTCTTTTTCTCTCTCTCGTCCCCTCCTCCCGCCCTTCTCAAATTCCCAAACAAGTTTGAACAGATTGACACTTATCTTCCTCCCCTCCTGTTTCTGTTTTCCTTATACTTTTCCCCTCCAGCACTGTGTTAAAGAGTAGTCCAAAAGTAAACGTCTGTTTAAGCTTATACGCAGCTTTCCTTCCCTTCTCATAAACTCAGTAGACGCACAGTGATTGCGTTAGAGCCTGTTCCAGTAATTCAGCCCTTCACTCACTCACCTCACCCTCAATGGCACGGCATGCTTTTGCCTCACAGAAACAGGAAGTGCACAGTCTGCTTCTCTCTTCTATGCTGTGATTGGTTGAGTTTATTTACTGGGTGTGTCTGTTTTCTCAGGTAAAAGCATGAGAAAGAGTGAGAGTGAAGGGGGAGGGGCGGATAAGTGTGTCCATACACCGCCTGAAGCTTACGTAACAAATAGCAGTTTTCAGGAAAAAAGCTATAAAGCAAAGCACAGATGACACGTTTGTGCATTAGGATAAACTGTAAAACATATAGAACATTGATGTACTATAAAACTTTAGGAATCTATACCATTTAGGTATGTTTAATTATGTGTTTTTCTGGTATAAACCTTTTAGTTTAAGATGAAATATTTTTGAGTGGTCATATTGGATGCAAATATTAAAATGTTAATTATTATCTTTGTAATCAAAAATGCTCAAGTTAAATTGATTATTTTGTTATAAATAGTAATCTTTCCTGTCATAATATTGAACCAAATTCAGCTCCAGAGTGTGCTGTTATCTGAAAGCAAACATGTAAAACTTAACCTGAACCAAACTGATACAAATCAATGAAATGTTCGGGACAAAGGTCAAGAGAAATGATCAATCATCCACAAGGATCTTCTGTTGTAAAGTAAAGAATACTAATTTGGGAAGACTGCAATAAACGAATCAGAGACCGCAAATCCTGACATTCAAAAAAGTTTCATAAAGTATCGTATAGGCTTGGTTAGTTTACATCACAAAAACCTCTGGCAGGAGAATATACATATAAAATATAGGCTAAAATACCACAAAAACTAATGCACTTTAATGACTATTAATAATATTAATACAAAACTCATTTATGAACTGACTGAATTAAAAAGATTGTTGCTTTTCTCTTTAAAGAGAAGTCGTGATGACAAGAATTAAAATTGTGTCAAACTCAGCAGTAGACTGAAACACAGCTGCCATTAAACATGCAAAATATGGCCTAAAACGCTGCCTTTATTTACATTTTTTCAACAAATTAGGTATCTAAATTGTTTAAAACCCCGATTTGTGATATTTTGTTGTTATCTAGCAATAAAATGAAATTTAAACCTAAATTAAATTTTTATATTTAAAGCTGCAGTCCGTAACTTTTTGCACTCTAGTGGTTAATAAACAGAATTGCATGCATCTTGCGGAAGAACATTGCAGCCGGAGCTACTTCTCTCTGTTTATGTCTATGGCGGATCATGCCGGGAATGTGCTCCTCCGCAGCGGTACCTACCAGTCTGGCCTGAAATAGTCCCAATATAAATACTTATTATAAGTGTACCATAATGATTCAGGGTAAGACAAAAACACGGTTTGGAAAATGGATTCATGTTGTACATTCTCATTATATAATTTTTGTTGATATAATTTGGCAATCTCATGGTTCCTGTGTATATTTTATACGCATAAAGATATACACTCCTGAACAAAATCTTAAGACCAGGGGATGCATTGTAAGTTTTACACATTTCGCACTGGCGGATCATAACCGGGTTGTAAGTGCTGCTTTTAAAATGCCAAAAGAAGAAACAGGAGCAAGAGACAAAAAATAGAGAGTAGGCAATTTATTGAAAAGTGCATTTAAACTCAAACAGGCCGTTCATCAGCTGATCAAAAGTTTAAGACCATAGCCCAAAAATAAACGCACAACAGTACTAAAAGTGTCAAAAAAGGACTCAGTAGTGAGTAGCCTACCATTCTTGTTGATCACTTCATAAACTCGTTTCGGCATGCTTGATGCGACTGTTTCCAGGAGGCTTGTGGGAACGTCGCTCCATGTGGTGAAGATGGCTTCACAAAGGGCATCCAGGGTCTGGAACTGACGTCCATTTTTGTAAACTTCCCTTGCCATCCATCCCCAAATGTTCTCAATGGGACTTAGATCAGGGGAACACGCAGGATGGTTCAAAAGAGCAACGTGTTTCTCCTGGAAGAAGTCCTTCGTCAGGCGGGCTTTGTGAATTGCAGCATTGTCCTGTTGAAAGACCCAGGCATTACCTCAAGAGGGATGATTATCGGTCAAGAGGGATGCCCGCTGCAACAGATCCACATAGTTAGTCGCCGTTTGACGCCCCTGCACAACCTGAAGCTCCATTTTCCCATTGAAGGAAAAAGCACCCCAGATCCTGATGGAGCCTCCTCCACTGTGCTGCATAGAAAACATCTCAGGTGGGATCTCCTTGTCATGCCAGTAACGTTGGAAGCCATCAGGACCGTCCAGGTTAAATTTTTTCTCGTCAGAGAATAAAACTTTCTTCCACTTTTCAATGTCCCATGCTTGGTGCTCCCTTGCAAATTCTAAACGGGCAAGTTTGTGTAGTGGGAGAAGACGTGGCCTTTAAAGAGGTTTGTTGCTCTTGAAGCCCTTCTCTAGCAGATGACGTCTTATGGTTATTGGGCTGCAGTCAGCATCAGTAAGGGCCTTAATTTGGGTTGAGGATCGACCTGTGTCTTCACAGACAACCCATCGGATCCTGCGGTTCAGTGCAGGTGAAATCTTTTTGGGTCTACCACTTTACTTTTTTGTCCCATAACTCTCAGGATTTTTTTAGAAATGTAAAAGGACTGTCTTACTGCGTCCAACCTCAGCAGCAATGGCGCGTTGCAAAAGGCCTTGCTTGTGCAGCTCAACAATCCTGCCACGTTTAAAGAGAGAAAGCCTTTTTGCCTTTGCCATCAGGAGATCTTGACAATATGACCGCTTGAAGAACAATACCATGAAAGCCATATTTTTGTGCAGATTTGACCTTTTTATGGCTATGGTCTTAAACTTTTGATCAGCTGATGAACGGCCTGTTTGAGTTTAAATGCACTTTTCAATAAATTGCCTACTCTCTATTTTTTGTCTCTTGCTCCTGTTTCTTCTTTTGGCATTTTAAAGCAGCACTTACAACCCAGTTATGATCCACTAGTGCGAAATGTGTAAAACTTGCAATGCATCCCCTGGTCTTAAGACTTTGTTCAGGAGTGTATTATTGCCTTGGTGGTTTTCAAATGGTCTGTGGACAGCAAGTATAGTCGCAAACGCGGATTGAAAACAAATCCGGAAGAGAAGACACTGCCGAATAAAGTCGTAGTTTTAATTATTTTTGGACCAAAATGTATTTTCGATGCTTCAGAAAATTCTAAGTAACCCACTGATGTCACATGGATTACTTTGATGATGTTTTTACCTTTCTGGAAAGGGACAGTATACCGTACATACATGTTCAATGGAGGAACAGAAAGCCCTAGGACTAAATATAAAATATCTTAAACTGTGGTCAGAAGATGAACGGAGGTCTTACAGGTGTGGAATGGCATGAGGGTGAGTCATTAATGAAATAATTTTCATTTTTGGGTGAACTAACCCTTTAAGTAGTTCATCGTTACCCTTTATTATTTTTGATTTATTTCCACTTGTATTCATTTCTAGTATTTTCCAAGAACATGTATATTGTTTGTATTGACTATTCACATGTTCGTTAAGAGATTTATCTTAGTTACTTGTGCTTTTGTTAGATATTGGATGCATTTCAATGACTGGTGTTTGTTTTAGAGTTTGACAGTACTAGATGACATGCATGCTTCTTTTAGTCCTAGCAAGACGTATGATGGTATAAAGATATGCTTGTCTTGCTTGTTATTTTCCCTTCTTTCTTCTAAAGGTGTCAAAACCACAATGCATGTCTATTTTCACCTATCTATTCTTGCAGTTCTTGACCAGAGCTGCCTCTGAAAGCTTAAAAATGCAGTAATCGGAGGATGCATGCATAAAGGCATGTAAAAATCTAATGTTAGTTTCACTTCATGTCTCCTGAGATATCTTTATTTTATTTTTGAAAGTAGCATATATGTATCATCGCTGCCTTTGATATCCTGAGATATTGTGCTTTCCATTCTGTGACAGTTTAGCTAAAAATTAAAGAGGGTGTCTGAAAGTCACAGTTGGTGGTCAGTTTGTGTGTTAAAGTTAAGTTTTTTCTTTGATTTCTCTCTGCAACTCTGGAAACCCATGCATTAATTTCTATGGTTGCTGTTACACTTTTGCAGGAACCAATCACAGACTGGATTATCCACCTAGCACGCTATTGGCGGGTTTAACACGATGACGGAGAGAAAAGGATGGTCGTTGCTCATTGATCACGCCTCTTGTGGGGTTAAGGACAATCCAATTGCATACAGAGTTATTCGAATAATGCCTGTTAATCACTCCTCTTGTGCAAATACAGAGCAGACTCCCCAGACCAATGTTCAATCTTAAATTGAGCTTGGTTTGGTGATAGCCAGACAACAATGTTAGCCCTATTTAGCTGTAGATCATTAAACCGAAGCAAACAGTGTTGGGAAAAGTTACTTTAAAAAAGTAACTTTTTTTTTATTACAATTTTTTTTATATTTTTGGGCAAATGTAAAGGCCTTTTCACACCAAAATTAAATAAAAAAGCTGAAGGAAAAACAAACTTTTCAGCTGTGCTGCCATTCTGGATCACCGAAGAACATGATGAAGGAGAAGAAAGTTTAACACTTACTTCACCAATAAAAACAAAAGAAAGTTATTTTTGTTTAACTGAATCATCGAATGTCAACAGCAAGTATATTGGTCAATAAAGTGAGATTAAATGCATAAAAATATTTGTTTTATTTAACATATTTAATTGTCGAAGGTTTGCGTAGTATTCTGATTTTGCACTTCACTAATTGTATTCATTTTGAAGAATACTAAATCTTTTTGTGCAAGTGAGATTAGTAAATGCATGCTTAAATTATAAATGGGAAAGCATAGTAATTTGTGTTACTTATTTGAAAAAGAATCTCAGATAATTTATTGTAAATTTAAAAGTAATGTTTTACTTAAAAAAGTAATCTGATTACATAACTACCTACTTGTAATGAGATTTTCCCCAATACTGCTCAGAAGTCTGTCCGAAATTTTGTGTGCAAACGCTGTCTTCAAAGTCAATGCCTGATAAGGCAGCAAGGCAACAAGTCAGTTTTTTAAGGTGATGATACTAGGGGGCTCCTTTTTGAGCAATGTTGCCATCAATGGACAACCAAGAGAGACCAAGTGTGCTGCACACATCCTGAAAGTGAAACCAAAGCGTCTTATTCATCCGCAGGTGGTTGGTCCCGTATAGCTTATAAACCCTGCCTCCACCTTGTATTCTAATGTGACATGATACAAATTAAAGAGTCAAATTACACTTCAAATGATTTTTTCCAAAAGTTGGTGTCTGTCATTTTTATCATGCTGATGTTCAAGTGCTCTTTTTTTAAAATAAGTTTGGTTTTAGTTATTTATATGATACTATAAAACCCGGGGTGTGACGTCATGATTGACAAAAAATGCTTTTAGTTTGCATTATACTGATGATACTCAGCTCTATTTTTTTTTTTTTTTTTGCGCCCGGACAAAACTTCACAAGATTAACGGAATGCATAGCTGATATAAAAAATTGGATAACTAGTAATTTCCTACTATTTAATTCTTAAAAAAAAGAGATTCTAATTATTGGAACAAAAACCTCCACGAGTAGTAACCTAGAATACTGTCTAACACTTGATGGCTGCTCTGTCAAGTCCTCGTCGTCAGTGAGGAACCTGGGTGTGCTCTTTGATACCTATCTTTCATTTGAAAGCTGCGTTTCTAGCATCTGTAAAACCGCATTCTTCCATCTTAAAAATATTATCTAAATTATGACATATGTTCTCAATGCAAAATGCTGAACAGTTAGTACATGTGTTCATGAGCTCAAGGCTAGATTATTGTAATGCTCTACTGGGTGGTTGCCCTGCTCGCTTAATAAACAAACTCCAACGGGTCCAAAACACAGAAGCTCGAGTTCTTACTAGAACAAGGAAGTATGATCATATTAACACAGTTCTGTCAACACTGCACTGGCTCACTATTAAACATTGCATACATTTTAAAATCTTGCTTATTACTTACAAAGCACTAAAAGCTTCCCATTACTTAAGCGAGCTCTTAACACATTATACTCCCTCACGTCTATTGCGGTCTCAAAATTCTGGCCAGTTGATAATACCTAGAATATCAAAATCAACTGTAGTAAAGGTAGATATACTATCTGGAAAAACAGTCTGGAAAAGTCTTCCTAGCATTGTTTGGAAAGCAGACACACTCTGTCAGTTTAAATCTAGACTAAAAACACATCTCTTTACTATGGTATATACATAGAATATTCTATTATTCAAATCAGTTATATTATTGTTTTATAGGTTAACTAGCCGGAACTGGGAACACTTCCCATAACACCTGATGTACTCGCTACAGAAGAATGGCATCTACGCTAATGTTAGTCTCTCTGTTTATCCCGAGTTTTACTGTATCCGGGCCATATCCAGATCAGATAGTGTATCTACTATGCAGACACATCCCCAAAGTGTATGCATTCTCACCAGTGAAGGCCTCATCATCAAGTCATCCAGTGGCACTGATCCTCAACAAACACGTTTCCTGCAGGATGACAGCGATCTTCAACCAGATGGAATTAGACAACTATTCTGAATGTTCCGCTCTAATCTGACTTCTGACTTGTAATGTTTGCCCAAATCATAATCATACACCTTCGTTCATTGGCCAGAGCAGAACTGGCACCCCTACTGAGGCAACCTTGGGATTCTCCCAAGGTTTTTTTCTCCATGGAGTTTTGGTTCCTTATCGCTTTATCTCTTTTGCCTTTTGGCTTGCTGACACTATTCAACTATACGCCCTCACTGATACTATATGAGAACTGAACTGAGCTGGATGACATCACTGTTTTCAAACAACCTGCATTATAAAACACGCTATAAAAATAAACTAGGTTGACTTGACCAAGGGCCCTTCGACTTCTCTTTGCAAGAGCTTGCTCTCAGATCCTAGATCTTAGATTTTAAATTTACTTTCATTTATTTCATTTCAATATTGTACTCAGTTTATTGTACTCAGTGATTATTGTTGTCTCAAATTTGTCTTCTCTTTTTATTCCTTTATTCTTTATACAAATAAAAATAATTTGTCATCCTCACTTATTCGTCTGACTGGAACTTGTGCGGTTCTGTCGTGCAGTTTGCTTCTACAATAATATCTAAGTCAAACAGGACAACTGACTGAGCTTATCACGGAAAACACGTCTTGTTTGATGATCGACTAGGGCACTAAAGGCAGGACTTACACTTGTTTGAGCAGCACTCCATATCCCATGTTCACGTGCAGCGCATCAGCTTCCGCGTTATGCACAGTCACATGCGGCGCCTGTTTAGTTTCACTTCCGCGTTTGATCAGAAACAATTAAATCCTTTAAATCGTGCAAACGTTTTAGCGCTAATATAATCCGAAGTTTGTTTATTCAGTGTGTTATTATCTATACTAGCGGATATTTTGAAGGCATGTCGTTGAGTGTTGTTTAAAGGAAAAGTGCGACAGTTTTGGAAAGAGAAGAATCCCAGGTTGGGTTTCCACATCTAGACAAGTAGTTGAGACCTTCCACTTTTCATTTTTCTACAGTTTACACTGTCATAAGAGTTCTAAAAGGTACGTGTGTGTTTATTTTTGTGCATTTATTTAATTTCATATATATTAAATGTGTCATCTTATGCTAGCAGCAGCTTGTTTATCTGGTTACCCAAATAAAGTTCTAGATTACCGTTTGCCTAACGTTACTTTATTTTGGATTCACAAGTTTAACTTTGTTGTCTTTTTGGAACCGTTTTCATCGATATTACATAAAGATTACATCGTTTCTGGCTTAAGAACCAGGATAATAAACATGCACTGTAAAATCAATGTACCCCGCGTTTTATAAAAGTGTATTTTCGAAATAAAGTAATTGGTTCTATCTGTGGTCTTTACAAATATGATGATATAAAGTATTACATAACATGACCTTTAAATTGTGGCCTTTCAGAGTGTTAAGCAGCTGAAATATGATTCAGATATGAATCATAAGAATTTTCTTACTCGTTTATTTGGGAAGTACAAATAAGATGTACCCAATAAAAATAACTTATAGCTGAATACAATGTTATAAAATATGCAAGATGTTATGAGATACCATACGTAATTGGAGTTAAACAAGAAAATGGACACTGCTTGTCTCATTTGTGTCCCTGAGTTCTTTAATAATAATAGAATAGAATGATTCTGTATAATAAGATATACATCACATATTGTGTAATGCTACTGTTACACTGTCCACATTTCCGTCATGGGATTGTACTGTATGCATCGGTCAGTCAGTGGATAAATTTTCTTGACATGTTTAATTAATGCCTTTTTCCCATCAGGCGTCTCATCTGAAAGCCATGTTGCTGTCTGTGAGAATAATCACTCCTCTTTTCGTACTACTTGCTGGAGTGCAAGCTAAGATGATAACGGATAACTGCAAGTTGATTGCACCCAGCGCTTCTGAGAAAAAAGCGCTCAGTTTGCTGGAGCCTCTCACCAATCAAGAGTAAGCCAGCTTTTTAGCAAGTTAATCTCGCATTCATGTTTGCAGGTTTTGCTGGTCTTGTTAAAGTTGGCAACTTCCTAACTGTCCTCATATTCACTCTGAACAGATTCACCGTGAAAGGACAGGAGAAGGAACAATATTTATACATATTTCAGGTGTGTGGAGATGCTGGCGGATTGAAGGACGCGGGTCTTGTGCAGCAAGACAAAAATAAGAACCTGGTCCGAATTGGGAACTACACTAAAACACGAGCGATTAAAGGAAGTATGTTACATTGCTTGACTTTTAGAAATTACATATATCACAGGTGGATTTTCCTGAGCCCATATCGTTTTTCAAGATGATTACATATTAAATTGATATTTATATATTCTGTGAATTGTGGCTTTTGTTTAGTTTATTTAATTAGCAGTTGGGAAAAATGTATTTACAATGTTTTTTGTTTTGTTTTGTTTTTTGCAATGCAACACATGCAAGCATCAAATGTTACGAAATTACATAATTTATTCTAGGTGTCACAGGAAGTCTTGTTAATTAATTTTCTAATTAGTTCTTTTATTCTTGGTGCAGGTGACTGGCTTTTGCTCATCTATGAGGGGGGTGAGAATTATGACACCCACTGTTCAAAAGAGCCAAGAAAAGCCATGATTATGATTTCATGCAGCACAAGTGCTAAGGTAGGAATTTTTTATGCTTTTTAAGCATAAAGCTTTTTAGATTGCATGTTTATATATATATATATATATATATATATATATATATATATATATATATATATATATATATATATATATATATATACAGTAGAAGTGCTTGCTACGATTTGTTGGATTATCTGCACATACAATCATGTGAAAATGTTAGGACACCCTATTGAATTCCACGGTTTTCTATATCAGGACATAATTAAAAAAAAAGTAATTTGGTCCTCTGGTCTTAATTTGGAAAATAAATAAATAATAATAATTTTAAAAAAATGATAAACAACAACACATGACCTATCACAGTGTGCCAGTATTTAATTAGCTAAATTAAAGCCAAAATTAAAGACCCATGGGTGACAAAGTTAGGACACCCTTATAGTAGGTGTGTTTGTTTCTTCAGTAGAAGACAAATAAAGATTTTTGACTCCAACCATTGCCGTATAATGCATGTCAATGGGGTGTATTTCAATGAGAGTAAAAAACACACAGACATACGTATCCATATTAAACCCTGTGGCTCGTGGCGACACATTGATGACCTCATTTTGTTCTCGCAGCCCTGGTTTGGGAGTTTTCGCAGCTTGTTCTCGACACATCGCCTGAGCAGAACTTTTTTCTTGCGGGTGTCCGAGAACTATTGTGTGATTGGTCATACATTTAAAGTGGGCGTGGTTAATGCGGAGAAACACAGATGATCGGCACCTGCTTTTCTCGTGAAGCATGGAATGTTCTGGCCAGAACGAACTTTGTTCTTTCTACCTCGAGAAAACATACCAATTTCTTTGTTCTTGCAGAGTATGTTCCAAGCTTTATTCATTGATGGCCAGACCGTGCCAGTGCATTACCTTTCAATGACATACCCGCATTACCCTCGATTTTTATTTTTATTATTTTGTAGGAACCATAATAACATCAAAGACGCTTTAATATTTGATGTGTTTTTTGACAGGTGAGCAACTGTTTGGAGACAATTATTGACAGACAACTAATTGTTATATAGCTCAACACAGTTAGTCTTATTGTTTAAATCTTGTTTTCTTGATCTACTGCGAGTTTTACCATGTCTAATATCGATCTAGCTCACCACATTGTGCAACAAGTCGCTGAGCGAACAAACAGAGTAGCATTATAACATTCTTGCACATTATAACTTTCTGCACACTCAAATGTATGCAATATGATAAAACAGCGCAAGGTTACCTCACATACGCTTGACCAGAAGAAACAGAAGCCGCCATCTGCAGCATAATAAAAATACACACTGTGGCTTTAATAGTGATGAAAGCCAAAATATGAAATGCCATGGATTAATATTTAGAGAGTAATCCACTACTTTGTAGAGTGGGGTCAGCTGAGAATTTGGAATTGGAATTTCAAAAAAAAAAAAAAAAATGACTTTAGAAAAATTGCAGCATCATTATGATGTCTATTTGTAATCATATTTTAATTACATTTTCTTGAACACACAACAATGTACATCACATGTCTGTAACAACATACATAATGTACAAAAACAAACAAAAAGGGGCTCATATTACAAGAAAAGTGCAGTAGCACAAAACAACATTGGGTAATACAATGTATAATACAATACATGTACTTTGGGAGCCAGAGTTGGCAACACATTACAGAAAATAAGAGTTACCCAGATATATAAGCAAAAAAGTAGGGTTAGTATGGTGCACAATAAAATACAATTTCATATTAATAAAATACCTCATCAATTTTGTTTTATTATATGGTTAATATCCTCATGTTCAATAAATAATAAAAAGGGGCTCCAGATCCTCTTAAATTTGTCTTCTTTATATGGTATCTTTTCTATTGCAATGCATGAAGATATTTCTCTTAACCAACGAGTTATAGTAGGCCTTTCTGTCTTTTTCCAAAAAATGGCGATGAGCTGTTTGGCTTGTAGAATACACATGTCAATCAATACTTAAATATATTTTTAAAAATCCAGTTTCAATAATCGATCTGGATGAATACCAAGAATAAAAAAGTCCAGGATTCATTGGTAAACTAACGGAGACTATATGCCAGATCCCATTATTAATTTCTTTTCAATTTTTTTTTTTATTACATCACATTTCCACATGCAATTAATTAATGTGCCTTTTTCACTGTTACATTTAAAACCAGTATCTGGTATGTTGCCATAAATTTTATTTAATTTGACTGGAGTCATATAAGTACGCATAAGCCAATTGTACTGTATCGGTTTTAGTCTGCTACTAACTGTCTGTGTTTGGGCCTTTAGACATTTTTGCTCCCACTTTTCATTATCTATCATCAAACTGAGGTCTTATTCCCACATGGCTAATCTGGATGCAGATGACTCCTGAGAGGCTTGTAGCAGCAAATTGTATAAACAAGATATGTGCCCTCCACCTTGGCTTGGTTTTGATATACATTACTCCAGATTAGTTTGTTCCGGCTCAGCAAGTCCTTGTCCCCAGGCAGTACGTATACAATTCCTAATTTGAAAATATTTATAATAGTGTTTTTTAAAGATTTTGAACTTGTCAGCAAATGACATTAGAACACCGTATTTGTATAGGTCTTTAACTTTTCACATACCGTTCTCAGCCTAGAGTCGAAAGCCTAAATCCTTTCGACCAGGTATAAAATTATGATTCCCCATGTTGGGCTAAATACAGATAAAGACTCTTTTTCCTTTTAAATAAATAAATTGTACTTTCCCCCAGACATTTATCATGTTCAGGACTATTGGATTAAATTATATTACACTCAACTTTTTCTGTAATGTTTTTTTTTTGATATTTTGTAGTTTCAATCCTCCCCTATCATATGGTAGGTAAAGCAAAGACATCTGGACTCTTGGGTGTTTATTATTCCAAATAAACTGGATAAACAATCTTCATAGGTTGGTGAAAAATGAAATATTTGGGGGCAAAGGGATATTTTGGAAATTATAAAGTAATTTGGGTAGAATATTCATCTTTAATATATTAATTCGACCAATGAATTAGATTAGATAGATGGTCAGGTTTACCATAGACTTAATGCGAAATCTGTTTGGGTGTTGTTGTTCAATGTGGTTATTTTTCTACATCTGACAAAACCTGAAGTCCTTAGTATGTAAATTAATCTGTTACGTTAAGACTGGAAGTTAAGTTTGATAATTTTGAAATAGAATAGAGGATTTAGATGGATTAATCTTATAGCCATAATATTTCCCAAACCTTTTTATAAGATTGAGTAAAGCTGGAATAGATTGGCTGAGCTCTGTAAGAAATCATAAAACATACATAGAGATATGCAGTGTGTTATTGAGCCAATCCTCTTATGTTCCTTTTAGCTCGTACAGCAATAGCGCGTGGTTCGATTGAAGAGAAATAAAAGTGGTGACAGAGGACATCCCTGACGGGTGCCTCTGTTTACTTTAAAAAGCCTAGAAATTATTCCATTGGTCAGAATCTCTGCTGTAGAGTGTGTAAAAAACCTAATCCATGAGATACTTCCCCAAAACCAAACCTTTGTAGAACCTCCCAGAGGTAAGGCTACAGATCTAAAGATAAAGTTGCTGGATCTGGAGAGCCTTTTTTAGTGTAAAATATGAAACAACAGCCGGACATTGTGAAATCCCTGACAGCCTTTCACGAATCCATTCTGATCACGGTCCACTATATCTGGCAAGATATTTTCTAGTCTTTTTGCCAATGTCTTACTAAGTATTTTTGTAAGACATTGAAAAGAAATGCCTACTTGCATCGTGAACTGTGAAAATCGCACCAGTTGCGGAGTCAAGTTTTTCAGGATTTCCACAGGATCTCATGCGTTAAAGAACATCGACCGACGACATATGTGGCTGCAAGCTATAACGGGCTGGGGTGTGTTAATGTCACGCAGGTGGTGGAGTAACGTTAACGTTAATTACTGCTTTTAATGAATTAGCTTGAGATCGAATTCAAGCTAGATTTTTTTTGCTATAAATTATAGACATGGCATCTGAGGACTATTTCTCTTTGTTTTTCTCCGTTATTTTGCTTAATTTCCAGATTCGTTCATAAGCTCTTAAATCTTAAGTGCTCTGCAAAAAAGGTAGCCTGACAAGCCAGACCCACATCAAGATGTTTGGTCTGGAAACTCACCATAGACGGGGCTCAATCCGAGGGGCGGGGTAAACGGTTGTCTTTCAAACTCCCTCTGCACGCGATAGGATAGCGCTACACCAACCAGAGCAACGAAGGTGAAGCAGAGCTCGCTGACTGATTAAACATTCGCCGTATCCGGTCGGCTAAACTACGAACACATCTTCCCGTTCTTTGTTCTTTTCTCAGAGAAAAGCTTAACTCCAAGTCTTCCAGAGTCGCGGTCAGAGCTGATTCGAAAGACCGCCGCCCGCCAGTTTCTGTGTTAACTAGAAGCACGCAAACGTAACTCGGCCGTCGTCATTATGGCCCCGCCCGCCGACTCTATACACGATGTGATTGGGCCGTCCAGATTTTGAGGAACACAGCTCAGAATGGTATTGAGAGTGCCTAGACGACACTTGCGGGCAAATTAAATTTGCTGCCGCTAGGGTGCGTCTAGATTTCTAGGCTACAAAAAAGGTGCATTGACAAACTAAAAGAAATAAATTTGTATGTATTCAAAATAAAATATATGATCGTACTGAATGTCAGCTTGCTTTATTTGCTCAAGATAAGGATTTATTAAGTCCACATGTCATTTAAACAATACAATCTGCTGCGTCGAGAGCTATCGCTGCAACCACACAAGTTTGCGATGATGTTCGTTCAAACGATGATTTCGGGAAACAGACTCGAACTATGTTGATAACAATGAAACTGATAATGCTTCTGGCTAACGATGCTTTTGTATATTCATTTAATCTAGCACAAAGAATATAAATTGGTATGTTTATAGTCATTGCCTGTGTTTTATATGTTTATATATATATAATACTTGCCCTTTGTAGTGAACCTATAAGCTGGTCCATTACCTGACTTAAGCCAAGGTAAAAAAATAAAAAAGTGGTAATTTATTGTTAGTTAGCCGCAGGCTAGCGCCAACATTGTGACAACGACAGTATAGTTAAGCCATAAGTAAACAAAATGTTTTCTGTAAACTGTAGACTAATTCAATAGTAAGGTGAAGTTTGATATCTGGCAATTTGACCTGTGGCATGCTGCAGACTGTCTTTACATTAGTGCTTTCACTATAACTACAGGAGATCGCGTTGCTTTTCTGCCCCCATGCTGCGCGCGCACCTGCGATGTTTACAAACACTGAAGGGGTCTATAAAGAACTAAACAATTATTTGTTAGGTCTATTTGTAAAGTCTGTTGACTTTGGCAATCTTTGTAGCATTAAATGGCAATAGTGACCGTTCAGAAAAACATTTTGTGTTTAAAGGGGGCTTAACACATACACTTTCTGCCAATAATGTTAATCTTGAGTACCTGGTGAGTAGTATTGCATCCTTCATATCGCTCAAGAGTCTTTAGTTTTATCATATTTATAAAAAACAGATACGCTGTAACTATTCTTTCTGCAAAACAGCCAAACTCGCGAAGGTGTTAGCAGAGCTAAAGAATCTCAAGCACACACACTTGCAGAACTCTGTTGCTGCTCTGGAAAAACAAACTGCATCCACTGTTTCCTTAACGCTGGGTTATTTGGGAAGTTGAACATGGTTATCTTTCCCTCACTTCTTTAGTGACAATGTTGATTTCTTGGTCTAAAAATAAAATGACAGTCTATACAGTTGATAAAGAAAACGCAAGGTTAACATTATAATGGATCTGTGCGTCAGGTCTTAAAGTGACAATGGCCTGATATACCTGCTGCCAAATTATGAGAATGTTAAAAATACCTACATGGCAGTTTTTCCAAATGGTATCGATATGAAAATGCAGTGGCTAGTAGCTTTGGAAAACTCCAAGCCACAGGGACTGTTGAGCAAAAAAAGTTAATGTCAAGCTCTGGCTACTAATGCATTTTAATTTTTTCGATTTATTAGCATAGCTTTTACCATGCCAATAACCTAATCAACTCAGTCATTTTCTTATTATTTATTAATTGCTTTTTTTGTTGTTGTTAGAATGACTTTTCAGTGGTTTTGGAGGACAATGAGAAGCCAGTGGACTGTTATTACATGTTTGAGCTGGACACCAATGTACTCTGTCCTGGAAACTCAACAGCTCCCATCCAACAAATCTCATCCAAACTCAGTGGCGGCTCCATATTCCTTATTGTGTGAGTGCTTCAACATTCTCAGAGGGATCATCACACCATTAGTGGCAATCAAGGAGAAACATTAATGCACATACTTTACATGTAATGTTCTTGTTTGCTGTTCATAGTGTATTCTGCTGCCTGGCTGTGTATCTAACCGGTGGATTCCTCTATCAGCGACTGGTAGTTGGAGCCAAAGGAGTTGAACAGTTCCCCAACTATGCCTTTTGGTCACAGATCGGCAACTTGTCTGCTGTATGTGTAATTGCGTACATACATCAGTCTTCTGTTTTAGTCATTCTTTGTTGTAATAAAATACCCTTTTATTACCCTAACAGGACGGATGTGATTTTGTCTGCCGATCCCGTGATAACAGACAACAACCCCCCACATACAGAGGTGTGGTTACTGAACCTCTTGGGGAGGAGCCAGAGGAAAGAGATGACCATTTACTTCCCATGTGACCAAATCATAACAACCAATGAGAAGAGGCTGGACAGTTATTACGGTTTTGAAACCAAAAGAGAGATGTTCAGTTCAGCAGGTGTGTTCCTAGTTCAGAAGAGCTGCTGTTTTTTCATTTTTTTACCTTCCCAATAGCACTTATTCTCCATTTACCCCTTAAAATGTTGATTTGGCATTTGCTATAGTATTCAGAAATCCAAAGGCCCACAAATCTGTTTGATTATTTAATATTTATGACAAGATATTATCATCAATATGCAACACTGCCCCTATTTTCAGTCTCTATAGAAAGTAAAAGACATCAATGCTGCTTGACCGAGTGATATGGTCATGACACAGATGTAGTTTGGTATAAAGTATAAGTACTTATATTGATTAAATTGTTAAGCATGTTTTACTTGCTGTATGAACCCATGTTTGATAAAACTGAAATTGTGTTTTTTTTATCTCATGCTCCGCTAACTCGATTCAATGTTTAAAATTAGTTTTTCCATTTCTTAATTTTCAAAAAAACTTGAAATTATTTTATTTTCTCACAAATATGCTTCGCTTTACATTCCAAATTGGCTATTTATTGTGGAAAATATTGTGTTAGCGTGGAGAAGTTATAAGGATCGGGCCTGTTACAACCTATATGCAATGTTTCTTAATGATGTGATTAATGATAAATTGCAATCATAAATGTTAATAAGATACATTTAAGGGAAAATGCAGCTTTCAGAAGATAAAAAGGAGTTCTTTGAGTGAACCATCTGTGGCACATTATCACTGATAACAATTAACAGTTAGGAAATGTGAAAGGAAATGTTTTTCCATTTCCATTTTTTCATTTAGTTTTTCTGAATTTTGGCTACTTGATATTGCAAATATTAATGTGATTCTTTGGCTGTGGGATCTGTTCATACAGTAGAAATTACTGTAAATCCTCTCTGGAAACCACAGGACAAAATTTCAAATAATGACAGAGCAGCAGTCTATTTTTCTTTCAGCGCTTTTGTTAAAGTATTGTGTGTTTGAATGCACTGAAGCTTTAAGCTTGACTTTGTTTTAGTGGAGTCATTCATTTTCTTTATGCCCTTGAGGAGCTGAGATCATAAATGAGCATAAACACTCCTGTTTTTGAGATCATAGCATTACAACTATTTACAAAATCAGGAGGAACCCAAGCCATAGAAGGTGCTCTATCTTATGTATCATTGACTTTGTGGTCTGTGTATAAAGGCGAGTTAGAGGATCTTTGAAAAAACACTTAGTATCGGATTAGAAATGCTGGTTTAGCTTATGCTATAATAATGAGTCCTTATTAATAGATGAAGGGCATGGCACCATTGGCTTGATGTTATTCCAACGTACTTCATGAGATGCAGGCCTGTGCAAAGAGGTGACTTCACTGTTCTTGCAACTGCTTTATTATTCTTTACAATTTTAGTGTGAAAATGCATATATTACTGTTTTTTTTTGCTTTGGAAAATATGAATAAAGTGTTTTGATTACTGAATTGTGTATGCACTTGCATAGTTCTTCACAAAGTTTAATTTTGCTGGATATTCTAGAAATAGAGAAATAGAAAATTATTTCTGGCTTGCACGACTATAAGTGTTGCAACATAACTATTCTTTGACCATAACAGCTATTTGAAACTGGATGATTACACATTTTCAAATAATTTCTTCACTTCCTCTATTATCAGCATAAAGCTGAATTAAATGTAATATTGAGTTTTTAGTGGCGTGTGTGCCATATTGGGTCAAAATTTGTATTAAATTAAACATACTTTTCCTGCAAGATTATTTTAGAATATCATCGAAAATTGATTTCACTAATTCCATTCAAAAAGTGAAACTTGTATATTATATTCATTACACAGACTAATATATTTCAAATGTTTATTAATTTTGATGATTATGACTGACAACAAAGGGAAATCCCAAATTCAGTGGCCCTCATTTATCAAAAGTGCGTACACCAAATTTCCAGCGTACACCCAAACCAACTGCTGGAGTGCGCTTCTCAACCCCCACACTGTTACTCGTAATTTAGATCCATATTTTGTTTTTGTATGTGCCTTTAATCCCACTCTTTAAACTTCCAAATAAAACAATTTAGCTTTTTTCCACTTCCCTGGTGATGGTCTTGATGGGCACGTCTCAATCATCTCACTAGTTCAGTAGTCAGGGCACTGATCAGGGAGTCAGCCCATTGACTTATGTTCTAATCCGTGCCCTTACTAGTGGACTAGTGAGATGATTGAGACGCCCGATCTCCACGTCGGAGAAGTTTCGCTTCTTTGCCATCTTCCGTGTATCCATGGCGTAAAATGAGGGCGTGGAGGAGGCGGAGACTTGAATATATAGGGGCGTGTTATTCTAATGAGGATCGGTTTCAGCCGCGGCATTTATCATTGCGTTATTATTGGTGTATTGCGTACACCTGGATTGCAGAGGTGCGCACAGCTTCATAAATCAGGCGGTGAGAGGAGTGTAAGCATAATCTTACGCCAACATATACGCCCATTTTTACGCAAGATTGATAAATGAGGGCCAGTATCTCTGAAAACTAGAATATTGCTTAAGACCAATACAAAGAAAGCATTTTTTGAAATCTTGGCCAGATTGGGGATCCTTTTGCCTGAATTACTGCAGTAATGCGGCATGGGATGGAGTCGATCAGTATCCGACATTACTCAGGTGTAATGAGATCCCAGGTTGCTCTGAAAGTGGCCTTCAGCTCTTCTGCATTGTTGGGTTTGCCATACAGTATCTTCCTCTTTCTACGGGCTTAAGGTCAGGCAAGTTTGCTGGCCAATTAAGAACAGGGATATATGGTCCTTAAACCAAGTACTGGTTGCTTTGGCACTGTGTGCAGGTTCGAAGTCCTATTGGAAAATGAAATCTGCATCTCTATAAAGTTTGTCAGCAGTAGGAAGCACAAAGTGCTCTAAAACTTCCTGGTATACGTCTGCATTGACCTTGGACTTCAGAAAACACAGTGGACCAACACCAGCAGATCACATCATCTACCCCAAACCATCACTGACTGGAAACTTTACACTTGACCTCAAGCAATGTGGATTGTGTTCCTTTCCTCTCTTCCTCCAGACGCTGGGACCCTGATTCCCAAAGGAAATGCAAAATTTACGTTCATCAGAGAACGTAACTGTGGACCACTCAGCAGTCCTTTTTGTCTTCAGCCTAGACAAGACGCTTCTGACGCTGTTTGCTGTTCAAGAGTGGCTTGACACAAGGAATGCGACAGCTGAAACTCATGTCTTGCATACGTCTGTGCGTAGTGGTTCTTGAGGCATTAACTCCAGCTGCAGTCCACTCTTTGAATCTCCCACACATTTTTGAATGAGTTTTGTTTCACAATCCTCTCCAGTGTGCGGTTATCCCTATTGCTTGTACAATTTTTCTACCACATCTTTTCCTTCCCTTTGCCTCTCTATTAATGTGCTTGGACACAGAGCTCTGTGAACAGCCAGCCTCTTTTGCAATGAACTTATTTGTCTTGCCCTCCTTGTGCAAGGTGTCAATGGTCATCTTTTGGACACCGGTCAAGTCAGCAGTCTTCCCCATGATTGTGTAGCCTACAGAACTAGACTGAGAGACCATTTTAAATGCCTTTGCAGGTGTTATGACTTAATTAGCTGATTAGAGTGTGGCACCAGGGGTCTTCAATATTCAACCTTTTCACAATATAAACATTTTCTGAGATACTGAATTTGGGATTTTCCTTAGTTGTCAATTATAGTCATCAAAATTAAAAGAAATAAATATTTGAAATATATCCGTCTGTGTGTAATAAATGAATATAATATACAAGTTTTTGATGATATTCTAATTATATGACCAGAACCTGTATATAACCTACAAGAGTAAATCGCATTTGGGTTTTCTTTACTGAATTTGAGATTTTCCTTAGTTGTCAATTATAGTCATCAAAATTAAAACAGGCTTTATAATGGCTGTTTCTGTTTTGAGAATGTCATATACATCTAGGATGACTTGAAGGTGAGTAATTCATGGGCTAATTTTAATTTTTAGGTGAAAAATGAAAACTTAAAATGCTAAAAACTGCTCAGTGAACGGAAATGTGCTGATATGTAATGTTAAATTTAAAACAGGGAATCACTAAATGAGCTGTATCTAACAGTGATGTATGTGTGGTTTCAAATCAAGTTTTACATTTCAAATAAGGGGATGAAATATCAACATCAGCCCCTATAGTGGGCGGATGGGCCTGTGATAGGCTCCTGCTCGCGTCAATCATCTTTACAAACAATGCCGATTGGTTGCTTCGCTGCATCAGTACCCGCGGAAGTTTGTACCGAGAGCATCGGCATACTGTCAGTTATATTTAAAAAAATATTTGTCCATTTTTCAGCACAAACTCGTGAACGTGTAGCCTCGTGAACGACGACGAAAAACAAAGAAAAAATGTATTTTAAAAGGACGAATTCTGCGTCGAGAACAACAAAGCTCGCAATGAAGTGCTAGCACCTGACAGCTAACATTAGTAGTATTGTGTAGCTCGTTGTAATTTTTTATCGGTTGCCAACTTCATAAACAGCTTCGAAATGAGCAAATATCGATGTTTACCTGCATTGTAGCAGCCGTTCTGCTTTCATGCTTTAGTTAGTGTCAAAAGTGTTTTATATTGACAGTTGTAATTTTTTGTTTTGATTAGCATGCTAAGCTAGTCGCAGCGCGAGCTGGCATTTATCAATCTGGATTTAAGTTACTTCAAATCAGCATCATCCTTCATACATCACTCGTTCAGTGTCATTTTCTCTCACCTTCACACGACGAAGACTAACACAACAGGTAAAGTGAACCTTTTAGGCACTATAACCTAGCAGATAATGGCAGAATGCTGTGTGAAGGCATTGCGGTAACTTCGATCAATTGACTGCTCACCTGTGCGTGTGCGAGTATGTGATTCTGGTTAGAATAGTGTGGAAAGTCTCTCACCCCAAAATCAAAATTAAAACAACAAAAGCATTTCTTTAATTATATTTTTGACATTGGCATCGTCAATAATACAAAATATTTATATTTTGAGATCACAATAAGTCAGCACCCCAACAAAAGTTAAAGTAATCATGAAATCAAAATTGACACTATTTAACTTACTCTGTTAGCACATATTACAGTTCTAAGAGTGAACAATTAATCCGTGCAAGTTTATGCAAAGAAACAAATTGTTTGTCGCGGTAATCTAAAAAAAGTAACTTCCGGTCTGGAAACGGCAGTTTTTGATGCATTAATAATAAAGTAACTTTAGTTTTACAACGCAGCCTTATTATGTCCCTTAAAATAACACTGTGTTCCCTTATAATAATATATAAGGAATATTTATAATTATAATAAATTATCACTTATCAATTATTTGACCTCCTGGTCTCGTACGAGTACAGAATATAATGTTCTGTACTCGACGTACGAGAACATTATATTTTAGTGAATTTCTCTGACACCATCAATGTCACAGTTTTAGATGTCCTGTAAAGAGCACATTCACAGTTTTTTAGAGAGACTTATTTGTTTTGAGGTTTCACCAGGACAACATATGTACAACATATGATAATACATGTCCTCAATAGAGGATAAAGGGCTTAAAGCATGTTTATGAGGCATTTTGGGAGACAAAACAAGAGAATAGGAAAAGAAATTACATATCAATGTTCCTATAAAATATATTATTATGAACATTTTGCCAACTATTACTCCCATTATTACACTTATTTTTTCATTACATGTTGTTGCTCCAAGAACATATTAATATGCATTGGATAGATACAGTGTGGTGCTTTGGATCGATTGGGGAAAACCCACGTAAGGCCCATTTACCCACATATTGCATAAAGTAAAATGCATAAACTAACTAATATGTCTGTCATTTATTTATTTTTTTATTTAGGGGTTCATCATGCTGGGAGAGTGTGGCATGAAAAAATGGGAGAGACAAGCACTCAGGAGGAACTCAGTCATGATACTGCAGGACTTAGTGGTGGATGATCTTCTGATCCAGTGTCTGCAGCAAGATGGAGTCCTCACAGACAACATGGCAGAGAACATTATGGTAAGTGTAATGGAGCGTTCACACCAGACGCGAATTAAGCAAATAAATTGCGCTATTCGTGCAAAGTTGGACGCTTGAACATTTAGAATCCATTTGCTTCATTTGTGCGTGAAATTTGCTTCATTCACATGTAACATTCATTACACAACAGACGTAAATTCGCACTGGAACTCAGGCTTTTTCGGCTGCGGAGCCGCACGCAAAGGTACAAAATTTGACGCGCACACTCCCAAGCGAAATGGGGTCTCGCACTCCACGTTGATGTTATTTTTGCCGCGCGCTCGTGCGGACGCGATGAGTATAAACAAGGCAAGCCTACACTGAAATTGGCACAGTTTGATAAGGCACATACAGAAATGGTCAAGTTCAGTTTGCCTATGATTACATGATAAAGCTTTTTTTTAAATTATTATTCTGTATTCCTAATACTCCTATATAGCTTAATTATCCACAATCCTAAATTGTGGATAGTTAAGCTATATATGATACTGAAGTACATTTCTGGAGTGTTTAAAACGATTAAAAACAAAAACAACAACTGGACAGAACCGAAAACCGTGATATTAACCGAGCCGTGGGTTTTGTGAACCGTGCCACCCCTAATATGCACCTAAAACACAATCATCCGTTGCAGTTTTCATCCATTTTATTTATTGTTTTTGGTATTTATTCAAGTGCATTTTTTGTTAACAGACTGATTGCTTTTATTGTTTTTGGGTATGATGTTCATTTATTGTGGATATTTAACATTTTTCCATTTTTAGTTCTTAAATAGTCTTTAGCCACAAAAGTTTATTGATCTTTGAAAAGGTGTACCTGCATTATTATGCCATTATCATTATTTTAGATGAAAATGGTCTCAGAACGACAATATTATCGTTTATCGCAATAATTTCTTGGCCAATTTATCGTCCAGCAAAATTTGTTATCGTGACAGGCCTACTAATAATACAATATGAACAGCCATCGGAAGGGGCATTAATACGATCACTTGTATACTGCTACATGCAAAACAACAACAACAAAAAACGTGAGGAAGATGAGTCGGCCTGGTAGCCAGTTTGTGATTGGTCCCCGGATTTCTGGAATCAAATCAAATTCCGCACTCTCAAAAACTCGGTACAATAACACTTTGTGTGCTGCTGCTCGCGCCTGACTAAACCACGCCCCCTCTGCACGTAATCTAATTTTAAATGCAAAGAGGTCAGCCAATCACAACAGTTGGTGTTTTCACTGAAGACTCACAGCAGACACGCCCCTTGAAACAGAGCATTCCAGCCAGAGGGCTAACATGAGACCTTTAAATCAAAATGAAGTTGAAAGAACGTTTGAGGAACAAACACGTTCCTCTAACGTCAAGAAAACTGGACATTGTTCATAATAACAAAAATCTATTAGCTGGGACGGTACTGCAGATAAACAGCTGGGAAAAGGGAAGTATTGGCTTCTATCATTTACATTTTAGAAATGTAGGGCAGGCAGGTGTAATGGGTTAACCTCTTATAATTATTTTCTGATGACTAAAACAAAGCCTAAAAAAGGTGACTATTGCACATCAATGGATTAAATAAACAAAAGCACATGGATTAAATTCAATGGATTAAATAAGCAAAACACACACACATAATATATTAGGGGTGCGTGATATATATCGTCTGCGACAATATCGTAATTGTCGTTTTAACGATATGTGATCTGACATTATCGAGTATATTCCTCACACAGAACCCCAGGGTAACGTGATATAGTCTTGAACATTAGACTGCTTCAGGTGCACGCTTTCACTGCATGTATTTTTAATAAATATCATAGGAAGAATCCAGATATCAGCATTATAACAAATGTGATAGTTATTATATACAAGTTTACTAGACAAAAATTTAATAAGTGACTTATATTTTAGACACCATATTGCCCATTTTTACTCTATTTTGCCAACGAGAATCGAGGGAATGCACGTGACGTCACCGTCAGCTGGAGCTGGTCTGCGATTACGCCCTACTGAGTGGCAAAAAGACTGAGAGGCAGCATTGGCTTACAGCGTGAATGCAGAAAAAACACACAAAACCAGGCCCGGCGCCAGAGGGGGGAGGCTTGTCCACGGACCCCATTGACATCGCTGTTCCGAGCTTGATAATAGCGTGCAATTGTCTCACTCAAACCACAGCCAACCTGCTGCAGCTTCTGCTTTAAGAGGGAAAAGCTGCCCATAACTGCTTGTCTAGGATATGTAATCCTCCTTAAGAATTTGTAATAATAGCATATTATTAGCGAAAAGGAGCTAGCAAATGATCCATTGTGTATCTGTATTTGCACTCGTCAAATGATTTCATTTCCAATGTGTTTTCGCTTCGGTGAGTAATGTAGCCAATCACAGACATGTTTGTAGATTTCTACAATGCAGTTGGCCAATCACAGGTGTTGAAATTGGAATCCACTCACCGCTCGAGTGTTTGTCCAGGCGCTGAGTTCAGTTAACAAGCACGTCTCTGTAAGTGCAGACATTGTGAAAATAAGAGATTCATTGTATACCAACTTCACTGCGGAAATCTGCGAGATTGCGTTTATTAAATGAGCGACAGCTTTTAGTGATTATAAAGGGAGCACTTTTTGCGTGCTGTCTGGGCAATATAATTATTGTTTATTTTTTTTTAATAGGTCTATAATATATTCAGAATTACAACCCCGCTTACATACATACATGCATACGCTCACCTAAAGGATTATTAGGAACACCTGTCCTGTTCAATTTCTCATTAATGCAATTATCTAATCAACCAATAAAATGGCAGTTGCTTCAATGCATTTATGGGTGTGGACCTGGCCAAGTCAATCTCCTAAACTCCAAACTGAATGTCAGATAGGGATGGGCGATATCTTATTGTTTGCGATATACCAGTAAAAATTCTCCCCATGATAATAATTTGTCTTCCCGCGGTAATAACGATAAAGCCTATGTTGATGAAGCGACCCATTCGCATCTCTCATGCAGAACGTAAACAACTATAGCGGAAGCTGCAGAGGAGTTTATTGCTGAAGGAGGAGCTATCGCTACAACCTGAAGCTAGTACACACAGATATATTTTCACGCGATGAGCACTTGGACTGAGCGCTTGAGAGATTTGTACTTTGTCAAGCGATCCATAAAGCGCGCTATTTGAATTAATCTCAATGAAAACGCAGTGTATTTGATGCACAGTAAACACTAGTGTGTGTGAGGTGTCCGACTGAGAGCGCTCAGTCTTTCTCACACACTCAAAGAGAGAGCGAGAGAGTCTTATACCACACAGAATCGACGTGCTACATGCAAACAAATATTTTTTGTTGTATTTTCCTGTAAAATAACAGCGTTCGTTTGGAATTATTCAGCCTAATGCTCAAACGGCAATCTTATTACGCACCTATTACTGTACCCATTTTGATTTCAGCAAATCAGTTCAAGCAACCACTGACAACATGATTAATATTTATAAACCCAACAACTCCTCAATCCTTAGTGTGGTTTATATTTTTATTAGTAGTAGAATTCCTAGTACTATTATCTTTAATCAGTATTATGCTTATTAATTTTTTTATAGAAACAATGAATGACTACAATCTCTTAAGATCCACTACCACTCCTTCAGTTAAAATGAAAATATGCATTAATACATTTCCATTCGTACATGATTACTAAAGTTCTATCATTAAATCATTATTAGCTATTTTTTGTAATCTGGAGACATGGTTGGGATTATTACTTTTGCTGTTTGCACTATTTTTGACACTGTTTGCAACATGAGAATATGAATAAATACAGAATCTGTGTTGACATTTCAAACTTGTCTTTATTGTTTGTATTGTGTGAAGTTTTCAGCACAGTTGCATTGTTTAAACATTACCTGCACTATTACAGACGTATAACTGCAACTTTTCAATTTCTGAAAAGGCTGGTGTTTGGATTAAGTGTTTTTATTAATCTTTCATGTATTGAATGGAACTATTTCATGACGGGTACGTTTTGCTTTAGATCATTGTTTGTTTTTCTGAGGCTCTCAAGAATGTGTGCAGCTCTCTAGGCCTGTCACGATAACAAATTTTGCTGGACAAGAAATTGGCCAAGAAATTATTGCGATAAACGATAATATTGTCGTTCTGAAACCATTTTCATCTAAAATAATGGTAATGGCATAAAAATGCAGGTACACCTTTTCAAAGATCAATAAACTTTTATTTCTAAAGACTATTTGACACTAAAAATGGAAGACATTTTAAATAACCACAATAAATGAACAAAACAACCAAAAACAATAAAAGCATGGACTCTCAGTCTGTTTTAAAAAAATGCATTTAAATAAGTACCAAAAACAATAAATAAAATGGATTTTAGGTGTTTTAGATGTTTTAGGTGCATATTAGGGGCGGCACGGTTCACAAAACCCACAGTTCGGTTCGTATCACGGTTTTCTGTTCATTACGGTTCTTGTTTTTTGTTTTGTTTTTTAATCCAGAAATGTACTTCAGCATATGATATATTAATTATCCACAATTTAGGATACAGTATTTAAAAAATTGTTATATCATAGCCTAATCATGCACACACTGAACTTGACCATCTCTGAGGAAAGTGATATTTTGATACAGCATAAGGGGAGCAAAGAGGAGTAAAGCAAGAAGAAGTGCTAGATAGTTCAATAAGAGGATATGAATATTATTTTGCATAATAAAATGAAATTCTGTAAATCAAAATAAACGGACACTAATTTGGAATATTCAATTTAATAAAAAATGTAATTGAATATTCCAAATTAGTGTCTGTGTATTTTGATTGACAGGTTTTCATTTTACTCTTTGCCTATAGTGGCGAGGGCTGCTATTACCACTCTCTTTTTTGACCATACATGTGTTTGCAACCCTTTTTATTAATAAAATATGTCAACGCTCTTTATTTATTTAGTCTGGGTTTAGATTCAGTATTAGTATAAAAAAAGTAAAATAATTGGTTATTGGCAAGTACTGCCCAACTTGGTTGTAGGCAGTGGCAAAATCCGACCTCTAGTGTAAAGCCTCATAAATAATGCTTTGATTTTTTTCTTCTTCGATTCTTTCAGGCTCAATCGACGTCACAGGGCAAAAGTCGCTATTTATTGATGATTTTGCCCAAACGTGGGCCTCAGGCATTTAGCAGCTTCTGTGATGCTCTTACGGCGACAGAGCAACAGCACCTCTGCAGACTGCTTATGGACACAGAGAAAGACGTAAGTTGGTGTCTCCACTTCAGGATCACACCCAGTTAGACTGACTTGACAGGTTTCTATAAAAACATAATAATTACTGTGATCATGTAGTGAGGGACTAGTAAAGTCTTCTTCAGTGATGACAGCACAAGGTTAACAGATGTGCTGTAGTCAGAGGAAGAAACTGTGAATCATTATTCTAAATAACTGTCCCATAAAGCAGCTATTTACTTCTCTGCACCTAATGGAAAGAAAATAAAGCACATTTGTTTTGTTTATACTGGAAGTTTTATGTCACTTTCCAAACACTGTCCCCTGGTTTCACAGACAAGGCATAAGCTAGTCCTAAAATGTTTGAGCTTTTTTAATTAAAAGCAATTTGCAATTACAGATCTTAAAATGTGCTGCCATTGTTTTTTCTCAAGACGCACACCAGTAAAAACTTTTTTTTTTCTAAGGCACATTTATAAAAGCTAATTGAAATAAGGCTTAATCCTCCTGGTTAAGTCTTACCCTTGTGTGTGACACCGGGCTTATATATAATAAACTATTTTAATCATTTTATTATTCAAAATACTTAATCTTCCCCAGACAATAAGTGACAGGAAGAGTTGTGGGATAAATCTTATAACCTTAGAGACAAAGAAACCGTGTCACCCACAGTGGTCAGAGCTGGTTCAGTGGAATGAAAGGGAGGGAGAGCAAGTGGGATTAAAGGGGAAGTTACTATGCAGCAATGTCAATAGTTTACCACACCCAAACTGCAGTGAAGTACAAACTTTCCTTTCCCCTGGAACAATGAGTAATACACTGCCTGGAACTTTTTGTGTGGTGTGTATTTGCACATAAAGACTGTAGTTAATGTAGAAGAGTGATTTTGTGTTTTTGTTTTTAATCTTTGCAGAAAAGCTTTTCAGAGCCCTCATTGTCTCTCCCAACTCAGGAATGTGTGATACCTGTGAAAAGAGCCAGGACTCATGGTGAGCACTGTGGTGTGTTTGTATGCTGTACACATATTTGCTTATGGCAGAACTCATGTAATGCACACACACACACACACACACACACACACACACACACACACACACACACACACACACACACACACACACACACACACACACACACACACACACACACACACACTGATAAGCCAAGTTCACAAACAGTGAATATGTCAGTGCTGTTTTATTTTAGTAATATTTATATACTATTATATAGTGGGGTACAATAGGGCTAAAGGTGCCCCAGGGTAAAAGGCACCTTTGATGTTTTTTCTTCTAAACCACTAGATGGCACACAAACGTGCCGTAGCACTTTCTAAAACATCCACTTTTCAAGATGCACGTGGAAATTTGACTGATCCTTGAAGCATTTGCTGGCAGTAGCACAAAGTTGATTCTATGCTAGTTTGATCTAATATTTTATGTTTTTTTTGTTGTTGTTGTTGTTTTTTATGTTGTGGATTAAAGTAGCAAATGAAAATTGCTAAAATGATTGAAATATATTTTGAGACAGAGGTCTTAAAAGACAACTCCTGGGAATTTTTTAAGTTTATCTTGATTGTTATACCTTTGTGAGTACAGTCTATAGAAAAAAACCGAAGCAGATTGGTGCTTGCAACACGGAGCTGTTACAGTTAATGTCCAGAGCCCCCACTCAGCTAAAACAGCAGCTATGGGGGCATAAACATGTCTTTGTGCCTCTTAACAGACACAAAATGCAATTAAAATGTCTGTCCAACATGAACAGGTCCCTTACATGACAACGAGATCCGTGTCAGGATCTTTCTGTCAATCCGTCCTGACTGTTCTAAAATATAAAAAGTTACATTTTTTAGACATTTTGTTGTGCTTTTTTCCACTTTTTTTCTGTTTAGATCAATTTTTATTTTAGTTAAGTAGTCTAATAGTTATTTTTTCTTTTCAGCTTTCAATGATTTTCAATAGTTTTAGTTTACAGTTTACATTTTTATACTACATTTGAATGCTTTTGGAACACTGCTTGGCCAATCAAATCAAATAGGAAACTAACTTAAGTGTGTTTAATGCATAAAAGAAAATGATGATATAATCCTAATCATTTTGATCTGAAATGGGTGGGGTGTTTATATATATTTTTTGTATGTTTTAGAGTCCATGGAGATGTGTTTAGATGCTGACTCTCCCGTGACCACAGCTATACTTCCCTGTTCACCAGATTTTTACCAGTCCCACAGATCACAGGTATAAGGACACAAACTTTTTTTTTCAATGCACGCTCACTAGGGCTGGGAAAAAAATCGGTAGAGTCGGTAGGTCAAATCGATTCATATTTTCAAAAAATCAATTTTTTTAAAGATTTTTTTTTTCTCCCCCTCGGCAGTATAGCGCAATACATATATTTTGCATTCGCCAAATCTTCCTTCAGGGTTTCCGTAGCACGCTCCCTGCGTCACAGCCCTCTGCCCTTCCCCTCTCCCGATGGCAGCGCGCGCATACACAAACAACATGGCAGAAACAGCCGGTGAAAGAGAGCAGCTACTTCCAAAAAAATGCTCTTCGACTTCACTCGTGTGGAGTTGCAACTAGCGCCCCATCGGAGAGGGTCTTTATTTTTGTATTTTTACGCTCTGATTGTGTTAACTCCAACTATATTTTTGTACAGTCTATGGTTAACTCAGAACATGCTGTGAAGTGGCTTGCACTAGACCAAAGCATTCTGGTGATAGTGTATATGAATATTAAACAGCAAAAACACTATTTAGGCTACAAATCCTGTGTGTGTGTGTGTGTGTGTGTGTGTGTGTGTGTGTGTGTGTGTGTGTGTGTGTGTGTGTGTGTGTGTGTGTGTGTGTGTGTGTGTGTGTGTGTGTGTGTGAATGTGAATGAATGGCATGACCTGCAGTTTACATAGAATTGCACGTGACAATCACGCTTTTCCATCTCATACGAGGACATAAATGCGTGTTGGTAATCTCCAGAGCTGCTCTGAGAGTCACTTCACGAGCATTTTACTGTTTAATTTGAGAAAAACCACCATCATGTCATAAACACAAAAAACTAAAAGGTATTCACGGCAACCCGTCAAAATAAAAGTTTTGTTTTACTTGAGAAATATATCACTGTTGTACAAATACTAATACACTAATGTTATAATTATAAACTATCAAAACCCAGTTTTTTAAACAATATATAATTTTTTTCTTCCATTTTTTTAATTGTAACATTATAAAGCTCAGTTTCAAAAGTTTCATTAAGTATAAATTAATCTTATAGGCCAGGGGTCTTCAACTAAAATAGCTTGGGGTCCAGAAAAAAAACCTTCTCACCGGCCGAGGTCCGGACAGTTATATACCTAAAAACATGAATCGATGTCTTTTTGCCAGACTAAAGAAATTAGTGTAGATTAAAATGTCTTTATTGAACAAAATATAATATGTTCTCATATAGATAAAGTATGTCTTTTCATTTTTTTAAAGCAAACATAGGTAATCCTTCAAAAAATGTATTTAATTTTGAGGTTATTCTGTTTAAGTTGCATTGGTACAAAATATCTAATTCAACCAGTAGCCATGTCTGACAAAAATATGATGAATGAAAAAATGCCTTCATCTCTAAATCTGCACTGAAAATACATTAATTTCAACATTACTAGCAACTAAAGTGCTTTTTCTGCTGAACTGAGATAAACAGTAACAATCAATGAACACAAACCCTCCTGGTTAAAAAACAAAACAGAAATCTCATAACATAATGTTATGTTCATTCACATGTATAGCCTACATTTAGTTAGGTAGAGACTATCTTCAGCACTGCTCTCTCTGTGCTTCAAACTGCACTGGTAAAAAATCATTTGCAATATCATCCAGAAACACAAACAGGCAAAAATAAGGTGCCACCAGTGTTGGAAAAATGAAAAAGTCCACAAAATATTTTATCTCTTTATTTCAACTGTTCCTTTAAATCCAGAAAAACGTAAATAACCTCTCAAAAGGCTGAGCTGAGTTGAACTTAAAGATGGAATGGAAGCATAAACATTCCTTGTTCCAAAAAAAATAAATAATAATAATAAAAAAGTGAATATAGCTACATTCTCTGAACTTCAGTGCATGTGAGAAATTGGCTCATTTATTTTCTGCGCCCTTACCTCAGCCTGCTGAGGATAAAGGGGTCTTTAAAATGTGTACGGCTGAATCAGAAATCGCCCCTATACCCTAAATAGGGCATTATTTGAGGGGACAGCCATTTGTAGTGGCGTCCGAAACCACAGTGGACATGTTTGAGTGTACTCACATGTTGCACCGCAATAACGAGTGTACAGCCGATGTACACACAACAGCTGTCCGACTTCACGCACTCGTTTTCATTCACTCCTTCAAGTGAACTGTAATAGTGGACTAACGTAGGGAATAGTGGATGAGGGTTAAGGGGCCAATTTCTGATTCAGCCTCTGTTTTGCGCGCCGCTTTCTTCAGTCTCTTCACTGCGCGCCTAAACATATAGTGAGCATAGTAACGTAGCCGCACACCGGACTGAAGCTCATGGGCGCGTCTCAGGATCTCACACCGGACGCTCACATACGCATGAGCTCAGTTTTGAATCGACTTCTGACAGAAGAGCTGCACGATGTATTACATTTATATTATATTTCCCTCAAATCCTCCATGTACATACTGATTTCACCCCGTGCTACAAGAGATACACTCATCGTGAAGTTCTTCTGTCAGGAGTCGATTCAAAACTGAGCTCGCGCGTAATGTGTGCGTCCGCTGTGAGATCCTGAGACGCGCCCATGAGCTTCAGTCCGGTGTGCGACCCCTTTAACTGTCAACGCAACCGTGGCAACCTAGGAAAAACATTTCTACTGAGCTGCCTGATATAAATGTGATTATTTATTTATTTATTTTAAATCGCATTAGGCATTTAGTTATTTCAGTGTGTCAAAAGGCTTCGCGGTCCGGATGGATGCATCTCGCGGTCCAGTTGGCGACCCCTGTTATAGGCTATGTCTTCATTTGATAACCAGAAAATACACAGAATTTGTGGCAAATATTTTCATAGGAATTGAATTAAAAAGAAAAAAATATGGTTGTTTTATTAATTAAATTAATTATGTAGCTATAGCCTACTCTTTACTGGTAAATTTTACAGTAAACAAACATCACAGACCAAGGCAGCTCTTGCATAATGTCAATAATACTTCTATAAATTACTTTTTTTTTTTTTTTTTTTACAGTTATTGATGTATGTAGGCCTATCTCTTAACTACCGAAAAATGCTACTATTTCGGTACCGGTACCGATTAAAATGTGAACAGTTTACAAAATTATAAAATTAATGTTCATAAAGAACTTTAAAGGTATCCATTGGTCTGCCATTCTATAATATATATTGTGTAGTTATAAACTCTGATTGTTATGATTAGTGATTTATTTTATTTTTTATTTTTTTGTGGGTAAGAATCGTGTAAAAAAAATCCCTTGTTTTGGGGATGGATTCTGGGAATTCTCCCTTATTTTTAATGTTCAATGTTGACAGCTATGAACCGAGCTTGCCTCAAGCCTGCTGTTGTTGAAAGGCTAATTTTCCTTGCAAAGAATGTTTAAAATGCAATTACATTTTTTATGGCGAATAGTGTTACTGTTCACATGTTCAATTCAACTAAGAGTTACCTCAGAATTTTTTGTTGTTTATTAGCTCAATCCAAATACAGTATAAATAATTTGGATATTTAACAATCTTTGTTGCACGCTGCACAGTGACTTTTCAGTTAGATAAAGGGTCTGCCATTGCAATTTTATGTTGATGCACTTTAATTAAATATAATTAAAAAATAAATATATATTTTTTAAATATATGTACAGTTTGCAATTATTTTGTATTAAATGGGGAAAAATCGATTCGTAAACCGAGTTTTTTATTGAAAATAATCGCAGATTTTTTTAGGGGAAAAAATCGCCCAGCCCTAACGCTCCCACACAAATATCCACTCCATTTGCATATATTTCACACTCTTTTTATCTCAGTGTGAACCTCTATGCAAATGTCTTTCTTTCTAGGCTTACACAATGCGCTCCAGCCCGCGAGGATTGGCCCTAGTGCTGAGTAATGTGAGGTTTGACTCAGCAAACACTGATTTGGACATCCGGAGGGGAGGAGAGGTGGATGAGGAGACCCTGAGGAGACTTCTCACGGAGCTGGATTTCACAGTCAGCCTGCACAAAGACCTAACAGCAGAGGTGAGTTAGACACGCTGCAGATTCAGACTGCTCTGCAAAGTAAAGTGATTTTATTAATAATTGTTTTTATTTGTGTGTTTTTCAGGGAATGCGCGGGCGCCTAGAACAGTTTGCCCAGCGGCAGGAGCATGCAGAGTATGACTGCGCTGTTGTGTGTTTACTCTCTCATGGTGTTGAGGGATCTATCTACGGGACAGACGGTCAGCTGTTGGAGGTGCACCTGATTTTAATACCTAATTCTAAGTTATACATACAGTTGTACATTTAATAAATTTGAGTTCTCTGTAAAGTACATTTACTGCCTTACAAAAGATTCCTTTAGATATCAGAATTTTTTTTTATACCTCAGACAAAGTTTTAAACTCTTCAATCTCTCTCTGTCTCTCAGTTGGACTGGGTGTTTGAGGTTTTTGATAACGCCCGCTGCCCTCTGCTCCAGAATAAGCCAAAGATGTTCTTCATTCAGGCTTGTCGAGGAGGTGAGAGTTATCATTCTTTAACCAGTGATTTTTTTTATTTTATATATATATTTAAATATACACTAACATTCGAACATCTGCTCATTGTTATTGTTAACTAAAATTAAAACTATTAAAATAATTTTCATTTATTGAAATGAAGCTGAAATAATACATAGAAATAAATATATACATACATATATAAATAAATAAATACTTTAGCTAAAATTACAATGAATATTCGAACTGTATATGATTTAAATATTATATAAATAATACTAAAATAAAAATGGACTGATTTATTCTCATTATCTTACTATCTTAATCATTTAGCAGACACTTTTATCCAAAGTGACTTACAAATGAAGAGAGCAATAGAAGCAATCAGACAAACAACAAAGGAGCAACAACATACAAGTGCTATAACAAATCTCAGTTTGTCTAGCACAAAACACTTTTTTTTTTTTAATAAACAAATAGAATAGTTTAGTTAGTTAAGTGCTGGTCTTAAATGGTTAGGTGCTACTGAAAAGCGTCTTTAGATTTTTTTGAAAATGGCTGCTCTATTTGAGACAACCTAATGCGCACCGTTATGAATTCCCGTGCAGCCGCGCCCGCACGGATTATACTTTCACTTTAGAATGATTATCAATTTGGGAATAAACTGATTGAATGGTGTGTTTAATATTAACATCAATACTGTTCTTAATGAAAAACAATACAGAACAGGACAATGACAAGCGTTTTTACATTTAGTTTTGAAACTGAATCTTCTGCCTTATATTGTCAGCTTCTCACTTGGGATAAATGAATTTCTGCCACTGGTCTGAGCTTAGTTCGCTAACTGAACGAAATTATGTTTATTTATTAGGCTACTGTAAAATAATCAAAACGATATCGATGCCTGTTTATGATTTCATACAGCTATCTATAACGAAGTCTTGACATCATATCCGGGAGAAGTCAGTAAATTGGAGTAAAATCACAGGCTTTGCTTATCCAGTGCGACTGCGCCACGCAAAACTCAGATGTGGGGGAGTCATTTCTAAATCACAGAGGTCCCTAGATAATACTAATCCCCTGCGAATAGTGCTATAGTCTTTAAAGGAGGCATGACAAATAATTTTTCATCAATTACTGTTGTCAGTATACTAGTGTGGTATCATAATTTACTCGCATTTATAAAAGTAGGCTATGTATTTCCCAGGATATGTTGCCCTATTATACACAGTATAGACAATGAATGGTGCCTCAAGGTAAACTGGGCTTTCTGTACTGGTCAATGCATTGTTGCATATTCCGGGGTGACAATTGTAGGGTGGGGGGTCCAGTAAAAAACTTATTCCAGGACCGGGGCCCTTAGGGATGACCCTTACAGGCCCTCCTGGCCTTAGGGCCCCCTATACACAGTCCCCCATTTCTCAGTACCATCCCAAAGTCCCTAGTTCCTGGGGAAAGATCCTGCGTGGAAACACATCTCTTTATTGTATTTTAACTTGGCCATGAAATCTGAAATTTAAAATCTAAATCTAAAATGTTGATGAAAGCTGGCATAGTCTTAAATCACTAACAAGCAAGCGAACAAACATTTCTTTATATTTCAGAGGAGATGGACAACGGTGTGGACCAGTTGGATGGCCAGGAGCGGACTCAATCTCCAGGCTGTGAACAGAGGGATGCTGGGAGAGAGGAGGAGAGAGACAACAAAGAGAGGGAGGAGAAAGAAAGGGAGACAATGAGAGTCAAACTGCCCCAGAGATCCGATATGATCTGCGGCTTTGCCACCCTCAAAGGTTTCAGTGTGTACATGTTGTTGTATATTCTTTAATCACACATTATGTGATTTTTATTTTCATTCATCATGTCAAATGTAGAAGCTGTGCAGATTGCTGACGTGTTGCGAATTTGTGTGTGTTTTGTGCTTCAGGCACTGCCGCGATGAGAAACACCAAGAAAGGGTCCTGGTTTATTCAGGAACTTAATACAGCCATCAGACAGAGAGCCAACAACACACACCTGTCAGACATACTCGTCCAGGTAAAACGTTTTAGTCTTTGGTTTTCGAACAGTGTAATTTGTTAAGTTTTGTACCTTACAGATTGATATTGAATTCAGTTGATATCTATTCAAAATCAGAATTTAGAGACAAACTACATGCAACAGCCTGCGAAGCATGACATGAAACCTGAATCTTTGTTCCTTTAGATAAAATTTAAAAACACTTTGCAGATGTTTTTATTTTATTTTTATTTTTGAGTGTCATATTTGATAAATCAGGCTTTTACAGAGGCCATATTAAGTGGCATGACATCTTAATTTGTCATGTGTAACTTGCACACAAAAGCCATTGGCACATCTGGTTGTCATATTGAAATTGAAAATGTTTTGGTAGCCACCAAAACGAATGTTTGTCCTACCGAAGCCTTATTTAATCAGTTATTGTGATTTTATGAGTGATATAGATGACTGCTGCACATGTTAACTGAGGGAGAGAGCAAGCAGAGAGCCCTGCGTACTCTCTTCTTCTTTAAACTAAACACTTTAGTCTTAGCTAGGCTTGCTGTGTGGCTTGGTTATCAGCCAAAACACCGGTTACATCACTTTCCAACCATGGCACCGCCCCAACCGTCGTTTAGATTTTTATAGTAATAAAATCATTTTGTTCAGTTAGTGAACAGACACTACAATTAAAATTTAACGTTTCTGCTTAATACAGTGTGAGCCGAATGAGAGTCAGATTTCATTTATCACGAGTGAAGAGCTAACAGACAAGATAATGGCGGAAGGTTTGGTTTCAAGGTGAAATATAAAAGCGCCTATTTAAGTGAGTTTGTCATTGTACTGTTTTGTTGTTGTGTTTTTATTAATAATAATAATAGGCTAATGAACCCAGCATTCAAGCAACCCACCCCTAGGGGTGTAAGAAAATATCAATGCATGTGAATATCGCGATATTATGTTCAGCGATACTGTATCGATTCTCAAAAACACTCTATTGATATTTATATATTTATTAGGGGCTGTCAACGTTAACGCATGCGATTAATTTAAAGTCGTTAACACACTAAAATAATTTAAAGGGATACTTCACCGCTTTTTCATATTATACTGTTATTCCCTTAACTAAAACAAGTTGATACATACCTCTCTCGTCTCAGTGCATGCACTTAATCTCACTGACACGCGGTGACGATCTGATAGCATTTAGCTTAGCCCACTGAGCCCAGTTCATTCACTATGGTACCAAACAGAGATCAAGTTAGAAGGGACCAAACACCTCCACGTTTTCCCTATTTAAATACAGTTACACGAAGAGTTGAACGATCAAGTATGATGACATAAAATAAAACGTGGCGCTTTTCTAAGTGGATTAAAAAGAAGAACTATAATGTATGGCGGAATAGCTCTTCTGAGAGTACTTCGACTCGGCGCAGTAAAAAGTCCCAGCTGAAAAGTCCTCCCTCACATCTCCCTCTCCCCCCTATTGACAGAAATGAGAGAGGGGAGGGGTATGGAGGACCAAATTACTCTGATTAATGATTAATAAATTAATTAAATAATTAAATAATGAATTCAATAAACAGGCTGTCCGCGGGGTTTTAAAAAGTATTAAAAAGTGATAAATCCAAATTGTCAAATTTAAGGCCATTAAAAGTGTTAAATGTGGTCTCAGAGGTATTATTTTTTCAGTCTATCAGGTGTCCTATTCTGATTGAAATTCTATCTGCGTTCGCGTTAGTTCGTTTAAATATGGGCTTTAGCATATCTGGGCACATAATCAAAGATCTTTCGTCTCAACGTTTGATGCTGACGTCTCATTCAGTGGTCGTTCGGCATCATCTCAGAACACTGCGCGCTCAACATAAGTGGCTGGCTTACGTTTTATTTTAGACTTGCTTCAAGGCATATCTTCAACGACTATCCTCATAAGAGCAATCATAAATGATTTACATAAAGTCTAAAATGAACAAAAAGAGTTGTGAGAGAATGAGGCGAGATCCATAGACAGTAAACAGTGAGATCCGCTTGTCTGTCTGCTCTTAAAGGGACAGCAGCCAATAAAGCTTCCTGTCAGTAAAGTTCAAGAACAAAGGGAACAGAGAAAATGACTCGCTGCTCTTGACTAAATAACTTTTGTAGCTTTAATAAGGATTAACTATTTAATTTATAGTTTATGCAGTGCAGACTTTATACTTTGATAACTTTATTACATTTCTGTATATTTCCTAACTGTTAAGACAGGAAGGGCAGGAATAAACATGACATTTATTATGGGTTTATGTTAGCATTGTTTTAAGTTTACTTAAATTAAAAACTGTTATATTTTTAAAGACTAATAAATGTAAAAAAAAAATCAGTAGCTGTATTAATATCAGTAATAGGCTACTGGCCTTCATTCATAAAAAGATGCCATTTAAAATATACTGTTTTTATGTTGTTTCTACATTAATTTGATTAACTGTGAAATTATATTAAAAAAACGTACAAAAACATTTCTTTTTTTTCCCGATTAATCACAGAAAAAATGTGTGATTTAAAGTTCAAGTTTTTAATCGATTGACAGCACTAGTTTTTAGTATTTTGTTTTATTCAACAACTTAACACAGTTATAGAAATGTAATATTTGGCTCAGGTTTTGTTGTTGAAAAAAAAACACTAAATAATTTAATTGCTGAATTACCAATTATTAAATGAAATCAAATGTGTATGCCTAATGCTTCTCCTTAACCAACCTTTGTGAATGTTGAGATGTATTTTACTGTGTCTGAATGATAGCTTATAACAGATTACCTCCTGGTGTCGATTCTAAATATTCTTTTTTGTATAGTTATATATGTTTTGTATATATTTTGTTATATATGTCAAAATCTGTGTAAATAATAGAAAGGTCGCTGATTAACACTTGCAATTCAGTGTCGTGATGGTTTTAAAAATTATTCTGAAGGTAGTAAAAAAGGTATTAAAAAGTAGTAAATTTAACTTAAGGATTGCTGTATATACCCTGATAAAACAACATTTAAATTTACCAGTTTATTCTGAAATAATTAAATAATTAATTTAATAATTAGATAATTAATTTAATTAAATAATAATTAAATAAATGTGTCTGTTTATTTTGTAAAATTACATGAAATTGTTTAATATATTTATTATATTTAATATAGGTACAATTACCTCTTTCACACACAATATTGTTGTGTATAATAAAATCTTTTTTGTCATGATTTAATGTGCTTTTTCAAAAAGCCGTTTTTCATAATAATATGCTGCATTTACGAACTTGACACCTATTTGATGAATCATGCATTTCCAAAGCATGATTTTCCCAAAGATTTTTTTCATAATAATAGAGGACATTTCACAAATGCCAATCAACAGGCATATTCAAACTTTTCGAGGGGGATGCCAGATGTGCGAGAAAAACAAACAAATATTCGGTCAAGCCCTAATTATATGTATTTCTATATATTATTATTTTAAAAGTTTTCTTTTGTATGATTTTACAATGTATTTAAATACATATTGTAAAAATTGATAATTCAAAAAAAAATCTTCTTCCTCCTCCTCTTCTTCTTCTTCTTCCTCCTCTTCCTCTTCTGCTCTGGAAGTCTATAGCAGCCCATAGAACACTAGGGTGTACTCACACTAGGCACGGTTGCAATGAACCGGGCCCGAGTACGATTGTCCCCACTCCCCCGCTGGCCTGCACTCACATAGGGTTTCAGCATTCGTGCCGGAGCACGCTTACGTCATTATGGTGCGACGGTTTCGGGTTTCAGCATTCGTGACGGAGCACGCTTACGTCATTATGGTGCGACGGTTTCGGGTTTCAGCATTCGTGACGGAGCACGCTTACGTCATTATGGTGCGACGGTTTCGGGTTTCAGCATTCGTGACGGAGCACGCTTACGTCATTATGGTGCGACGGTTTCGGGATAAACAGGAAGAGCGGCGCTCTCTGAACACAATGGAGTCCATCGCTCTGTTTTCTTTGTGGATAATTTTGTGTCGTTTGGTCCACTCTGGTCCACAGCCCTCTCACAGCCTGTTGTTAAACAGATGTGTCGCCTTAGTGGCGCGAAATTGTTCACGTAATCGTGCTGCTCGTATTATGAGGTTTGCAAGGTACCAGCTGAAGTGCAGCAAGGACTTTGCAGCTTTGATTACGGACTCCAGCACGGTTAGCGCTCACACTGCATGTGAACCGCACCCGAGTCCAACTGATCCGTGCTCTGGCCCACCTCTTCCAAGCGGGCCAGGGCCGGCTAATCGAGCCGAGCCCGGGCACGGTTCGGAGCACTCACACTAGTCAAACGAACCGCGCTTTGGTAGTCAAACGCACTCGGGCACGGTTCAAACTGGCTAGTGTGAGTACACCCTAATAGAGGATAGTCCCGGTAGTAATCACACCAAATTTGAAGTCTCTAGCGCGGCGCGGACTATAACAACAGAAGTGTTCACGGACGAGTGGATCTGCAGCTGAGCGAGTGTTTACGGGCGTGCATTTCCTCTCTCGCTCTAGTCACGCGCGCGCGCACCCTACCGGGAGAAGAGCCCGTACGGCCCGTACAAGGACCTTCCGCTCTATCGACGTCAAGCCGACCCATACTCAAAAAAAAACTCTCTGAAACTTGTGAGAAACCGAAAGGAGTATTTTTGACACAGAAATACTCCATCAAACGTCCAACATTAGTTTTGAAACTTTGTCTATGTTTAGGATGGGAATCCAAGTCTTTAACAGTGTAAAAAGCTCAATATGCATGAAACAGCATTTCACCCCCCCTTTAAGATTTAATAGCAAAAAGTTGTGTACCACAACCTGAAAGTGGAAATTTATAGAATCATGCAGTACACCAGGTTTTTCAAGCAAAATTTTGAGCATGTTGATAATTTAGAGGTCTTAGAAATGTGTGCATCAAATATGATGGCTATTGATTTTGTTCACTCTGTTCTCTATAGGTGAACGGTCGAATTAAAAGCCGAGAAGGATACGCACCTGGTTCAGCACATCATCGCTGTAAAGAGATGTCCGAGTTCACCAGCTCCCTTTGTAAAGACCTCTACCTCTTCCCCAAGTACTACCCCAACAACTAGACTAGACACATGCACACACTCCTCAAGCACGAAGCGCACGCAGAACACACTGGCCTTAGAACGGATTTTGATGCAGTAGCGGGAGCTCAGCACACGTGTGTACATCCATCAACCGCTGTAAGCACAGTATACAAACATGTAAATCTACTCAGACCTATTCCATCTGTAACCTATTTCACATTCCTCAGCGCAATGTGTGGACATTATTTTCCATGTTTTGCTAAAATCAGTTTTTGTGTTTGTTTGTTTTTAAATCATAAGAGCTTGTCTTTTAGTGTGCACTTCTCATTCACCATATATTTGTTTTCTTTGCCTTTTTTATGAATGAAATTAGTTAGGAAAGAGTAAAAATGCCATTTGATGTGAACCCCCCCCCCCCCCCCACACACACACACACACACAAACACACATCATTTATAGAGGAACATTAGGGTTAAAATAATTTTATTTTTTATTTCCAATGTTTTTTTATTCAACAGCTGTATAAAGTTGGCCAACTGATTTTTAATCAGGCTTTTTTTCATATATATTTTTTTTTTCCTCTTAGTTTTTTCTTTGTACAGTTTTCCCCCCCAGTTCTTGTTCTGTGTGTTTTGTAATTGTGAAGCCTTTTTAAAGCCAAACTATGAACTTTTCATTTAGAGCAGCTTAATGACACACCCTTCACGTGTCTCTCATTTCCACAAACACACATACAGTTGCATGCATAAACATGCATACTAACATTATGCCAGTACCATACTTTACTCCTACTTTCACTGTGGATTTGAGCAAAACAGATTTGCTCTTATCTTTGTTTCCTTAATGCAACTTTACATACATTGTGTATACATTAGTCACAGTTATGTTGTTTGCTCCTTGGCAGCTGTTTTTGACCTTTTATAGGGCTTTCTGACTGAAAGTGACACTATTCCACAACTTTTTTAAGTGTCATACCATTAATATGATACATATAAATACACTTGATCATTCTACAGATATTTCTGTAATTCCAAAACTCCCAGATTACAGTTTCCAATATGATTATATATTCCAAATGGTGTTTCTACTCGTTTTTCTAAGGGTGCTTCATGCAGGCTATTGCCAAAATGATATGTGTGTGTGTATATATATATATATATATATATATATATATATATATATATATATATATATATATATATATATATATATATATATATATATATATATATATATATATATATATTCTCATACATCTCATATCTGTATATATATTTTTTCATATACCCCTCACTCTTGCACATTCCTTTTCACTTTAAACATTCTTTGTGCAAATTAATGCACATTATGAAGATTGAAAGTATGCAAAAAGACTAAAACAACCTGCAAGTGGCAGTAGAGAGCTTTTGCACTTCGTCAGCACACCTTCTGTCATATAGAGGTCTCAGTGTTTAGACACAGTCTTCCTGTTCTGCACACTCAACATTATTCCTCCTGGGAAAGCTGATTGTAAATTGAGTGTGCCGTTTTCCCTCTGTGTATGCGTCTTCCTTATCCAGTAGGCATGACCGTTGGGTTAAAGGTCATGACCTTTGAACTTTTGACACTGCCATGGCATCACTCAAAATGTCTTCTACATTTCACACTCATCACCTTTAGCATGATTCTTTTAATTTACTGTTTTATTTTCATATTCTCGGTTTTAGCAGCCAACATGTAGATTTACACTGTTCATGCTGATATTGCTTTTAATCAACTGTTACTTCCTTAGTTTTTTTTTTATCTTGATACTTAATCTGAACTGGGAGAATTATATGGGCATATGTACATTTTAAACAAATATTCAAATCCTAAATTTAAAAATGAGGGGCTGGTGCAGATATATCATTTATACAAGATTACTCTTACAATGGATATGGTGCCATGATTCAAGTATTTAAAAACAAACGACTAGTTATTTAATGAAATTTTAGACGTCATTTTCAGAAGTCATGTTTATTTTTTAAATCAAAAACTTGTGGCAATAGAAAATAGAAATATAGCAGTATTTGTGCAATACTGCAGACTTTCTATCGAGACAAAGCCAGCGCATGCATGGTCTCTAAAAACTGTTTGAATGAAAGGAAAATTGGGTTCTTATGAAACTGCTACTGTAAGTGTATTTATAGACAATCCAGGTTTTTTCTCAGGCTTTGTTCACCTAGTTTTGAATGTGTGTTCAGAATTGTAACAGCATTGTGACTGAGCCCTACAGGTTGTCGTTGTGTTAACATGTTTAAAAAAAGTTCCCATATTAAAGTGTTAAAACCCACATAGGTACAAAAATACATATTATAAAATCCAGTTTAGTCCCTGACTGTGCCAGATGAGTGCCTAGTAAACTTGATATTAATGGTTCATTCACTGCCTTTGTCATGTGTACTAACCAGCTATGAAGGGTGCTTAAATCAACTGTAGGGAAACTGTCTTTTTTGTATTTTTGTAATGCGAAAGCTGCCATATAATAATAATAAAAAAAACTGTTCCAAAGACCTTTGATTTGTGTTGTTTCTTTCTGCTATCATTTGCAGTGTTGGGGAAGTTACTTTTAAAAGTAATGCATTACAATATTACGTTACTCCCTAAACAATTCACTAATTGTGTTACTTAGTATGTTACTTATTACTACAGCAGAGTTGTCAGTAAATGAATGGGAAAACAAATTAACTAGTAAGTCAGATATTTTGTTGTAAATTTTAAAGTAATGCATTACTTGTAAATAAAAAAGTAATCTTATCACATAACTCGCATAATATAATTGAGTGTGCAAGTGTCATAGCCATATTGAATGTTATTCTGTATTAGATGTCTCGCACTCCCTCTCCCTCTCTGTTTTTCAGAGTTGTCCTCGGCTTCCGTGGTGATGCATTTTTATCTGCGTGCTCGGGTTTCGCTGTCCCGCCGTGGCTGCAGGAATGGCCCTCATTGTGCCGATCCCATAACACCTACCCACCCGACCTGTTAGCGTGATTTCATGAAGTCTTTGCTGCTGGGATCAGATGGTATGTAATGTGTGGAGGATTATTTTAATCACTTTGTTTTTAAGCTTTATTTAGCTGCTTTTCCAGGTATATCCTGACAAGTCCGTTTGGAGGCCCAGTTGTGGTATAAAAAGTGAAAATCTACACAATGCATTTTCAGATTGACTTAAAGGCGTAAAGTGTTTTATATAAGCCAAGGCTTGGTTTTGCTGCTGCTATTTAGGTTGTCAGATTCACCTGGATGTCCCACTAGGGCAGGGATTCATAAATAGCAGTTTGTGTAGTGAGTTGATGAACAGCTAATAATTAAACCAAATTTAAAATTTGAATTCAGTAAATGTGGCAGCATGATTGAAATAAAAAAAAATTGCAGTATAGCTTATTGATATTATCAAATCGATCTAGTCTTTTGCAATGCACGTGTCAGAGTGAAAAGTGTCACTGTTACATATGCGCAGTGTTTGTTTTCGTATCGTTGAAATACTATTATAGTGAATTAAATGTTCAGGGTTAAATTAGTTTTTATTTTTGCATTATACTTTTTCGGTCACACTTAGGGTCCAATTCTCACTATTAACTAACTATTAACTGACTTTTACCACAATTCATTCCTGATTACTGCTTACTAATAGTTAGTAGTGGTAAAGTTTAGATATTGGGTATATTAAAGGTTTAGTTCTTCAATTTATGTCGTTAATAGCTCACCCTAATGTCATTCCACACCCGTAAGACCTTGGTTTATCTTCGTAACACAGTTTAAAATATTTTGTATATAGTCTGAGAGCTTTTCTGTTCCTTCAATGAAAGTGTAGGCACAATATACTGTCTCTTTCCAGAAAGGGAATAAAAACATCATCAAAGTAGTCCATATGTGATATCAGTTAGTTAGTTAGAATCTCTTGTATAGTGTGCATACACTTTCATGAAGGAACAGAAAAGCTCTCGGACTAAATATATAATATTTTAAACTGTTCTGAAGATGAATGGAGAGTTAATTATGTTACTTCTCCCTATTAAAAAATATGTCTAGGAGTAATAGGGTCGGTAACATGTATTAAAGTAAAATAAATTTAAATGAAAGAAAAGAACGGGTTCAGTTACTGATAAATGTATGATAAGATGAATCAGGCAGAGGCAGATTTAAACGTTTAACTCTTTTTAGTAATTCCAAAAATCATAAACAAACCAACAAACACCCGATTGATTTACAAAGTAATATAGTGATCATAGGAAAGAATATTTACAGAATATATATACATGTTTTTTAATGTTTTTATTTCCGCCAGCATTTATTTTACACAACAAAAATATTTTTTAATAATTTTTCTCACCAACTCCATCTTTGTATGTGGTTTCCCTTTATTTATACATTTCCATAATGAAAAGAAGGTTTACTAAGAGATTAAATATTTTATCTGTTTGTTTGCATGTGTGATGTGACCATTGACCAACATCAGAGAGAGCCGTGGACATGCGTATGTGTCCTTAAATATTAAATATATGGAAAAATATTTAAAATGTAGTAAATATTTTATGTCTAAGGGGTTTGGCTGAGTTTGGGAACCCCTGCCTTAGGGAATTGTCTGTAAACATTTCGGTCTCTAGAAGCCATCCAGAATAGCGGAGGAGTTGGCAGAGTTTACATATTCGTCAGCCTGTTAATCAGAGTCGTGGTTGAATCACAGCAAGAGTGTGTTGTATTTTAAGTCAGTGCGGGGCATCTGAGTTTCCTCACTGCTGAATTAAATGCTGTTGTATTGAGTCACGTTGCCTCCCTCTACCGCCTTCCAAAACGCATACTCACTCATCATGTTACACGGGTGCCCCCGAGAGGGTCGTGTCCTCTCAAAAAAACACCCGTGCTCGCCAGAAGGAGCGAAAACAAGAAGAGGTAGAAGCAAAACGGAAATCCATTTGGGAGGGGTTCAGGCAGGCATATAGATGGGGAGGCTAACGGCTGAGAGCGGGGATGCCGCTTACATGAGATGAGGCGTGCGATTAGCCGTGTGCCGTGGCTAAGAAAAGACTAGCAGATCTGGACTTGCTTTATCTATTTAACACAAGTATGCTTATTTGGGCTCATCTGTTTCAGTCACTCTTCACCAGCTCTCTGTTTGAGTCTTGCAGTTTTTTTGCAGTTTTTAACCAATGTTAACCATCTACCCATTGATCTTTATAGTGATTTTTTTTAATTGATTCTTTTTAATCTATGTCCTATATCCTGAAAGTGTTTATTTCTAGGGTTTGGATTATATGCTTCCTATTGACTGTAGAATGTGTTTGTGTTGGTAAAAGTAATGGTTCCCTAACAAAAATGTATTATGGTAAGTAATCAAAGTTTCCTGCAGAATAATATATTAGCAAGTTATTAACATCGTGAAACCTAGTATTTCCAGGTTTTGCAGTCTTGGAAAAAAAGTCTTGTTTCCAGCACTGGAAAAGTAACAGAAATTAATCAAATCTTAGAATAAAATCATAGAAACGTTGAAACTTTTCTGTCATCCAGAAAATGTTTTAATTAATTCGACAAACTTTTATTCAAAGCAAAACTTTAATAAATTGTGTGCATTTAAAGAACACATTTTAGGTTTAGGTTTGGAAATATTGAGGAATTTGTAATAAAATTAATACAACCTTAAAAGATCAAAGAAAAGTAATGAAAATGTCTATATTATTTTCTCTCTCTCTCTCTCAATCTCTCTCTCTCTCTCTCTCTCTCTCTCTCTCTCTCTCTCTCTCTCTCTCTCTCTCTCTCTCTCTCTCATTCTCTCATTCTCTCATTTTTAATACATACAAATCACTGAGAATAAGACGCTTCCAGAATAATTAGATAATCTCTTTCTAAAAAGATTTGTGCTGTATTTATGTATACATTTATCAAGGTTTCCATGATCATGGAACACACCAGGTAAAAACAAAACAAAAAAACAGGGAATTCTACAATTGTGTTTCCGTTGCCTGTTTTCTAAACTATTAAAACTTCATGGAAACATCAGTCTGGTTTCTAATTATGCTTGACTGTGGAGAGATTGCTATCTCTTAAACAATTTTTACGATCCTTACCCCGTGTTCTAGATTATGGGAAAGTAATGGAATCTGTGACTTTGCAGTTCTTATACCAGATTTACATATTCTGTCCAAGTATTGGAAAGAAACTATGGTTACAACCATAATGTTTTGTAAGGGTAATGACTGTGTGTGCTGGTTTGCGATCTGATTGCGTTCTCTGCACCTTCATGGGTGCTGTTGGTGTAGTGTTTTACAGGTAGGCCGACACTTTGACCGTTTGTGGATGGTGTGCATTAGTGTTCCAGCGTATCTAATTGAAGAATCACGCGTCTCAGCATTTTTCTTGCATGTGTGTATTGCGGGTACTGTAACATAAGAGTGAGACGGCGTGTGTATCTCGCGCTTTGAGTGGGGTGGTGTTTGTAACTGAATAAACGGGTAAGAGTCGGTGAGTGTATGTGTTTCATATGCTGTAACACTGGAGTGAGTCTGTGTGTGTTTATTTTTGGCTCAGTGCGAGCGTGTCGATGGCTGCCGATGCGTCGCAAAGGAAAGCTCTGAGATACCAGCAAACCCTGGTCAGTCACTGTCTTTCTGTGCCTCTTTCTCTCTCCCGTTGTTTTGTTGTCTTGCGCTGAGGCGTTTCGCTGTCTTGCTGTTGGTGGGTGGCTTGCTGAGGTTTGTCATGGTCAGTCTGGTCTGTTCTAACCTAGAAACGCTTGTCTGCCCAAAATACGACTCTTTAAATAATGGGTCTTAAAGTCTTTCACTTCACTAGCCTCGGCTTTAATTGATTTTCCATTCTATTCTTAGTGGCGACACACATGGAGCTCACTGGGCTGTTCTAGCACAACTCATGAATAGGTATGAGAATTGTTGTAACCTGTCAACACCCTGCTGATTAAAGACAATATGTCTCGTAAACTACCATTAAAGTCAATGCTGTGGATTTGTGCTTCCTTATCAGATGTTTATTGGAAGAGACACATGCTTGTGTGTTCTACTTTCCACCTTTTTGCTTTTTTAATGCTTCTCTGTAATTTTACGATTGCTTCCAGTTGGGATGGTTTCTGTCCAAAATCTGTTTACTGGATCTCTACAGGTTATTTGGGGTGGAAAAGGTCTCGGGTTTCTGAAGATTCTGTAAAATATCTCGAATGTCCTTGAGGATTATTTGCAGTGTCGTGGATTTGCCTTACTAAGCAGATGTGTGGACCAAACCTTGTGATTTGTCCGTATTCGTGCTAACCTACGCAGTACATCTCTGCTGCTATATGCTAGCGGAAACCTGAGCATGCAGGTTAAATATACGCCTAGCCCTCTCCTTTGGGCTGTTCTGGGTGCCTGCTATACGGCCAAGAGGAACGTATGGTCAGGTGCATTAAGCTATTTGTTAGAGTTTGCGTCCGTTGGACAGCTTTGTAGGAAGGCCTAAAGGATTGTATTAAAGTAAAAGGAAATGGATTGAACTCAAAAGGTCAAGTGCCAAAAGCCAGAGCGAGAGAATAGTTGTAAATGTGTGTGAGAAAGTGAGACGAGGGGACGAAAGAGCGTCAATTCTTTAGCTGTCAGTTTTGCACTGTCACAAGTCATTAAGTTCCCACACACAACCTCACCTCAACCTTCCATTTCTCCACCTGTCTTCCTTTCTTCACTCGCTCGCGAGTTCCCACATCGATTTTCCTCTTCTGCCGCACAATGTGGGAAGATAGCCAGAGCCTAGAGCTTTTTTTAACCTCTGTAAATTTTACGCATAAACGCATTACTGCCCCTGCTGTCCCCTTTCTGTCTGTCTCACACACGCAGGAGATTCCTGTAGGGAAAATGATCCAGTCAGAGAAAAACTCGATCAGTAGCCCTATTCATAGGCTTTATGTGAATGTTTACCTCTGTATAATCAGATTTAATATGATATTACTATGTTGCTGCTGTAAGAGTATTTTTTCACATTGTGTGTGTAGTCAGATTTTGCCAACTCAAAGGGATAATTTACCAAAAAATGCAAATTCTGTTATGATTTACTCACCCTCATGCCATTCCAAACTGTATGACTTTCTTGGTAACACTTTATTTTAAGGTTCAGTTATTAACTATTAACTAGTTGCTTATTAGCATGCATATTACTAGGATGTTGGCTGTTTATTAGTACTTATAAAGCACATATTAATGCCATATTCTGCATGCCCATATTCTACATCCCTTAATCCTACCCAATACCTAAACTTAAATGCTACAAAAACTACCTTACTAACTATTAATAAGCAATAAATTAGGAGTTTATTGAGGCAAAAGTTGTAGGTAATAGTGAATATGTTTTCGCCATACTAAAGTGTTACCACTTTTTTTTCTCATGCAGATATTTTGAAGAATGTTAGTAAACAAACAGTTTTGGTTACCATTGACTTACATCAAAGAAGATTAAAGGGTTAGTTCAACCAAAAATTAAAATTCTGTCATCATTTACTCGCCGTCATGTCGCTCCAAACCCGTAAGAACTTCGTTCATTTTCAGAACAGAAATAAAGATCTTTTTGATGTAACCTGAGAGCTTTCCCTCCCTCCGTTAACAGCTACACAACTGACACGTTGACGCTTCATAAAGAGATCATAAAACTAATCCATATGAATTGAGCGGTTTAGTCCAAATTGTCTGAATAGACTCAATCGCTTTATATGATGAACAGATTGAATTTAGGCTTTTATTCACATGTAATCATTCATCAACTCGCATAACAGTTGTGGTAAACGGAAGCTGGAGCATGTTCACATGATTTGCGAGAACCAATGAGGTTCATTCTTGTGTCATTACAGCACGTTTGAGCTTTAGCAAGAACCAATGAGCTTCTGTTAATGTTTACTGATCAATGTTTATTAAATTCAATCTGTTCATCATATAAAGAGTCTCTTCTGAAAATTTGGACTAAACCTCTCAATTTAAATGGATTAGCTTTACGATCTTTTTATAAATGTCTTGAAGCATTTTAATGGTAGTTGCATAGCTGTCAATGGAGGGACAAAAGGGTTTCATCAAAAAGATCATCATTTGTGTTCTGAAGATGATGGTAAGACTTACGGGTTTGGAGTGACATGAGGGTGAGTAAATGATGACAGAATTTTAATTTTTGGGTGAACTATCCATTTAAGCCTTTTCTCAAAATAACTTATTTTATATTCCAAAGAAAAAAGGAGGTCATACAGTTTTGAAATGTGTAAATTATGACGATTGTAATTTTTTACGTTAACTATTAAAAATTCTCACTTTTCAAGTTATATTTTTATGTGTTCCACAGAAGAAAGTCATACAAGTTTAGAACATATAAGGGTGTGTAAATTATTATAGAATGTCCTTTTAATGACAATCTAAAAATTCAGACCTATGCAGCCACTAAGGGGAAATTGTGATGGCGAAAAAATATGAGATTGAAGGGAAAATTATGCTGCGTTCCAGGCAGGGTTTTGAGCCCGTAAGTTATGACTTCAAACCACGACTTTGTAACGTTCCAGGCAAAGTTACGCCAAACTGTCTGAGTGCAAGGAATTGTAGCTAGATGTAAACAAAGTATGGTGGACCGTATGAGGCTTATGCTCATCTACAATCATTTCTGTAGCCAAAGGCGCTTACTCCTTGCTTATTTAAGAGAAACAGATGAAAAAAAAATTGCACATAAGGCAAGAGTTATAGCTTTTATTTGACGTTTTTTGTATATTTGGAAATGTATTTGGTATTTATTCTTTCACTTGCCTTGTTACATTAGGGGCTGCCATTTTTTTTTTGCGGGCTATGTGTTATCAGAGCGCGTAACTGGGAGTGCATCGATCTAGTACGAGCTCAAGGGTGGAAAGTCACGAGTTTGACTGCCATTCCAGTGCAATTTCACGCGTAGAAGGGTGGAAAAACACGTGTTACGTTTTTGCATGTACTTCTCTTGCAAAACTTTTGTGTTAACCCGAGAAACTCTGCGTTCACTTTTGTGATGAAAATAATTTGGGAGGAGCTATATTTCAAAACGAATGCGTTTCCCTGAGAAATTTTGCGTTCACTTGCGAAAGCACTGAAATAGCTTTTCCTCCCTCATTTCCATCACAAAAATGAACACAAATTTGAACGAGAGAACGCAAAAGCATTTAAATAGAATTTGGCTCCCATCACATTTTTTTTCATCCTGCCCATTTAGGAGCCTCTGTACTGAACAGTTTCTGTGTCCGGTTTAGAGTTGGAGAATGGAAAATAGAATTTGCTTGGTGTAAAAGAAAAGTCGTCAATGGAAAGTTTCCACTACGATGGAAAAACCAATGCATGTGAAGATGATCGATGTATTCGTTTACAGCAGTGTTTGGTTATACTAATGTTAACAGCACTATGTGTTGTTTTTAATAGTCACAGTTAAGTGATTTCACTTCCAGGTCATGCAGCTGCTGATGACCTCTTCTTTAGCACAGAGGCCTCTGGGAGTCTGTCTGCTGAAAGACAGCAATGAACAGGCTGAGGGTGAAATAGTGAGAGTGGAGGAAGTGTGCAGGAGATAAAAGGGTTGTTGTGTTTGAACTTTCACTTCATTATTGGGCAGAAATGCAAATAATAATGTTTTGATGATAAATTAGCATATTCCCGAGAATGCTGCAATATCTAAGTCCAAACAAGTTTGTTAAACAACTTTTTTTTCAAGTTTTTTCTTGGTAGCGCTTTTTAATAACTTTATTTAAAAAAAACCGTGATAATTAATTAACGCTTAACTGGTCAGTAGTTCATGTACTTTTAAAAATTGACATGCTGTGTGAAAATACATGAAAAAAGCTTAATTTCTTATTTAAATGTCTGTTATCTAATGAATTTGTTCAGCTTGTATAGACTAGGGCTAGTCGAAATTACAATTTTATTGTATATTAACAATGTCTTGCAATTTAACAGGCAATCATTGATAATATTAGGATAAAATGACAAATATATTTCATATTTTACATAGCACCATAGTTACCATACACATATTTGTTCACATGCAATAGCATGAATTAAATATTTTCTGTTGACTAGTAGTTATAGAAAACCAATTCCAATTGATTATAAAATTCAGGAATCAAATACTTTTAATTTTGCTTATCTGTTCCTGTGTGCAGATTTAATGTGATTTTAAACCATTCTTTTTGTTGATGGGCCGGTCTTAAAAAACTTGCACAGCACTGTCTGCTTTACAGAAAACACAGAATAAATGTGTCAATAAATAAATAAACTTCTTAATATACATTTCTATTTAGTAATAAAACTGATTATTTTAATGACAAGCCCTAATATGCAATTCTCTTTTTTTCTTCTAATATCTTTCTGATTCTATGCCAGTAACCTTGACTGATAACCTGGCAAGTTTTGGCAAATTCTATAATCAAATGTCTGAACCCAGTATCTTGTATACTTGAATTTGTTTCCAGATGGACTGGCAAAAACATTTGTACTCTCGGAATTTGCTTAATTCTGAAATCCTCCAGTTAGTTCACAGCAGTCCATGTTAATGAGAGGTCAATGTAGAGGTGAAAGGAAACGTTAGAGATGTCATTTAACGTCACAAAGCTGAGGAGCGCACACATCAATCAACGCCATTAATACAGGTTTAACTGAATTCAACTTAAGCGCAGACGACAATGAATGAAATGATGCAGAAAACGCTTCCACATCCATATAACTGCTGTGGACTTCAGCTGACCGCCAGACAGGATTAGGGAACCACAGCCCTGTGAATTAACAGCTGCTGACAGCACACTGTCAACCACAGTCTGTAAATTAAGTGCTCTGCATTGTGGGTAATGTGGTTTACTTATGTGTTGACCTGCAGGACACCTCCTATAAGGCAGATACAGTTACTAATATTTGAATATTTCGTGAAGGTGAAAAGGAGAAGGAAAGGAGGAACCGAGGTACATAGCAGGCGAAAGAAAAAGAAGATAAGTACAGACTGACAGAGGAAAAATAGCAAGATGATAAGGGAGCCCATCAACACTTTTGAGACTGTTCTGAATTATGATCAGATTCTGGTGAGGTTAAACATTATATTTCTTCTAACTTTTTTTCTCTGCTTAAAAATGTTGGTAGCTTGTTAACAAATACTGTACAGAGTTCTATTTCAAAACTTTTAAATGGAAACTTGGGATGAGAGTTCATCTATATTCTAGCAGTGTCACAGAATTGCTCAATTACTAATACCAAATTTAAAAATATAAACAATAAGAACAATTAACAATATTTCGTATTAATATTAATGTAATTATATTAATATACCAATAATAAGTGTTATTATGTTTAAATGTGTACATAGTCGCAGATCCCGTGATATTAATCTCCATTATTTTGAACCAAAATCACCCTCAAACGGAAGCAAGAGTGAAACTGTGAAACTGTTTTGGTAAGCGTTCCAGTGTGTATTTGTGTTTGTGCTCCAGAGAATCTCAAATGTTTCTATTAGGGTTGTGAGAGATGAAAAAAATAAAATAAAACGAAAAAAACGTTTTCGATTTTAATCAGGATTTTGACACACACAGACACACACGGTTCACATTCATAAATGCATTTAGTGTGATTTGAAACATATTTCCAAAGGAAACCAATTAGAGCTTTATCAAAAAACAGTAACATGTCTCAACTAAGGCTGTCATGATATTTTCACACAACGGTTATTGTGACCAAAAGAATTCACAATAACGATATATCGCGATATCTATAGAAACCTTGGGGGGGCAAGTTATCAAATTTATTGTTACTTTATTTCGTTTTCTAAATAAAGATATTTTTTTTTTACCCAATGAAAAATTGAAAATCGGATTTATATTTATTTTTCGGAGAGGTTTAAGGCGAGACGACCTGCATGTTTTTGTTTTTTTTGTTTATTCATCTAGATTGTATAGCCCGTTTCGTTTGCGAGCGCCGTTGTGAGGTGCGAGCAGCAGTAGGCCTGCCTCAGCTTGTCAGAAATGCGTTTTTACTGTGATAGTAAACATTTAAACTAACATTGTGATATTCTTGAAGTGTTTTATGCAGGGTTCGTACGGGTGCTTGAAATCCTTGAAAGTGCTTGAATTTTGATGTTGTGTTTTCAAGGTTTGAAAAGTGCTTGAATTTTGGATAAGGTGCTTAAAAATGCTTGAAATTGTAACTATTTATTTTACAACAAATACCTATCTGACTAAATAGTTCGTTTATTAAATGTAGAAATAAAATGTTGGAGAGCCTAAAATGAAACCTGCTGTGCTCGCGATCTGCCTCTCTATTTCCGTGTGACTCCGCCCCCATGTTGTCGTTTCATTGAACGTTGGCTGAAAGATGCTAAATACGAATTTTGGATCAAACTGGCACAAACCCCACGAAGTACCTCCTGTAAAGTTTGCAAAAATACATGCAGCTTTTCACTATATGGGCGAGTCTGCTCTTTCGAGTCACATGAAAGGTAGGCTAAGTCATAGACTTTCAAGTAAGCTAACTAAAGTAGTTTAACGTTACTGTAGCCTACACATTAGCGCCTATTTGTTTAACTTGCGCTATTAACTGCTAGCTAGGAATTCGCATTAGTGACAGAGTATATGTATAATGTGATAATGTAAGATTAGCATGTCCGTTATGGCATGTTCATTTGTGGAATAGGCAGTGAACGTAGCCACAAATTTAAACCTACAAACATTAGCTCAGTGCATAAAAATAGTGTCAGATGATCATACAAGTAACCATGGGCGTAGATTACGCGGGGGACGTGTCCCCCTCACTTTTAATAAAATGTATTTTCGTCCCCCGCACTTTTACTGGGTCTCACCGATGCTAGTCGACCCGCTCCGAGCGGGATTCGAACCGGCGTTACCTGCGCGGGGGCGGGCAAGTTAACAGGGACGCTAAAAACAGCTCTCTCTAAACTCGGTTGATTGCGCGCTTCTTGAGCTCACGGTCAAATGTATTTACATAGAAACCAATGTGAATACATCAAGATTTAAATTCAGAGACAAAAAATAATCTATGCATGACCTGTCATTTTATTCGCATCTAAATATGAGGAGGCGCTCTCTCACGGAAAGTCCAAAAGTGGATTAGTAATATCCAGTCACGCTGGAGCTGCAGCTGAAGGAAAACAATCGTTATGATGATGAAACGTGACGACGACAATCAGACGATTGCGACAATATATATGCTTTATGTGTGTTTTTCAAGCCATCTCAATATAGGCTATTGATGACAATAAAGTATAGGCTATCATATGAATAATGCAGCTTTTAATGTTTAGTATCTTCTGCTCACCAAGGCTGCATTTATGTAATCAAAAATAGTTCAAACAGTAATATTTTGAAATATTATTACAAATTAAAACAGCTTTTTTCCTATGTGAATATATAGTAATTTATTCCTGTGATCAAAGCTGAATTTATCATTCCTCCAGTCTTCAGTGTCACATGATCCTTCACTAATCATTCTCATATCAGGATTTAATAATCAAGAAACATTTATGATTATTATCTGTGTTGAAAACAGTTGTGCTGCTTAAAAATGTTGTGGAAACCATGATAGCCTACATGTTATTTTTCAGGATTCTTTAATGAATAGAAAGTTCAAAGGATAGCAGTTATTTGCATTCATTAAAAATTATCATCTTTTGTAATATTAAAAATATCACTTGTGATCAATTTAATGCATGTCTAATCAACAAAAGTATTAATTTCTCTCTTTTTTAATTTTACCACAAATGTTTAGATGGTTTCCACAAAAATTAAGCATCACCATGAGCAGCACAACTGATAATAATCATAAGTGTGTGTTGATCATCAGATCCTCATCTGAGAATGATTAGTGAAGGATCACTGAAGACTGGAGTAATGATGATAAATTCAGCTTTGATCACAGGAATAAATCACACTTTACTATATATTCACACAGAGAACAGCTGGTTTACATTAGAATATATATATATTTTTACATTGCATAAAATCTGTGGAGTCTTAATGCACAAGTGTTTGTAGGCTAGTATATAAACCAATTATAAAATTGGCACAAAAAATAGGAGAATAATATTATAGATATTAATTAGTGGTTATTGTTCAGCAGTTTATTTGATATCTTGCCCAATTAAAAGCAAGAGATGCAATAAATTATATTGGTCCAAAAAAAAAAAAATTCTGTCCCACTCACTTCTGAAAAGATGGCTACGCCCCTGCAAGTAACTTGGTGCTGTCAAAAATATTGATATATTTTTCGATCGGTCTGAATTTCACACGGGATTAGACACATAATTCTACAAATTCCTGCAGATTTTGCGCTCATATCTGAAGTGGGCACATACCGTTATAAAGCCGACCTCTGACATACAAGTAAATAAAATAAAAAATAGCTCCTTTTCCCAGCTAATTAATGGTCAAATACACACAAAAAATGTTACACTGTTCATCTGGGTGTGTATTAACCTAAATACAGCCGTAAACGATTCAGAAGAATGAGTAACAGGAACAGTGTTTTGATTCCACACTCGCGTCAGGTCTTAAAGGGGCAGCAGTTATTCAAACTACAAAAAGACAAAAGATCACCTGCTGCTCTTTACTGATCATATAAAGTGATCTCTTCAGAAGAAATACTTGATTGCCTAGACTTTTAATAGACATACACACACAATTTTTTTTTAATTAAAAATAGAAAAGGTCAATGAGGTACATGTGATTGACTGTCTACCTCAAAGACGAATGTTTTCATTTTTAAAATGTTCAATAAATGAATTGAAAGTGAAGTGAACCCGTCGAGTGATTTTGTTTAGGGTAATTGTTTTTACAATTACCCCAAAGGCAGGTCAGATAGTAAGCAAAATCTACTTAGACAGTGATACATTTAAAAGAAATAAAACTTGATTTGGTTAAATATCTGATCCTGCTGCTTTACGAAACACGATTTTGGCTGTTTATAGTATTATTATCTTTTTAATGTGATGAAAAAGTGTACTAAATAATAATTTTGACAATGTATTGGTATGTAATTTACAGCGGTGTTAGGTGCTGGAAAAATCATTAAAATTCACCTTGAAAGTGCTTGAAAAGTGCTTGAATTTGACCTTTGAAAAGGTGTACGAACCCTGTTTATGTCTATGGACTTTATTATTGGCAAGACAAGTCAAGAGTGGATTTGAGAGGCTAAATGGATCAAATATGTGGTTAACTGTTGGCCGTTGGCCACTTGGTCATTACTTTAAAAAAACATTTTTTTTTATTTAACAAACAAAAATTGCTCCAAACATTTTTTCTAAATGAACTTAAAGCTACACTGTGTAACTTTTTTAGTTTATTCTTAGCTAAAAACAATTATTTCAAAAATATATGTGCTCATTAATGTATATTTACTTCTTTTAAGTAATAAAGTATTCTCGTATATGCCATTGAAAATACATACGGGTGAGGGGTTCGAATCTTTAAAGTACATTAGCCAAAGAGGGACATACCCATAAATTCAAGCTTCGCCTTTCGCGTTTTAACACTCGATGGCCGTGAGGACTAAATCTGCCACCGTAGGAGTTAAAATGAAATCAGAATTGAGAGGAACAGAAACTATTATTCATTGGATGGTCATATACCTTGTCACCACTAGATGGGGGAAAATATCACACAGTGTAGCTTTAAAGTAACAAAACAAAATATAACTACTTTGACATTAAAAACATAGCTGCACTATTTTTGGAGCTGCAACTGTAATAGGGAGGGAGAAAAAACCCCACAGGCTTCAGTCTGACTCAGGACACTGGAGTATTTACGTGTCATGTTATCATAAGATTACTATTTATTTTAAATATTGTGGTTATCGCCAATACCGGTATATTGTCACACCCTAAATTAACACAATGTTGATATTTTGTGCTTTGATTATCACGATTATCTGTATATTGCGACACTCCTAGAACAGGCATATGGCAAAACAAATATTAATGTGGATAATAAACCACCAAAACAATAAAAACAACCCTAGCTAAAGTCTCTCAAATAACGAAAATTAGAACAGCGCTAAACACGTGTTGGTTTAATTCATACTGGAAGCCAGAGGGTGCCCTCAAGCAGAATCTCCACATTTGCCTCTGAGAAGTAATTTAATGTTCAGGAAATGCCTTGCTGTAGCTCAATAAAAAGAAGACAGAATGCTTTTAATAGTTAAACATGAAGACAATAAACACACAACTGCGACAATATATGGTGTATTTGAGCTTTTCAAGACTTCTCTAGTTTGTTCATAATAATACATACCTTTATCACTGTAGAATACTATAAAATAATATATTATCTGCCTTATTCTGTGGTAAGAAGCCACGTCAGATCTCAAAAGGAAATTTTGAAGGAAACACTCGACTGATGATATGAAGTGAGTAAAAACATGTTATTAAACAGTCTTTTGTTGGACAGCAGGTGCATGAATGTGATTTCATAATTACACTAAGCCAAATGGTGAATTCGGTTTGATTTCGATTAATCATGCAGCCCTAGTTTCTATTTTCAACATGTTTTTTGCAGCAGTGAGCAATGTGGCCAATCGCAGACATGTCTGTTGATCTCTTGAATGCAGTGACCAATCAGAGGCGTTTCATTTAGTTATAATCCACTCACCAGTTTTTTGAGAGTGAGTTGTTTCGACTGCTAAGTTCTGTGCGCTTGCAGATAAACAAGATGTGTTTGGTTGGTAATGTATTTCAACTTTAAAGTTTTCATATTTTTAATCTGATTGTAAAGGTCTTGTCTGTGTGATAAGGTTTTTATAAGTGTGAATATCGAAAGTTGAATTGTAGGATGAAGGGATGCGACTGAAACATAAATCTGTAACACTGTGTGTTTGAGTTATTTAGAGAAAGATATGACCAGTCTGTCTTGATCTCCTGATCAGTCTGTCAGTGAATGGGTCAGATTGTATTATTATACTTACACACACACACACACACACACACACACACACATACATGCGCTACATAGACACAGACTGACCAACATAACTGTTTTAATTAACTTTCAATGTCACGGTGTCCTTCAATGCTTCTATCTGTTAGCAACTTTCACTCTCTCTGCTCAGTCTGTCGTCCTGTCTTTCTTAAGACCCGTTCACTCCAAGGACGATAACTATAAAGAAAAGTAAAAAGATATAGTTCTAAAAATCGTTCTTAATTTTAAAAAAATAGCAGAGTCCACACCACAGCTGTAATGAAAATGAACAGTGAAACGATATCATTGGAATCCCTTTGAGAACGATTTGATCCCGCTGATGTTGACAGACAATCGGAATCAATCCTTCTGAAACGAGCTTGAGCATCAAAGTGACAGACAAGTGTGCGAAAACAATATTGTCCTCTAGTGTGGACGCTAATAAAGTTATCTTTATAGTTATTGTTCTTGCTGTGAATGGGCCTTTGCTCTTGTTTTTAGTGGATTTGTTTTGTCTCGAATTCTCCTATTATATGGTCAGATTCAAATCGTTTTAAAGAATCATTTAATTAATTTCAGTTGTTTGGAGAAGACATCTAATTTTTCAGAACTGGGCTGTGAGTTTTCTCAGGCCCAATGAGTTTTAGGCCACGGTTGTAAAGTTTAAGCCTTCTCCGTGAAAATCAGTTAGAGGAACGAGGAAAACAGGTGTTTGAGAGAGAAAGAGAGCAAGAGAGAATATGCTGTCCTAGAGTAAATGTTTTTCCTTCCAGGACAGCCTCTCTCACGCTGTCATCCTGTATCAGTGCAATGACTTCAGAAAATTGAACAGGCAATGATAGTCAACCTTGGGTCTTCTCTATGGCTGACGCAAACTCTATTATCTTATCACGGTAACGTAATAGATGAGGAATTAATTAAAAGTCAAAGTTTGCCAAATATTATTACTTATTCTGTCAGGTTTATTCTCAGGGTTTTTGTTAAATCATCAGTTGCTCGAGGGTGTGTATGATCAAGTGTAGTGCATAAATGCTGCTGTATAGCTGGATGTCTCATAGTGTGAGATGCTCTGTGGAAGAATGTAAGATCTCTATACAGTATGCTCAAGACTGCAACTACACAAGAGGTGGGTTTGCATTAGTCTCTATTATGGATGCATGTCATAGAATTCAGCATTTTTGTTCATTTTTATTCTAATTACTTTCAAAATGTGCTCCAAGTATTAGTATTACTTTCAGTAATTACTTAATAACCCTCATGTCTCGATTTGATACTTACTTATCAAGAGCTCACAGGGGATAGGGATACTCCAAGACATATGGTATTAACTATTATTGTTAATACTATTGATTAAAATGCTAAATTTAGTATTACATTGGGGTTGGACATGAATAATAGGCTTGGTAACCCAAAGCACAGGTAAATGGTGACACTGGGATACAAATTTTCAGGATTATAAAATACAAAATTATTTGAGATGAATATGCTTGCACTCTGTCACTGACTAGATATGTTTTTAAATAATGCCAAAAATATGTAACAAAAACATTTGGCATTACCGGTACCCTCAAATTGCGTTATTATACATTATATTCAACATCATGTATAGTAGTTTAATGTAGTACTGACACTAAAACTGTCAAATTAAAAACAAATTCACACAGTAATTTCCATTTTGGGTGCACTATACACAAAAAGATCCGGATCCATATTGTTTCATTTTTGTATTGCAATATTTTGTGACAAAAATGTTACACACCCCTAATAATTACAAAGATGACATTAACTTTGACATTGACATTAACATTAACCAACATATTATTAGCCATAATATATATGCTTACATATATATACAGATAATAATTTGCAAAATCATATATATACAAACTTAACAGACCATTATTTAATGTAATTTTCTCAGTATTTAATTATATCGTCATACCATTAGTAATTAATATGTCCTCAATTATTACTCAATTTCTCAGTTATTAGCCTGCCATTAACATTGGATGTCCTGAATACTGGATTACAATGTAATAATTGTTAATGAATAGGCTTTTCTTTTAAATCGCTGTCAATTATTAGTCAAAGACTTAAATTTGTGTTGAAATTAATATCTCTCCTAGATTTTGTGTAATTACAACTTCCAGGAAAGTTAAAAGTTGTTCTTGGATTTTGCATGTGAATAAGATTTTAAGTAATAATGAACATTATATTTTAAATGTAATTTATTTGTATAATTTAGCTATCAGGTCTTAATGATAAAATAATTGTTTTGTTGAATTGTAAAACTTGATTTTTTAAAAATAAGTTAAATCCCATAAATTTGTGTTGGCCATTCATGATGTCATTTTTATCTTGAACTAAATAACATTATATACAAATACATTGAATATTTCGAGTTGTACACACACACACACACACACACACACACACACACACACACACACACACACACACACATATATATATATATATATATATATATATATATATATATATATATATATATATATATATACACAGTATATATATATATATACACAGTATATATATATATATATATATATATATATATATATATATACACAGTATATATATATATATATACACAGTATATATATATATATATACACAGTATATATATATATACACAGTATATATATATATATACAGTATATATATATATATATTAGGGCCGGGACTTTAACGCGTTAATTAAGATTAATTAACTACGGGACTTTAACGCGTTAATTAATTACGCAAAAAAAAAAAAAAAATTAATCGCACTTATTTTTGCCCCGCGGAACGTTTTTCAATGAATGAGTTTTGACGGACCGATTATACTGGAACACCAACTAGCGCTCATGAGTCACGACAACAACCATGAAAACAACAAACCATAGTGAACATGAACGAAGAAGCTGATGAGACCGCTTTGCTTGGCCCCGTGGATGGGAAATTTAGTTTTAAAAAACGAAATGATGGAAGCGTCGACAAGAGCATGGTTGTGTGCAAGCTATACAACAGGGGTATCCAAAGTCGGTCCTGGAGGGCCACTGACGTCCTGCAGAGTTTAGCTCCAGCTTGCCTCAATACACTGCTAAAGTTTCTAGTATGCCTAATAAGACCTTAATGAGCTGGTACAGGTGTGTTTAATTGGGGTTAGAGCTAAACTCAGAAGAACAGTGGCCCTCCAGAAGCAGGATTGGACACCCCTGCTATACAACAAGGAATTAGCGTATCACCGCAGCACATCGAGCCTCAAATATCACAAATATGCTTTTGCTACACTTAATGGCAAACATTGCACTGGTCTGCTGGACTGAAATAAATAAACAATATTTTGTTGATTAAGCTTATGTATTCAGTCATTATTCAATGGTATACTAAAAATACATGTGAAAAATTACTTCTCATTGTTCTCAGGTAAAATATTTATATGCGATTAAAATGCGATTAATTTCGATTAATTAATTACAAAGCCTCTAATTAATTAGATTAATTTTTTTAATCGAGTCCCGGCCCTAATATATATATATATATATATATATATATATATATTGATTTTTCTTGTTTTTGAGTGGGCATGAGGGGGCTGAATCTGATCCCTTCAGTCTCGCACCATGTGGGGTTTGTGCTGCTCGAGCATGTGTGTATGTAGGCGTGTGTATTAGGTGTAATGGAAGGAAGGTGAAGAATGTCTTCGTAGATCACTTCCTCCTTTACTGGCCAATAAGCCAGAGTGTGTGTGTGTGGTCAATCCTGATGGTCAGCTCATTATTTTTGCATTTGTATACTTATGTAGTCACAATCAAATTAGAATGGGCATTTATAATTGTTATATGGCCTTCATTTAGTTTGTATAATTTCTATATTCTAGTCCACATCCAATGGACAAAATCAAGTCTTGTACTATATTTTTTTCTTGTTTAATATGCCACTTGGATATACACTGATGAGCCATTACATTATGACCACCCCTATAGCCCAGAGCAGTTCACAGCATACCACCCGAGGACCAGCTTTCAGTCAGTACAGTGTTCGGTGTCAGAATGGGAAAAGCTGCCGATTTTAAAAATTGCATGCCTTGTGGGATGTTTGCCGCTATAGTGAGTACGTATCAAAAGTGGTGCATGAATGCAACAACGAACCGTCGCTTAGCCGTGTGGTCCGCAGCTCATTGATGCCAGAGAGGAGCGGAGACTGTCGCTCATTGTTCACTGCGACCTCAGGGCCACAGCGTGACAAATCACCTGCAGCTACAACAGTGATGAAAACATGATTCCCACAGGTCTTTAAAATCCTTGAAAGTTTGTGAATCTAAAAAAAAAATGTCCTGGGCCCTGGAAAGAATTTTGAAAATAAACATATATGGATAGCCTACAGGTCCTTGAAAGTGTTTGAATTTATTTTGTCCAAGAAATTTTGTGGAAAAAATTCCATATTATTCTCTCCAGACCGCTAATGTGTAATTTGTGCCAACACTTGGTATACTATGCATAATAGTTTGCTAGATTTACGCTTGTTATTTAGTCCGAGAGCGTATCCAACACACTATACTGTCCATGTCCAGAAAGGGAATAAAAACCTCATCAAAGTAGTCCATATGTGACATCAGTTAGTTCATTAGAATCTCTTGAAGCCTCGAAAATACATTTTGGTCCAAAAATAACAAAAACTACGCATTTATTCAGCATGGTCTTCTCTTCCGCATTTGTTTTCAAACCTCAAATAAAGATTCAAACGGTCATGAATCAGCGGATTGATTCATGATTTGGATCGTGTGTCAAACTGCCAAACTGCTGAAATCATGTGACATTGGTGATCCGAATCATGAATTATGAGTCATTAATGACATAAGTTTAATTTTTGGGTGAACTAACCCTTTAAGGACCTATTATCTCAATAGCACAATTAGAGTTTAGATTCTCTGCCAGTGCCCGAACCGAGATTTCCCGGCACTATCCTCGGGCCGGGCCCTTGATCAAGCGTTTGTTTTTTTAATCATTAGCCTACTTTAGTAGTCTAATTTGGTGGGCAGAAAGCTATGCTATAATCAGAAATTATATATATTTTTAGCAAAGTAAGAAGTAATACAACAACTAAGAAATAAATGTGTAGGCTACAAAGTTGCACAAGTCCGGATTAGTGTAAAAATGTGCGTTAAACTCACAGCTCGTGCAGTGATGGAGCGCAGCATTCTAAACAGAAACGCTCTGTCAAGAGCTGCTTGCATGAACACTGTACTCTGCTTAATTAAATATCTTTCAATCGTTTAGTTTAAAAGTGGACATTTCAAGCTTTCTTTACACATTTTTCTCATGTCTGTGAGGCAAGTAGCCTGCTGAGTTTCGGTTTATTTATGAGACGCGCGCTACAGTGCATGAGGAATGAAAGCGATCACGACTTAATGTCACGATTATAGTCTGCTATTTGCTTTGTATTTATTGAATCCAGGCAATTGACCTAAGAAACCTTTATTAAAATTAAGATAGAATTTAAACAAAACGAAAGAAATGCTTTCTACAAAACAAAACTTATTAAACTAAATATAACCACCAAAATCATTTCTGACCCACTCGCATCTTTTCACTTATCATAATCAGATGAAATGTAAAAATAATATTATATTATTTAAACATAAATATGAAGGAAAAAACAAATTGTTTAATGGCTACAACAAAGTAAGCTACAGATAAATGTCTGAGCTGGATTTGAGCAAACATAAGTTTACTGGTGAGAGGTTCATGACTGCGCCTGCGGATTATTGAGCGGAGTCAAGTCAGCTTTATTGATATAGCGCTTTTACAATGACGATTGTTTCAAAGCAGCTTCAAAGTGTTAAACAGGAAAATATTGCAACAAAATCTGATTCGGCTGTACAGTCGCTGTGGAGAAAACAGCGACGTTATCAACTCATTTAAGCTTATATAGTTTTAACATGAGTCACACCGGTCCGCTTCGCTGCGCTTTGCTCCTTACAGGCTCGTCAAAACGCCCACGTATTGAAAAATGGTTGGGTTTAAATCGGGCTCGGGCTCAAAATTACAGTTAATATGTCGGGCTGGGCCGGGCTCGGACACAACGTGCACGGGCTCGGGTAGGGTCGGACTTGATTTTTTGAGCCCGATCTAACCTCTAAGCACAATCCCTGACAGCTGTACGGTTTCTGAACATCGTTGCAGACCAACTGCACCCATTCATGGAAACACTTTCACATTGAATTGAAAAGAAGAACATGATGGTGAATTTCTTTTAATGCCTTGGCTTCCAAATTCCCCTGATGTGAACCCAATCAAACATTTGTTGTTTGACTTGGAAAAGTGGGTTTGCGCTACATAACCACCACCCCCCAATGTACTGGAACTGGAGGACCTGGCCTTGACATGGTACCAGATACCTCAGGAGACATATCGCCACCTCGTCGAATCAATGCCTCACCGTGTGGCCGCGGTTTTGTGGCCTAAAGGAGGTCCTAAAATTAGTATGCGGGTGGTCATAATGTAATGGCTCATTATTATTATTACTTTTATTTGAACAGGGACAGTGCACAATAAAAACATATATAACACAAAATAACACAAAAATAACTCTGTTTGTAGCAAGGAGAGATGCACTGCACCGGGTTTTAGCAAATTGCTGTTTTCTGCCCGTAGTCCCTGGGCAGGTTGAAAAGAACATACAGTAGATTAACATTTGTGCACATAACAATAGGGAAGAAAAATTAGACAATTACCGGTTTATGGCAACTTTAATTCTGTGGCTTTTATGGTTTTTGCAATATACTTGTGCAAGGCAAGGCAAGGCAAGTTTATTTGTATAGCACATTTCATACCCAATGGCAATTTAAAGTGCTTTACATAGAAATGAATTAAAATAGTGGTTTAAAAAGTATAGTTTAAGGGCACATTTTTCAGGGTGAATCTTGTGTGTGTCGGTGTACTGTATGGTTGAGAGTATCTCGGGGGAGCACTTTTTCCATTCTGCCCAGTTAGACAGCCTGACTATTTCTGTCTGACATATACAAAGGACTGTAACTTCCTACCACGCACACACTTACATTGATTCACTTCACATTCCAACTTCTGCAAATATTCACATGCACACAATCGCACTACACCAATGAGCTCTCTGAACTCTGAAAGTTATGTGAAATCAGAACTTCTGTGTAGCATCAACAGATTTCGAACTACTCAATTGTAATGATCTATCAAGAATATCTACACATATACTCAGTTTTGCATTTACACTGTAGTGCTGATCAATGTAGGTGTCATGTTGTGATTTCTGTTCTTGGTAGAAAACCACGTTCTGTCTTTTTCAGCTGTATGGGGAATATCGGGAGCAGCTGGGTAATATTGCCAGACGGGAGGCCACACGTCTGTTGACAGAAAGGCAACGGAAGAGGCATGTCGGCAATGCCAAGGCAACCAGGAGAGGCCATGGCCGAGCACATCATGCCAGCCTGGATGTGGGGCCCATGACACCAGGTTTAAGCCCCTCCTCCTCTTTAAAGAAACCACGCCCCTATTCAAAATGCCAGGGTGGGTGACCGAAGAAAACTTATTCTGGTTACCTAAAAATTGTGTTACCTAAATTACCTAAATGTGTTTGTTTTGCAGACTGTCTGGCCCGTATCCAGAGGTATATTGTGACAAAGCTGGGGGAGGACTGGATCTTCCTGGTTCTTTTGGGTCTCACTATGGCTCTAGTTAGCTGGAGCATGGACTATGCCAGTGCCAAGAGCCTACAAGGTATATCATACCACATACCTATTAGGTAACACTCTAAGGGTGTATACACACTTGCACTTTTGGTGAGCACTCTGGTTTGTTTGGCGTCAGAGTTTGATTTGTTTGATTCGTTTGGATTTCCAAACTTGAGTGAGCACCCACAAACTGTACCCATATAGGTGGTGGGCGATATAACGATATTATTTAATTAAAAATGACATACTTCACAATATTATTATTTGCTTTAAATTATATTTAAAAAAATAAACATTAAATTAATGTTTTAAATGATCATGATCGTTAAATATCATAATTTCAATATCATACTAGCCTAAAAAAACTCAAGCTTATTGAAGATAAGTAAACTGTGATAAAAAAAGAGCAAAGAAAACAGACACAAATGAAATAGACCTACCTGAAAAACTTCAAGCACTATACTACATAAAATGAATAAAGTAATACAATGTAAAGAAACAGAATGCATGGTGTTTACTGTGAAAATTAAATATACATATAACAACAATCTCTTGAAGTATCGAAAATACATTTTGGTCCCAAAATAACAAAAACAGCTTTATTAAGTTATAAATATAAATAACTTTATTCAGCATTGTCTTCTCTTCTGCATTTGTTTTCAAACCTCAAATAAAGATTCGAACGGTAATGAATCAGTGTATTGATTCATGATTCGGATCGTCAATGTCACATGATTTCAGCAGTTTGGCAGTTTGACACGTGATCCAAATTGTGAATCATTTAGATTCTTCGGTTCATTGCTTCAGTGCTTCAGTCCATTAAGCATTCATCTTAAAATATAGAATTTTTCTTCTACCTCTCTCTTTTCCCTCTCTCTAACAGCCTATAAGTGGATGTACGGAGAGCTAAAAGGGAATGTGGCTCTGCAGTATCTGGCCTGGGTCTCATATCCCATCATCCTCATCGTGTTTGCATCCCTCTTCTGCCATCTGGTCGCTCCACAAGCTATAGGTGTGTACTTCTCATGCCCTCCTATTCTGCTTTTATTTCCCTATTCCTTCATTTTGTGTCTGTCTTTTATCCTTGTACACTTCTATTTTGGTTCTCTGTTCACAGTGTCTCAAATCCATCATGCCGTTTTTCTCTGTTCTGTCATCTGTTCTTAGTTATTATACTTTTTATTCAATCTCTGTCTAGTTTTTGTCCTCAATCCACCTCATCCACCCACAATACATCAAATCCTTCTACCCTCTTCAAAATGTGATCGTCATGGTCTCATTTTCTCTTGCTTTCTTTCACCTCTCGAAGCCACAAGTGTTTGATAGCTTTCTCATGTTCCCCACATCAGGCTAGAGGATACACGGCAATCTTTTTTCATCTTTAATAATCACTGTGACAGGATCTACACTCTGTGTAAAATTATGTTTGTTTTTTTTTAGATTAATTTCATGCTTGTTGTTCCCTCCCTTTAAACTCTTTTATCTGTCCCTCAGGCTCTGGGATCCCTGAACTCAAGACCATCCTCAGAGGTGTGGTGTTAAAGGAGTACCTGACGCTCAAAGCATTTGTGGCTAAAGTTATTGGTCTTACAGCTGGACTGGGCAGTGGAATGCCCATCGGAAAGGAGGTGGACCTCTTCTACTTCTTTTATTTTATTTTTATATATGAATATATATCATATAATTTAAATATGTACAGTGGGCCAAAAAGGCATTTATTCAGCCACTAACTGTGGAAGTTCTCCTACTTAAAAAGATGAGAGAGGCCTGTAATTTTCATCATAGGTACACTTCAACTATGAGAGACCGAATGAGAAAAAATATCCAGAAAATCACATTGTCTGATTTTTCAAGAATTTATTTGTAAATTATGGTGGGAAATAAGTATTTGGTCAATAACAAAAGTTAATCTCAATACTTTGTTATATACCCTTTGTTGGCAATGACAGAGGTCAAACGTTTTCTGTAAGTCGCCACAAGGTTTTTACACACTGCTGCTGGTAGTTGGGCCCATTTGGGGCTGTCGCTGGGCAACATGGATTTTCAACTCCAAATATTTTCTATGGTGTTGAGATCTGGCCACTCCAGGACCTTGCAATGAGGACGGTGTGTTTGGGATCATTGTCATACTGAAAGACCCAGCCACGTTTCATCTTCACGTTTCATCTTCATTGCCCTTGCTGATGGAAGGACGTTTTTACTTAAAATCTCACGATACATGGCCCCATTCATTCTTTGCTTGACACTGATCAGTTGTCCTGGTCCCTTTGCAGAAAAACAGCCCCAAAGCATGTTCCTCCACCCCACACCCCCACCCCCCCACCCACCCCCCGCCCCCATGCTTCACAGTAGGTGTGGTGCAACTCGGCATTCTTTCTCCTCCAAACACGACAAGTTGAGTTTTACCAAAAAGTTATATTTTAGTTTCATCTGACCATATGACATTCTCCCAATCCTCTTCCGGATCATCCAAATGCTCTCTAGCAAACTTCGGAAGGACCCAGACATGTACTGGCTTAAGCAGGGTGACACGTCTTGGCCTGCAGGATTTGAGTCCCTGGCGGCGTAGTGTGTTACTGATGGTAGCCTTTGTAACTTTGGTTCCAGCTCTCTGCAGGTCATTCACTAGATGTGATCTTGTGTGGAGCCCCCGGTTGAGGGAGATTATCAGTTGTCTTGTATGTCTTCCATTTTATAAAAATTGCTCCCACAGTTGATTTCATCACACCAAGCTGCTTACCTATTGCAGATTCAGTCTTCCCAGCCTGGTGCAAGTGCACAATTTTGTTTCTGGTGTCCTTTGACAGCTCTTTGGTCTTGGCCATAGTGGAGTTTGGAGTCTCAACTGTTTGAGGTTGTGGACAGGTTTTATACTGGTTTTATACTGATAACGAGTTCAAACAGGTGCCATTGATGAGTATGGTAATGAGTGGAGCACAGAGAAGCATCTTGAAGAAGTCACATGTCTGTGAGAGCCATAAATCTTGCTTTTTTGTAGGTGACCAAATACTTATTTCCCACCATAAAATGCAAAAACATTCTTTAAAAATCAGACAATGTGATTTTCAAGTTTACCTATGATGAAAAGTACAGGCCTCTCTGATCTTTTTAAGTACCGCAATGGAGTTAAGTTTACAAAATAGTAAACGCCCAAGGCTAGGATTGGATACGATTTGCATATTTAATGAGCTTAAGCTCCGCTGTCATATCTTTGCCCATGTCAGTTCAGTTCACATGAGGGAGAGATTATTTTGAAAGCGGCAACTGCAAAGATTCCCTCGACCACAGGGTTCGTAAACGTCTTTATCAAGCAAACGCAATGATTTATTTCTCATCCACCCGCGATTGATTGGAATATTATTGGTCGATATAAGCACGATATAAGCAAGAACCATGCAGGAGCGCACACACACACACGTGCGCAACCAGATCAAGATAGAATTTCTGCCGATGGGCATACGTTTTGGTAGCCCGTCTGGAAAACAAACTACTATTACTACATATAAAAAAGACGTTTTACTCACATAAGTTTGTTGCACCATTCCTGTCAGATCCAATATAGAAGGCACAACATTGTTTCTGCAAGTCCAGCACTTAAGGCTTGTTTAAACGATTCCGCTGTGAAATGAAGCGAACACACTTCCCCACGTGACCTGGAACTTCATTAAAAATAAATGAAGTATCCCACATTCCTAATATTATGATCCGAAGGAAGCTTATGCAGCGACTGTGTTCTTCCACAATATCTTGCTATCTTCTTCAGCATTGTTATTGCTGCCGGCTAGTGATCCGAACAGCTCATTGAGTCGGTAGGCGGGCTTACTGAATTACACGTTCTGTAGAGGTGTGTTTCACTGCGCGATGACGTAAGGATGAAGCACACAATCATTTTCTGGGCTCGGTGTCTTCTTTGACTAGAAAGGAAGTTTTCAGTTCTGAAACTTACAGGATAATCTTATATTACCATGACCTTTTATATATCAAAAGCTCAAGGGGAAGTTGATTTCTCAGTTCATCACCCCTTTAAGTTAACAGAGCTAAACGTAATTATCTATCTATCTATCTATCTATCTATCTATCTATCTATCTATCTATCTATCTATCTATCTATCTATCTATCCATCCATCCATCCATCCATCCATCCATCCATCCATCCATCCATCCATCCATCCATCCATCCATCCATCCATCCATCCATCCATCCATCCATCTATCTATCTATCTATCTATCTATCTATCCATCTATCTATCCATCTATCTATGTCTTTCTGTCTGTCTGTCTGTCTGTTGGTGCATCTATCCATTCATTCTCTCATTCTTTTATTCTTGTCTTCATCCATTAGTTCAGATATCTTGCCAACTGGTTGCATCACTAATTGCAGCTCTTTGTTGAATGCAGAGAAATTAATTTTGTTACATAAATTCTCTGCATAGATAAAGTGTGTTATTCATCTGCTGCAGTTTTATTGATTAATAACCTTCATTAAATCCTCAGGGTCCTTTTGTGCATATTGCCAGTATATGTGCGGCAGTGCTGAGCAGAGTCATGTCCATCTTCACCGGTGTGTATGAGGTAAAAATCAGCCCATGTGAGCTTTTTTGTCTATGTCTGCGTGATGTGTGGGATAAATGTGTGAGTTACTCTTCAGAAGCTGCTGACCTTATTTGCTGATCTAGGATCAAGTTACTTCTCATTGGCATATAAATTCCCACTCCACACCACAGCCATCACAGGTTATTTTATGACTAGACAGATGCCAAAACCGGTCTCTGATCAACAGTTAAGAACTGCTTTTGAATATACTCAGTTTAATATTGCAATCAGTGTGTGTGTGTAATGTTTATGAATTTAAATATATTCCAAAGACATACTAATTGCATATTTCTCTGCTCTCATTCCCTGTATCCTCATCTTATCCGTGTCATTGTCTCTCCCCTAACACCCTAATTATTTTCGTCTGTCTGTAATAATAGAGATGGTATTTTTTGGCATGTGTCTTGAATGTGTGTGTCCTGACGCTGTTATTTTAACCCCACCCAAATCACCCAGAATAATGCCCATGTTCAGGATCTGCTGGTGTGTGCCTGTGCGGTGGGAGTGGCCACCTGTTTCGCCGCCCCAGTGGGAGGCAAGTCACTCCCACTTTTTACCCAGCATGCATTGCAATGTACCATGTATATGCACTCTACATCAGAGTTCAAAAAAATGTGTTCATTCCTCTCTCATCTCCTTTCTTTTGTTTAGTTGGTATGTGTGTAAACCTTTGGTATGCCTTCCGTTGCCGCATTGAACAAATCCACAAAATTGCTTATTCACTTAATTCTTTTGTTTTTCCTTTGCTTCTCTATATCCATCACTCTCCTTATTTCTCCTTCCATTCAACTCCACTCTTTCTTCTTATTTCTCTTTCATCTTTACTTCTCTCTCCCTCCCACGCAATGTACCCACTGACATTCCAAATCTATTCTTCTCTTTACATCCCTTCATCTCCCTTCTCTCTAACACCCTTGTTCTCCTTTTTGCTTTCACCTCAAACTCCCTCTCTCTCTCTCTTTCTCTCTCTCTCTTCTGTCTTGGTGTCAGTAGAACCCCTATGGTTACACAGACATACTGACAGTAGGATGTGCTGTGGGGGTGGGCTGCTGTTTCGGGACTCCCCTTGGAGGTAAAAATCTCCTCTTTCTGTCCCTGTTGATTTCAGTTCCTCTTCCTTCTCTTTCAGCTTGATGCCTACTAAATAATTAATCTCATCAACTCTTCACAGTTAAAAGCACCCGTGTGTTATAAATTCATATGCTGTGTATGTTTTATGGATCTTAAACAGTGTGTGTACTCAGAGGAGAGCATGATAAAGAGCTAGAACACGTTAAGTTCTTTTAGTGAATGGATGTGGCTTTCTAAAAGTGTGTGTGTGAATCTAAATTCCTCTTTGAGCTTGCATAACAAAAAAAAAATCATTATGATCTTGAGGTGTTGTTATTTTATTTATATGTTGATGCTGATAAAATACTTAACTTGATGGGGTCATGAAATGCATTTTAAGATCTTTATATTATGTTTCCGGGGGTTAGCTTTAATAGCTTAGGATGTTAGTAATAATTTAGTGCCAAAAAAAGTCAAATATTTGTACAAATTATCTCTTTGTCACGGCGCCTGTCAGTGGGTGGGATATATTAGGCAGCAACTGAACATTTTGTCCTCAAAGTTGATGTGTTAGAAGCAGGAAAAATTGGAAAGCGTAAGGATTTGAGCAGTCCAGGCAGGTTGCCTCTGCTGACCCAGTCCATTGCCAAAAGTGCCAACATGGGCATGTGAGCATCAGAACTGGACCACGGAGCAAGGGAAAAAGGTGGCCTGGTCTGATGAAACACATTATCTTTTTACATCACGTGGATGGCCGGGTGCGTGTGCGTATCTTACCTGGGGAACACATGGCACCAGGATGCACTATGGGAAGAAGGCAAGCCAGCGGAGGCAGTGTGATGCTTTGGGCAATGTTCTGAACGGAAACCTTGGGTCCTGCCATCCATGTGGATGTTACTTTGACACGTACCACCTACCTAAGCATTGATGCAGACCATGTATACCCTTTCATGGAAACAGTATTTCCTGGTGGCTGTTGCCTCTTTCAGCAGGATAATGTGCCCTGCCACAAAGCAAAATTGGTTCATGGATGGTTTGAGGAGCACAACAACGAGTTTGAGGTGTTTACTTGGTCTCCAAATTCCCCAGATCTCAATCCTATCAAGCATCTGTGGAATGTGCTGAACAAAGAAGTCAGATCCATGAAGGCCCCACCTTGAAACTTACAGGACTTAAAGGATCTACTGCTAACATCTTGGTCAACATCTTGCTGCTAGCATACCACAGCACACCTTCAGGGGTCTAGTGGAATCTATGACCTGACGAGCCAGGGCTGGTTCTGGTAGGAAAAGGGGGACCAACACAATATTAACAACTTGCCTATGTTTTCTTCAATATATTAATATTTAACTCAGGAAAACATTGTTAATCTATGTATGTACTGATTTGATTAGTAGCACTCAATGACATACTTGGTCTCATAACACCTTTAAATGCTGCTAAAGTTTATTACAAACACGTATAGAATATAAATAAACCTACCTACCGCCATTGCCTTTGAGGACAAAATACTTGGCATTGCCGTATATTTTAGCACAAAATATTTAGAAAACCATTAGCACATAGAGTATAAGAAAACTGTCTGGTGTGAAATTACATAAACAAATTAAACCTTTGTTTAATTTTTAAACAAAGGGTATTTTTGTTAAAAATGAATTTCAGCCTTGTTTTTGTAATTCTTTGTTCTTTTGGAGGATGTCCAGTTTTTGGACGTGCAGTTTGTCCACATCCAGGGACAAAACAGCTTTGGACTTTCTCTCTCGACAAATGTATTCCTCTTGTAATTAATCAGCAGACATGAGCAAAGCTCATGAGACATGAGCATTTAGAAGAAACAATTCTATTGATTTCAAATCCTGGTGGGTGGAAAAAAATCTTATTTTAAACTGGGGAGTTAACTTTAAGGTATGATACTTTCCTTATGTAGTCATTGTAGAGTTACCTCTTATATCTGTAAATATATATGTAAATATCAAGGACATTTTGATTTTCCTTTTCATGACCCTATTTAACATGGCCATTGGTAGGTTGATTTCCCAAAATGGTGTAAACACTGTTGTGGTAATATAACTTTTATTAGCTATAAGACATAAACCAAACCAACCCGCTATAAGGTGAATTACAGCAAAATATTTGGAAGTAAGACAAAACTCAGATGTACAAGATTAACAGCTTTAATAAGTGAAGTAACTACACTCCCATGAAACATTGCAAACGTCAATCTAATTAAAATTATGGAGAGGAGAAATACAAAACTATTGATTTAAAGATGGTGGTCATATATATATGGACACAATATATTTTGCATTTATTGCAAATATGCAGTTAGAGGGTAGTTTGTCATTATTTTACATTATTTGGGGTGCTTCATGGGATTGGACTGGCTTTGAAGAGTTATTTTAGTGCAATTTGTTTATTGCAGTTCTCTAATAGGTGGAGATTTCTTCTGCAAATTCATGTTGTTTTTCACCAGAAATCCCACTGGTAAACATGATTATTATTATTATTTTTTTTATTTTAATAATGCAGACTGATGGCTTCAACAGAAGCAAATACCATCAATTAACAAGCTCATAGCTCACAGATGGTTTGTCTTTAAAGGATTTTAAAGGGATAGTTCACCCAAATATTAAAAATGTAATGTTTATCTGCTTACCCCCCGGGCTGTAGTTGGTGTTTTTATTTCTTCAGTAGATTTTTAACTCCTACTGTATGTATCATGCATGTCAATGGGGTGTATTTCTATGAGAGTAAAAAAAACATGGATATACAAATCCATATTAAACCCTGTGGCTCATGGTGACACATTGATGTCTTCAGACACTAAACGAAACACAGTATTTGTTATTTTTTTTACCTCATATCAGACAAATCTCATCTAGTATTCCCTAGCGCTAGCCTAGAAATGTAGACGCACCCATGCGGCAGCAAATTTAATCTGCCCACGAGTGTCGTCTAGCAACTCTCAATACCCTTCTTAACTGTATTCACCTAACTCTTGCCGGGCCAATCACATCGTGTATAGAGTCGGTGGGTGGGGCCCTAATGACTACGGCTGAGTTGCGTTTACGTGCTTCTAGTAAACACAGAAACTGGCGAACGGCGGTCTTTCGAATCAGCTCTGACCACGATTCTGGAAGACTTGGAGTTAAGCTTTTCTCTGAGAAAAGAACAAAGAACGGCACTGAAGTCATTCTTAAAAAGGGAAGATGTGTTCAGAGTTTAGCTGACCGGATACGGCGAATGTTTAATCTATCAACAAGCTCTGCTTCACCTTCGTCGCTCTGGTTGGTAGTAGCGCTATCCTATCGCGTGCAGAGGGAGTTTGAAAGACAACCGTTTATCCCACCCCTCGGATTGAGCCCTGTCAATGGTGAGTTTCTAGACCAAACATCTTGATGTGGGTCTGGCTTGTCAGGCTACCCTAGCGCCATTACTTCTGCCAAAGAAGGTCAAAATACCGGTGCGATGAAAAAAGTTCTAATCAATTGAAACAAAACTTGGTCCACTTCATCAGAACTATGTTCTGAGAGTCCATGCCAAATTTGGGAGCAGCGCCCATCATGAGATCTGAAAATTTGCTATTTTTGCTCATCACCTTAAACAGTTTGTCAGATCGTTATAATAAGAGGTGGAGAGTAACTAAGTACATTTACTTGAGTACTGTACTTAAGTACACTTTTTGAGTATCTGTACTTCACTGGAGTATTATTTTTTCTGGAAACTTATGACTTTTACTTCACTACATTTGAAAGACATATCGTACTTTTTACTCCACTACATTTCTATCAAGGTCAAAAGTCGTTTCTGTTGCAGCTCGGAAAGTCAGTGGAGGATTTTTTCCTTTTTTAAAAGGTTTTTTGTTGTTGTTGTTTCAGACAGTCTATCAGGAATCACTCTTACATTTACATTTTACATTTAATCATTTAGCAGATGCTTTTATCCTAAGCGACTTACAAAAAAGGGGAGAGCAATAGAAGCAACGAAACAAACAAGGCCAACAACCTGTAAGAGCTGTAAGAAGTCTCAATTAATTAGCACAGTACACAATTTTTTTTTTTGACTCTTATAGTCATATACATTTCCCCAACTTTTTTTGAACACTGATCAGTTCATAGCAAAATAGAAGAAGGCTGTTCATAGGCTCAAGTGTGTTTCAGTTTTAAAAAAACAAAAACAAGATTAGTTTAGTTGGCATACACTTGGTGCATGTCTTATAAAATATTAAAAATATAAACGTCTGGGAGAAAGAGAAGAGTAAAGTTGGGAGAATATTAGATGTGTATCAGTGTATTGGATCCGTGCATTCGGCCTTAAAGTGACAGCAGCTTTGTAAAGAGCTTTGTAACTTATATACAAGTATTTAAATTAGTTTTTAGTTAGTCATATGGTAGTATGTCAGATGGAGCATCACTGAATGGCTTAAACCATGATGACAGTGTGCATTTATACAACAATAATAAAATAATGCATTTGCATAAAAAAGGACATTTACTTTTATACTTAAGTACTTTTGAAAACAAATACTTCTGTACTTTTACTTGAGTAAAAATCTGTTTTTACAACTTTCACTTGTAACGGAGTAATATTTGACCAGTAGTACTTTTACTCAAGTAATAGAGTTGTGTACTTTGTCCACCTCTGGTTATAATGATGTTTATGGATTCCCTGTGCCATGCTGAATCTGTGGATACCAATTTTGTCAGGGTTGGATAAACCATCAGTCCACCATTTTTTTATTTTATTTATTATAAATTAAAATATATTTTAAACAGTTTGACATATTGCCACAAAATTAAATAGGGATCATTGACAGCATGTCCTAAAGGTACATGTACCTTAGTAAGGAAGGAAGCTTGAACACCGCACCACCCAGTGTTCCAGAGATTAGTTGGGTTTTTTTATTGAAAAAATGCTTATAGCTTAACTTTTGAAGCTTATAACTGTCCTCCATATTGAAGTAATTGAAAAAAAATATTGTTTCGCTCACTCATACAAATTTTGTCAAAATTTGATCAGATGATCTTTGGACCAAGGCACATAAAAATGTAACGTAAACGTATTTTTGATATTCACTATTCCCAAGAAATATCTTTCTGAAGTCAACCATTCGAAATAGCTTAGCATGCTAACTGATAAGTTTCTGTGTTTATTTTTGCCTTGAAACCTCTCTTTGGTAACATGGCAGACCCGTTACTAACCCGTGTTGAACATGCCCAGACCTCAAGAGGGACTATGGCCAGAAGTTGTGCAAAAGTTGCTTCTGTTTCAGTGATTGCTTAAAATAAATGCAGTGTATTTATACACAAAATCCTAGAAGTGTTTTTTTTTATTATTTTTTATTTTTTATCAAAGGTGATTTTAGAGCCTTTGACTGTCTAATGTAATACACTTTGATTTACTTGCTGTGCTTAAAACGCTTTGCTTTCAGTGTCTTTGGGGATTGCCCCCGCATTGCTGCTTGCAGCTATACTTTTAAATTATTGTTTATTAACAATCTAATTATTTATTATTCATCGATTTATTAAAGTTATTAAATATTTATGAATCTTTACCTTTCACCTCTCTTGCACCCTTCCTTTTTCTCTCTAAATGGCTTTCTCTGCTGTTCTTTAACTTTCTTTTTTATCTACTGTATGTTTATTTTTGCTCTCTCTGTCTCTCAGGTGTGTTGTTCAGTATTGAGGTCACGTCAACATATTTTGCAGTGAGGAATTACTGGAGAGGGTATTTCGCTGCCACATTTAGTGCCTTCATATTCCGAGTGCTGTCAGTGTGGAACAAAGATTCGGGTGAGACACACACACACACAAGCAGATATGATAAATGAATAATGAATTAATTTCATGGTATAAGTCAAGCTGTCCACGGCTTTCTGATCTCTATAGATGAAACACATTATACATCAATTTGTTCTGGTCCTCAATTTTGATAAGCCAAGGAGTGTTCCAAAAGTCCTGATATACTATCAGCAGCACTGAGATGTTTCACTCTGTGCTTGCTTACACAGATTGTGTATTAGTGGTAGGGATTTTTGCGGGTTATATTGTTACACCAGTAGATGATGAGTGAGTCACTGAGATTTTGCTTAAATAAATATGATATAAGTGTTTTTTTTCCCTCCACAGTCACGATAACAGCACTGTTTCGTACAAATTTCCGTATGGACTTCCCTTTTGACCTGCAGGAATTGCCAGCGTTTGCAATAATCGGGTGGGTGGGTTAGTGTATGCATGTATGTTTGTGTATATATCATATATTTGTACTTGGACCCATAAAAAGCCCTTTACCATAAATGTAGCATTAATAGAAAACATTATGGTAACACTTTAGTATGGGGAACACATATTCACTATTAACTACGACTTTTGCCTCAATTAACTCCTAATTTACTGCTTATTAATAGTTAGTAGGGTAGTTTTTGTAGTGTTCACATTTAGGTATTGGGTAGGATTAATGAATGTAGAATAAGTTCATGCAGACTTAGGCATTAATATGTGCTTTATATGTACCGGTACTAATAAACAGCCAGTATCCTAGTGAGAATTTAACCCTAAAATAAATTGTTACCAAAATGATTTATAAAACTGTCCTCAAATAAATGTTGGCATTTTTTCCCCAGCTGATATCTTTCTAAATGTGTGTGTGTGTGTGTGTGTGTGTGTGTGTGTGTGTGTGTGTGTGTGTGTGTGTGTGTGTGTGTGTGTGTGTGTGTGTGTGTGTGTGTGTGTGTGTGTGTGTGTGTGTGTGTGTGTGTGTGTGTGTGTGTGTGTGTGTGTGTGTGTGTGTTTGTTTTTATTACATAGTGGGGTCCTCAACACGTTTGCACACTCACATAGTGGGGACCAAAAACATAGTGGGGACCAAATCGCCGGTCCCCACAATGTTTTGCTTGTAATCGGCTCAGGAGGCGGTGCTGATATGCCTACTGCAGTTTTTTTTAATGATCCCCTCCATGAACAAAAACCGGACTTTTGTGTATGAGTGTGTGTGGCTGCACTGCTCTACAGCGCCCCTGTAGCCTGGTCGCGGAACTGCACCTATGCACACAGATATGACGTAATACATGAAGGTACACATTTTTTCAACTGCTCATGCGCGAATCGCTTAATTAAACGACAAAAAACTCTTTAAACAGTGTCTGCCAACGGGGAAAGTACATTCGTACAGGTAATTAACCTACTTGTAAATATTAAATTACATAATTCAATAAATAAACATCACAAATTCGAATTATTTTTAAGAATGTTGATGCAATGGAGTTTTCTAATGAGATTAATTAACGTTAACGTTTTTTTTATCAGAATCATAATATTGAATGTGTCGAATGAACTATTGATAAATTAAAACTTCACATCGTTATACAATTTGAAGTGTTTACATGTGCATGTTACTGCGTATTATAAGTGTTATAAACTGCGGCGTGTTGGGAGATTGTGAGACCGCGTGACATCACTGAATCACTGGAACCAGAGGAACGACGAGAGACTGCCTGTTGAAATGAGACCCGAGAAGAATAAAACCATTAAAAGAAGCGGAAGATCATGTTCTCCGTGGCATCGACAAGACCGACGTACTGGAGGCCAAACACATAAACGATTATAAAGGTAACTGTTAGGTTTGTAAAGAACTTTGTTGTTGTGACTGGATTGTGATTAGAAGTACGGCGCTCCCAACATGGCCCGGGAAATATAAATATATATCATGGCCATGAATAGGAAATCTTCCACCAATTAATTATGAATCTGCTATTTCTTATTTTTGTTACCATGATGATATAGCAGAGCCTAGTATTGCTAGCAGGACTCGTTTCTTATTGGTAACATGAGTGTTAAATATAAAGTTAATAACATATGTTTTAACTATGATTAATAACATATGTTTTAACTATGATTTAAGTGGTTTAAAAATACTAAATAAGTAACCATGATTATTTTATGGAATTTGGGTCCATTGGAATATAAAGAATATTGTTTCTTTCAGCAGTTTAAATTGCTCTTTGTGATAGTATCTGTAAATTAATGAAAGAAATAAGCATGCGTTGTGAAAGCATGTTGAATACATTGGTTAAACAGTTTAACTTAAGTTAAAACAGTTTAACTTAAACTTTTACAAAGCTTAAAAGTTGTTTACATTTTACTTACCATAAATGTATTAGTTACATGTCTGCAAGGAATTCAATTGTCTCTCTCTCTCTCTCCCACTCCCCCCTTTTTTCAGGTTTTGGAGTGTTTGCCTTAATTCCTTTTATTAAAGGAGATTTTGATTGTCGAATATAGGGGAGAAACGATCACATTAATTGAAGCTGAACAAAGAAGATGGGCCAATCATGACACTTTTTTTTTATGTTTGTTTGTTTAATGAATACACTTTAAAATTTACAGTAAAAAAGTTACTTTCATTTTGTTCACATTCAAATTTGTCTTGCTGTGGTTTATTAGACAAAATGATTATTTTTTCTTTCCTGAAGCATTGATGCTACTCGTGAGGATGGCTCCCTTGGCCGCCTTATATATGATGATCACATAAACCCAAATTGTACAATGAAAAGGATTATCGTTGAGGGAAAACCTTGTTTGTGCCTATTCGTTGCAAGAGATATCATTCATGGAGAGGAACTCGCATATGACTATGGAGGAAGTCACTGGCCTTGGAGAAAGGTTTGGCAAAATTTGACAACTTTTATCATTTGTACAGTAGAGGAAATGGATAAAGTATATAAATAAACAACTAGAACAATGCTCTATATTTTTGTTGACCTCCATACATTATCCCAAATGTTTCCAACTATGTTTGAAACCAAAGAAATTCTAATTCAAATAAGAAATTTTAGCCATTGTAGTGGTGTCATTGCATATATATAAAATTTATGACGTTTCTATGCGGGTATGTCATTGTTAACAGGTGATGCAATGACACCACTACAATAATTTTTTTTTTTTTTTGTGGTGATAAATGTATGTGAGGGAATAAAAGCCTTTAAAATTGCTTAAAATACATATATAATAGCAATGAAGCAATAATAATTTTGGTTCAAATCAAGTATCAAAGCATTGTTTTATGGTTTTCAAGTTTGAAATTATTGTTCAAGTTGTATGGTTTTATTAAACAAAAATGTCAAAATATGTAATATTTAAAAAATACTGACTAAACAACAATTAATTCAAATGTTGAATGTTGAAATGTTAATGTCTTGATCATTAACATTTGGCCAATTCTGTACAACAGAATTGCTATGGCTACTGTCACTACCTGAACAAGAATATGTGGCCGTCAAAACATGCAAACTTCAATGAACAGAATATTTAGTAAGATAATATATTGTCCTGTGTTAGTGAAGGTTTAATTTAATTTATCTTTTATTTAATGGAATAGTGGACTTAGTGAATTCACAATAGCACTTTGCTAAAGTAAGAGTTTAAAACGGTTTAAATGCATAGTGCAGCCGTAGAAAAGCGGTTTAATGCGTTTCATGGATTCTCATCCATAGAATGCACCACTTTGGGTATTTTGCCAGTTAATCAACAGTTAAACAAGTAATCATATATTTTTTTAAATCAAGTACTCCTTAATGTAATCATGGAATCATGACACCCCTTATGTAAGCCATTCAAACCCTTTGGTACACACACTTCACAGGTTTGGCATGGTGGGGACCTTGTCTAATAAGTAAAGACTTGTAACTATTTTTTATATAACTTTATTACAGCCTCCATGCAAGGATGATGACAACATGACAGCCATAGAGAACTGCTCTGAGGATTCTGTAACTACTGCAAGCACTTCACGATTCACAGCTGAGGTATGTGTATTTATTATCTGTCTGTGCCTCTTTATCTGTCTGTGCCTCTTTATCTGTCTGTCTCTGTCTGTGCCTCTTTATCTGTCTGTGCCTCTTTATCTGTCTGTGCCTCTTTATCTGTCTGTCTGTGTCTGTGCCTCTTTATCTGTCTGTGCCTCTTTATCTGTCTGTGCCTCTTTATCTGTCTGTGCCTCTTTGTCTGTCTGTCTGTGTCTGTGCCTCTTTATCTGTCTGTGCCTCTTTATCTGTCTGTCTATTAATTTCTTATATTTGGTTTTGACATGGGAAAGTCTTACACACTGTTTCCAGTGTAATGTGCATTGTGGGGTCCTTTAGTTTTAGGAAAGCCATTCAAACTCTTTGGTACACACACTTCACAGGTTTGGCATGGTGGGGACCTTGTCTAATAAGTAAAGACTTGTAACTATTTTTTATATAACTTTATTACAGCCTCCATGCAAGGATGATGACAACATGACAGCCATAGAGAACTGCTCTGAGGATTCTGTAACTACTGCAAGCACTTCACGATTCACAGCTGAGGTATGTGTATTTATTATCTGTCTGTGCCTCTTTATCTGTCTGTCTCTGTCTGTGCCTCTTTATCTGTCTGTGCCTCTTTATCTGTCTGTCTGTGTCTGTGCCTCTTTATCTGTCTGTGCCTCTTTATCTGTCTGTGCCTCTTTATCTGTCTGTCTCTGTCTGTGCCTCTTTATCTGTCTGTGCCTCTTTATCTGTCTGTCTGTGTCTGTGCCTCTTTATCTGTCTGTGCCTCTTTATCTGTCTGTCTGTGTCTGTGCCTCTTTATCTGTCTGTCTATTAATTTCTTATATTTGGTTTTGACATGGGAAAGTCTTACACACTGTTTCCAGTGTAATGTGCATTGTGGGGTCCTTTAGTTTTAGGAAAGCCATTCAAACCCTTTGGTACACACACTTCACAGGTTTGGCATGGTGGGGACCTTGTCTAATAAGTAAAGACTTGTAACTATTTTTTATATAACTTTATTACAGCCTCCATGCAAGGATGATGACAACATGACAGCCATAGAGAACTGCTCTGAGGATTCTGTAACTACTGCAAGCACTTCACGATTCACAGCTGAGGTATGTGTATTTATTATCTGTCTGTGCCTCTTTATCTGTCTGTGCCTCTTTATCTGTCTGTCTGTGTCTGTGCCTCTTTATCTGTCTGTGCCTCTTTATATGTCTGTGCCTCTTTATCTGTCTGTGCCTCTTTATCTGTCTGTCTCTGTCTGTGCCTCTTTATCTGTCTGTGCCTCTTTATCTGTCTGTGCCTCTTTATCTGTCTGTCTCTGTCTGTGCCTCTTTATCTGTCTGTGCCTCTTTATCTGTCTGTGCCTCTTTATCTGTCTGTCTATTAATTTCTTATATTTGGTTTTGACATGGGAAAGTCTTACACACTGTTTCCAGTGTAATGTGCATTGTGGGGTCCTTTAGTTTTAGGAAAGCCATTCAAACTCTTTGGTACACACACTTCACAGGTTTGGCATGGTGGGGACCTTGTCTAATAAGTAAAGACTTGTAACTATTTTTTATATAACTTTATTACAGCCTCCATGCAAGGATGATGACAACATGACAGCCATAGAGAACTGCTCTGAGGATTCTGTAACTACTGCAAGCACTTCACGATTCACAGCTGAGGTATGTGTATTTATTATCTCTGTGCCTCTTTGTCTGTCTGTGCCTCTTTATCTGTCTGTCTCTGTCTGTGCCTCTTTATCTGTCTGTGCCTCTTTATCTGTCTGTGCCTCTTTATCTGTCTGTGCCTCTTTATCTGTCTGTGCCTCCATATCTGTCTGTCTGTGTCTGTGCCTCTTTATCTGTCTGTGCCTCTTTATCTGTCTGTGCCTCTTTATCTGTCTGTCTCTGTCTGTGCCTCTATATCTGTCTGTGCCTCTTTATCTGTCTGTGCCTCTTTATCTGTCTGTGCCTCTTTATCTGTCTGTGCCTCTATATATGTCTGTGCCTCTTTATCTGTCTGTGCCTCTTTATCTGTCTGTCTGTGTCTGTGCCTCTTTATCTGTCTGTCTGTGTCTGTGCCTCTTTATCTGTCTGTGCCTCTTTATCTGTCTGTGCCTCTTTATCTGTCTGTGCCTCTATATCTGTCTGTGCCTCTATATCTGTCTGTCTGTGTCTGTGCCTCTTTATCTGTCTGTGCCTCTTTATCTGTCTGTCTCTGTCTGTGCCTCTTTATCTGTCTGTGCCTCTTTATCTGTCTGTGCCTCTATATATGTCTGTGCCTCTTTATCTGTCTGTGCCTCTTTATCTGTCTGTCTGTGTCTGTGCCTCTTTATCTGTCTGTGCCTCTTTATCTGTCTGTCTGTGTCTGTGCCTCTTTATCTGTCTGTGCCTCTTTATCTGTCTGTGCCTCTATATATGTCTGTGCCTCTTTATCTGTCTGTGCCTCTTTATCTGTCTGTCTGTGTCTGTGCCTCTTTATCTGTCTGTGCCTCTTTATCTGTCTGTCTCTGTCTGTGCCTCTATCTGTCTGTGCCTCTTTATCTGTCTGTGCCTCTTTATCTGTCTGTGCCTCTTTATCTGTCTGTCTCTGTCTGTGCCTCTTTATCTGTCTGTGCCTCTTTATCTGTCTGTCTCTGTCTGTGCCTCTTTATCTGTCTGTGCCTCTTTATCTGTCTGTGCCTCTTTATCTGTCTGTCTATTAATTTCTTATATTTGGTTTTGACATGGGAAAGTCTTACACACTGTTTCCAGTGTAATGTGCATTGTGGGGTCCTTTAGTTTTAGGAAAGCCATTCAAACCCTTTGGTACACACACTTCACAGGTTTGGCATGGTGGGGACCTTGTCTAATAAGTAAAGACTTGTAACTATTTTTTATATAACTTTATTACAGCCTCCATGCAAGGATGATGACAACATGACAGCCATAGAGAACTGCTCTGAGGATTCTGTAACTACTGCAAGCACTTCACGATTCACAGCTGAGGTATGTGTATTTATTATCTGTCTGTGCCTCTTTATCTGTCTGTGCCTCTTTATCTGTCTGTGCCTCTTTATCTGTCTGTGCCTCTTTATCTGTCTTTCTGTGTCTGTGCCTCTTTATCTGTCTGTGCCTCTTTATCTGTCTGTGCCTCTTTATCTGTCTGTGCCTCTTTATCTGTCTGTGCCTCTATATCTGTCTGTGCCTCTTTATCTGTCTTTCTGTGTCTGTGCCTCTTTATGTGTCTGTGCCTCTTTATCTGCCTGTGCCTCTTTATCTGTCTGTGCCTCTTTATCTGTCTGTGCCTCTTTATCTGTCTTTCTGTGTCTGTGCCTCTTTATCTGTCTGTGCCTCTTTATCTGTCTGTCTCTGTCTGTGCCTCTTTATCTGTCTGTGCCTCTTTATCTGTCTGTGCCTCTATATATGTCTGTGTCTCTTTATCTGTCTGTCTCTGTCTGTGCCTCTTTATCTGTCTGTGCCTCTTTATCTGTCTGTCTCTGTCTGTGCCTCTTTATCTGTCTGTGCCTCTTTATCTGTCTGTGCCTCTTTATCTGTCTGTCTATTAATTTCTTATATTTGGTTTTGACATGGGAAAGTCTTACACACTGTTTCCAGTGTAATGTGCATTGTGGGGTCCTTTAGTTTTAGGAAAGCCATTCAAACCCTTTGGTACACACACTTCACAGGTTTGGCATGGTGGGGACCTTGTCTAATAAGTAAAGACTTGTAACTATTTTTTATATAACTTTATTACAGCCTCCATGCAAGGATGATGACAACATGACAGCCATAGAGAACTGCTCTGAGGATTCTGTAACTACTGCAAGCACTTCACGATTCACAGCTGAGGTATGTGTATTTATTATCTGTCTGTGCCTCTTTATCTGTCTGTGCCTCTTTATCTGTCTGTCTCTGTCTGTGCCTCTTTATCTGTCTGTGCCTCTTTATCTGTCTGTCTCAGTCTGTGCCTCTTTATCTGTCTGTGCCTCTTTATCTGTCTGTCTGTGTCTGTGCCTCTATATCTGTCTGTGCCTCTATATCTGTCTGTGCCTCTTTATCTGTCTGTGCCTCTTTATCTGTCTGTCTCTGTCTGTGCCTCTATCTGTCTGTGCCTCTTTATCTGTCTGTCTCTGTCTGTGCCTCTTTATCTGTCTGTCTGTGTCTGTGCCTCTTTATCTGTCTGTCTGTGCCTCTTTATCTGTCTGTGCCTCTTTATCTGTCTGTCTCTGTCTGTGCCTCTTTATCTGTCTGTCTCTGTCTGTGCCTCTTTATCTGTCTGTCTCTGTCTGTGCCTCTTTATCTGTCTGTGCCTCTTTATCTGTCTGTCTCTGTCTGTGCCTCTTTATCTGTCTGTGCCTCTTTATCTGTCTGTCTCTGTCTGTGCCTCTTTATCTGTCTGTGCCTCTCTGTCTGTGCCTCTTTTTCTGTCTGTGCCTCAGTGTCTCTGTCTGACAGAGATTTTCTTTTTTCCACTTCATTTTCATATTTTTATTTCTTTTTTGTTCTTAACAGCCTTTGGTTGATTACTCAGACAGCGACGATGGCGTTGTGTGTTCTAAAAATATGAACTCTTATAAAAAGGTATTTTTATTTAATTTTATTTACTTCCATTTGTTTTTATCTTCTCATACCGAAATTGCATTATTTTTAGCTGAATAATGTGAAGTACATTTAAAAGGACAAATAAAAGTATTTTGGACCACCTTAAAATATGTTTTCTAAATGCAAGTTGCTATTGTGAATAATTCAACAATTTCGTACATATGCGGTTTATTTTGATTGGTCTCAATTAAAATTCATCTAGTGACATGGGAATTCTCCAGTCGTTTATTGTGCATAAAATACAACACAGCTAAAAATCCAATTAATAACTAACTGTATAATTCTGATGTACAATCTACAATTGTCTAATACAATTTCATTGCAATATTAAGTTATAGTCAGAGGTGTATAATTTCTAATTTCACTAGAATAGCCTTAAGGTGCTTGGTTACTATATTGTTTGTTTTTAATATTGTTTGGTAATGGTTCACGACCTGTTTTGTTAAAGGGATAGTTCACCCAAAATTTTTAATTTTAATTAATTGCTCACCCTCATGTCGTTTCACACCCATAAGACATTCTTGGCCACAAGATATTTTTGGTGATATCCAAGTGCTTTCTTTCTCTCCATCTGGAGTTAGAATGACAGGCAAAAGTTCAGATTTCATCAACATTATTTCAGTCTGTTTTCTGAAGATGAATAAGGGTCTTATGGGTTTGGAACAACATGAGGATGAGTAATGTTAATGATAGAATTTTCATTTTTGAGGGAACTATCCCTTTAAATTGATAGACATGGATAGAGCGTTTAACAAATGTTGACTTAAAAGATACAGATTTTACACATTCATTTTAAAGTGTAAAAAAGGCAACAGTTCTTTTTCATTATATGAGAAACATACTTTTTTTAGATCATTTAAAACTTGTCATTGTGATGTTTTTGTTTTTAGAGATCCGTGATTCGTGATGATTCGGATGATCTCTTTGAAAATTCCAGTGTAAACAGTGATGATGACCATACAGACATTCAAAATGACATCAGAAGGAATCGTGCACCATTTGCAATTAGTGAACAACATTCCGCTTGTACCACAACATCCAAAAGAGCGAAAAACACCAGAGTAAGTGTTAACTACTTGAATAGCTTGAACAGAACAGAACAGAACAGAACAGAACAGAACAGAACAGAACAGAACAGAACAGAACAGAACAGAACAGATCAGAACAGAACAGAACAGAACAGAACAGAACAGAATAGAGAATAGCCTATGATAGAGGATAAAATTAACTGAATGGTCATTGTCTTTCAAGGCTAGATGGAAGATTGCTGAGTACTCAGATGGATCGAGTGAAGATGAGTTATCTGTCAGTGAGGAAGAGTACATTCCTGACACATCAGAGAGTTACACATCAGATAGTGGCATGAGCTTTACTGCTTCACCAAAAGGTAAAGAAGAAAAGTTACAGATTTTGCCAGTCCGGAGCAGTTCAGCTGTGAACAGAATCAAAAAGTTCAGTACTCAAAGCAGCAGTGATATTTTTATTTATGCTGAATAAAGTCGTAGTTTTTGTTCGAATCATTGATCGATTCACTGATTCATGACCGTTTGAATCTTTTTTTGAAGAACGCGGAAGAGAAGACGATGCTGAATAAAGTCGTGGTTTTTGTTATTTTATGGACCAAAATGTATTTTGGATGCTTCAAGAGACTCTAATTAACCCACTGATGTCTCATATGGACTACTGTGATGATGTTTTTATTCCCTTTCTGGACATGGACAGTATAGTGTGCATACACTTGCATACGCTCTCGGACTAAATATAAAATATCTTAAACTGTGTGTGAAGATGAACGGAGGTCTTACGGGTGTGGAACGACATTAGGGAGAGGAGTTAATGACATTTCATTTTTGGGTGAACTAACCCTTTAACATGCATTTGTGGTCTCATGAATCTATTTGTTCCTGGTCATGACATTTTGACTGAGCACAAATTATGTTTAACTTTATATATTTATTTTGAATTTTACGATAGCACACCGCTGATTTTGTAGCATACTTTGACTGAAATCTTTGCTTGCTTTATTTATTTCTTCTTATATAAGACTCTTATACTTTGTACTTATACCTTTTATAATGGATATTATTGTTCATTAAAACTGACATTAACAAAAATGTCGTGCTTTCCAGCATACACCCCGCCTACCAAGTAAGGGTACTATTGGCAGTGAAAACACAAGCCTGATCAGGGTTACCCAACCGTACTGTACTGAACTGTACCACTCAGTGAAATAAAACCACTGGTTGATGCATTGTTGATGCAAGTGCTTCTCATGAGTAAAATGCTAATGTGTTCCCCCCACAGGTTACGTTAAGAAGACGGACTGGAACAAACATGAGATACAGGCTGTGGAGGCGCATATGATGAGGTTTATTAACAACCGGCGGACTGCATGAGGTGTAAAGAGGCGGAACTTGCACTTAAAAATAGAGAGTGGTCCACACTTAAATTTTACATCAAAAATCTCCGCTCTAAACAGAAAAGATCTGACACATTAATTGGCACACTGGCAGATTAAATTGTTCATTGGTAGAAACAAGCTTTTATAGCTTTAAAACAAGCGTCCATAGTCACATGGTTATAACTAAATAGACCATCAGTTCCATATTATTGTATAATCCTTATCTGCTTCAAATGTATAATTTTTTTTCTTCTATAAACGCAGGCATGGTAGACTTTAATGCTAAAGTTACTTGAGAATGCAGTGTTGGTCATGAAGGGTTTTAGTAATTCATAATTTTTTTAAACTCGTATAGTGTTTACTGTGAACATCTTCATGAATGTTTTAAGCTAATGTTTCTTGACTTGGCTATGGTGACGTACTGATGTTATGAGTTTTGAAAATGTCATATACTGTATTACACATTTTTTTACTCAACCTTGAAAAGTACTAACAATGTTGTTTATACATATAAAACAAACATCTACAAAATCAATTAAAGCATGGAGCAAATTAGAGCTCCTGTTTTGTCTAAAGTACTGCAGATTGTCTTTTGTGTGTGAGTTCGGGTGTTTGGTGTGTGAGTCCGGTCCCCACAGTGACCAAAGACGGGTGTTTGGTGTGTGAGTTTGGTCCCCACAGTGACTAAAGACTGGCGTTTGGTGTGTGAGTTCAGTCCCCACAGTGACCAAAGACTGGCGTTTGGTGTGTGAGTTCAGTCCCCACAGTGACCAAAGACGGGTGTTTGGTGTGTGAGTTCGGTCCCCACACTGACCAAAGACTGGCGTTTGGTGTGTGAGTTCAGTCCCCACAGTGACCAAAGACTGGCGTTTGGTGTGTGAGTTCAGTCCCCACACTGACCAAAGACTGGCGTTTGGTGTGTGAGTTCAGTCCCCACACTGACCAAAGACTGGCGTTTGGTGTGTGAGTTCAGTCCCCACACTGACCAAAGACTGGCGTTTGGTGTGTGAGTTCAGTCCCCACACTGACCAAAGACTGGCGTTTGGTGTGTGAGTTCAGTCCCCACGGTGACCAAAGACGGGTGTTTGGTGTGTGAGTTCGGTCCCCACACTGACCAAAGACTGGTGTTTGGTGTGTGAGTTCGGTCCCCACACTGACCAAAGACTGGCGTTTGGTGTGTGAGTTCGGTCCCCACACTGACCAAAGACTGGCGTTTGGTGTGTGAGTTCAGTCCCCACGGTGACCAAAGACGGGTGTTTGGTGTGTGAGTTTGGTCCCCACAGTGACTAAAGACTGGCGTTTGGTGTGTGAGTTCAGTCCCCACAGTGACCAAAGACTGGCGTTTGGTGTGTGAGTTCAGTCCCCACAGTGACCAAAGACTGGCGTTTGGTGTGTGAGTTCAGTCCCCACAGTGACCAAAGACTGGCGTTTGGTGTGTGAGTTCGGTCCCCACACTGACTAAAGACTGGCGTTTGGTGTGTGAGTTTGGTCCCCACAGTGACCAAAGACGGGTGTTTGGTGTGTAAGTTCGGTCCCCACACTGACTAAAGACTGGTGTTTGGTGTGTGAGTTCAGTCCCCACAGTGACTAAAGACTGGCGTTTGGTGTGTGAGTTCAGTCCCCACAGTGACTAAAGACTGGCGTTTGGTGTGTGAGTTTGGTCCCCACACTGAATAAAGACTGGCGTTTGGTGTGTGAGTTCGGTCCCCACACTGACTAAAGACTGGCGTTTGGTGTGTGAGTTCAGTCCCCACAGTGACCAAAGACTGGCGTTTGGAGTGTGAGTTCGGTCCCCACAGTGACCAAAGACTGGTGTTTGGTGTGTGAGTTCGGTCCCCACAGTGACCAAAGACGGGAGTTTGGTGTGTGAGTTCGGTCCCCACACTGACTAAAGACTGGTGTTTGGTGTGTGAGTTCGGTCCCCACAGTGACCAAAGACGGGTGTTTGGTGTGTGAGTTCGGTCCCCACACTGAATAAAGACTGGTGTTTGGTGTGTGAGTTCGGTTCCCACACTGACTAAAGACTGGCGTTTGGTGTGTGAGTTCGGTCCCCACACTGACTAAAGACTGGCGTTTGGTGTGTGAGTTCGGTCCCCACACTGACTAAAGACTGGCGTTTGGTGTGTGAGTTCGGTCCCCACACTGACTAAAGACTGGCGTTTGGTGTGTGAGTTCGGTCCCCACACTGACTAAAGACTGGTGTTTGGTGTGTGAGTTCGGTTCCCACACTGACTAAAGACTGGCGTTTGGTGTGTGAGTTCGGTCCCCACACTGACTAAAGACTGGCGTTTGGTGTGTGAGTTCGGTCCCCACACTGACTAAAGACTGGTGTTTGGTGTGTGAGTTCCGTCCCCACACTGACTAAAGACTGGCGTTTGGTGTGTGAGTTCGGTCCCCACACTGACTAAAGACTGGCGTTTGGTGTGTGAGTTCGGTCCCCACACTGACTAAAGACTGGCGTTTGGTGTGTGAGTTCTGTCCCCACACTGACTAAAGACTGGCGTTTGGTGTGTGAGTTCAGTCCCCACAGTGACTAAAGACTGGCGTTTGGTGTGTGAGTTCGGTCCCCACACTGACTAAAGACTGGCGTTTGGTGTGTGAGTTCGGTCCCCACAGTGACTAAAGACTGGTGTTTGGTGTGTGAGTTCGGTCCCCACACTGAATAAAGACTGGCGTTTGGTGTGTGAGTTCGGTCCCCACACTGACCAAAGACTGGCGTTTGGTGTGTGAGTTCGGTCCCCACACTGACTAAAGACTGGCGTTTGGTGTGTGAGTTTGGTCCCCACAGTGACTAAAGACTGGCGTTTGGTGTGTGAGTTCGGTCCCCACACTGACTAAAGACTGGCGTTTGGTGTGTGAGTTCGGTCCCCACACTGACTAAAGACTGGCGTTTGGTGTGTGAGTTCAGTCCCCACAGTGACTAAAGACTGGCGTTTGGTGTGTGAGTTCAGTCCCCACACTGACTAAAGACTGGCGTTTGGTGTGTGAGTTCGGTCCCCACAGTGACTAAAGACTGGTGTTTGGTGTGTGAGTTCGGTCCCCACACTGAATAAAGACTGGCGTTTGGTGTGTGAGTTCGGTCCCCACACTGACTAAAGACTGGCGTTTGGTGTGTGAGTTCGGTCCCCACAGTGACTAAAGACTGGCGTTTGGTGTGTGAGTTCAGTCCCCACAGTGACTAAAGACTGGCGTTTGGTGTGTGAGTTCGGTCCCCACACTGAATAAAGACTGGTGTTTGGTGTGTGAGTTTGGTCCCCACAATGACCAAAGACTGGTGTTTGGTGTGTGAGTTTGGTCCCCACAATGACCAAAGACTGGTGTTTGGTGTGTGTGAGTTCGGTCCCCACACTGACCAAAGACGGGTGTTTGGTGTGTGAGTTCGGTCCCCACACTGACTAAAGACGGGTGTTTGGTGTGTGAGTTCGGTCCCCACAGTGACCAAAGACGGGTGTTTGGTGTGTGAGTTCGGTCCCCACACTGACTAAAGACTGGCGTTTGGTGTGTGAGTTCGGTCCCCACACTGACTAAAGACTGGCGTTTGGTGTGTGAGTTTGGTCCCCACAGTGACCAAAGACTGGAGTTTGGTGTGTGAGTTCGGTCCCCACAGTGACCAAAGACGGGTGTTTGGTGTGTGAGTTTAGTCCCCACAGTGACCAAAGACGGGTGTTTGGTGTGTGAGTTCAGTCCCCACAGTGACCAAAGACGGGTGTTTGGTGTGTGAGTTTAGTCCCCACAGTGACCAAAGACGGGTGTTTGGTGTGTGAGTTTAGTCCCCACAGTGACTAAAGACTGGTGTTTGGTGTGTGTTTAGTCCCCACACTGACTAAAGACTGGTGTTTGGTGTGTGAGTTTAGTCCCCACACTGACTAAAGACTGGTGTTTGGTGTGTGAGTTTAGTCCCCACAGTGACCAAAGACTGGTGTTTGGTGTGTGAGTTTAGTCCCCACAGTGACCAAAGACGGGTGTTTGGTGTGTGAGTTTAGTCCCCACACTGACTAAAGACTGGTGTTTGGTGTGTGAGTTTAGTCCCCACACTGACCAAAGACTGGTGTTTGGTGTGTGAGTTCGGTCCCCACAGTGACCAAAGGCGGGTGTTTGGTGTGTGAGTTCGGTCCCCACAGTGACCAAAGGCAGGTGTTTGGTGTGTGAGTTCGGTCCCCACACTGACTAAAGACTGGCGTTTGGTGTGTGAGTTCGGTCCCCACAGTGACCAAAGACTGGCGTTTGTTGTGTGAGTTCAGTCCCCACACTGACTAAAGACTGGTGTTTGGTGTGTGAGTTCGGTCCCCACACTGACTAAAGACTGGTGTTTGGTGTGTGAGTTCGGTCCCCACACTGACTAAAGACTGGTGTTTGGTGTGTGAGTTTGGTCCCCACACTGACCAAAGACTGGTGTTTGGTGTGTGAGTTCGGTCCCCACACTGACTAAAGACTGGCGTTTGGTGTGTGAGTTCGGTCCTCACACTGACTAAAGACTGGCGTTTGGTGTGTGAGTTCGGTCCCCACACTGACTAAAGACTGGTGTTTGGTGTGTGAGTTCGGTCCCCACACTGACTAAAGACTGGTGTTTGGTGTGTGAGTTCGGTCCCCACACTGACTAAAGACGGATGTTTGGTGTGCGAGTTCGGTCCCCACACTGACTAAAGACTGGCGTTTGGTGTGTGAGTTCGGTCCTCACACTGACTAAAGACTGGCGTTTGGTGTGTGAGTTCGGTCCCCACACTGACTAAAGACTGGTGTTTGGTGTGTGAGTTCGGTCCCCACACTGACTAAAGACTGGTGTTTGGTGTGTGAGTTTGGTCCCCACAGTGACCAAAGACGGGTGCTTGGTGTGTGAGTTCGGTCCCCACACTGACTAAAGACTGGCGTTTGGTGTGTGAGTTCGGTCCCCACACTGACTAAAGACTGGCGTTTGGTGTGTGAGTTTGGTCCCCACAGTGACTAAAGACTGGCGTTTGGTGTGTGAGTTGGTCCCCACAGTGACCAAAGACGGGTGTTTGGTGTGTGAGTTCGGTCCCCACAGTGACTAAAGGCTGGCGTTTGGTGTGTGAGTTCGGTCCCCACACTGACTAAAGACTGGCGTTTGGTGTGTGAGTTCGGTCCCCACAGTGACTAAAGACTGGTGTTTGGTGTGTGAGTTCGGTCCCCACACTGAATAAAGACTGGCGTTTGGTGTGTGAGTTCGGTCCCCACACTGACTAAAGACTGGTGTTTGGTGTGTGAGTTCGGTCCCCACACTGAATAAAGACTGGCGTTTGGTGTGTGTGAGTTTGGTCCCAACACTGAATAAAGACTGGCGTTTGGTGTGTGAGTTCGGTCCCCAAAGTGACTAAAGATTGGCGTTCAGTGTGTGTGAGTTCGGTCCCCACACTGAATAAAGACTGGCGTTTGGTGTGTGTGAGTTCGGTCCCCACACTGAATAAAGACTGGCGTTTGGTGTGTGAGTTCGGTCCCCACAGTGACTAAAGACTGGTGTTTGGTGTGTGAGTTCGGTCCCCACACTGAATAAAGACTGGTGTTTGGTGTGTGAGTTCAGTCCCCACAGTGACTAAAGACTGGTGTTTGGTGTGTGAGTTCGGTCCCCACACTGAATAAAGACTGGCGTTTGGTTGTGTGAGTTCAGTCCCCACAGTGACTAAAGACTGGTGTTTGGTGTGTGAGTTCGGTCCCCACACTGAATAAAGACTGGCGTTTGGTGTGTGAGTTCGGTCCCCACACTGAATAAAGACTGGCGTTTGGTGTGTGAGTTCGGTCCCCACACTGAATAAAGACTGGCGTTTGGTGTGTGAGTTCGGTCCCCACACTGAATAAAGACGGGTTGTGTGTTTGCTGGACCCCAGATATACTCAATACCTGAAATGTCCCCACAAGTGACCACTGTGTCAGGTTTATAATTTTTTTAGTGAAATATCTAAAATCTGAAGTGATACTTTTAAACAGGCTTTTTAGTTTTTGTCAATTAATTTTTTTTAGGTCTGTAGGATCATAGGAAAGGGTGGTCCTCACTATGTAGCATTCTGACAGGTGATCCCCACAATGCACAAAAACAAGTATGTGTGTGTGTGTGTGTGTGTGTGTGTAGGATCTCATGTGGGTTTCTAGGGGCGTTCTTTGTGTATCTGAACAGACAAGTTGTTCTGATCATGAGGAGACCGACAGCTCTTACGCGCTTTCTCACAAAACAGCAAGTCACCAATTACACATCAATACTCCTTTTTTAATAAACTTAATTTTACTTAGAATATCATTTTTACTGTTCTGTACTTATTTATTATTCTACTATTTCACTTGTATTGCAAATTACATTAAAAACAACATTAATAAGTTCATTAGAAACATCCTTAGAACAGTGGCTGTTAATTACATCTGTTTGTGTTTGTTTGCTCTAGCCGGTTGATTTACCCTGGTGCTGTGACACTAATAATATCCTCCATCACATTTCCTCCGGGGTTCGGACAGTTCATGGCTGGAGAGGTGTGTATATACTTTTTAAGTAGACAGCCATAGAGCAGTGTTATTTAAAGTTTAAAGTTGTTTGCAAGTCTTTGAACATGCACCAAAATTGTAATTTTGTTGCTTTAAAATGTATCTTTTTTGCTGTTTTATTAATTTGTTCTTATGTTTTAGTTAAATCATTGGCAATGTCGTACTAATTTATTCTCTAATGTTCATTTAGTTAAATTGTGGGCACAATATGTGGTTTTACCACATATTTCCACATCATGTGCGGGTCATCGTAATTATTGTTAATCCGTGAGGCATTTGAAATGACTGGTCACGTGACCCCAACATGGCGGCACCCATAATGGGGTGCCCCACTCCATGTAGAATAAAACATCCTTTTTTAAAAGCACAACATGTAATTTTCACCATTAGAGGTTCCTTATTCAAAACAAAGGTGTAGCTTGATGGCGCTTTGATTTCGTGGAATGGTGGGAGTTGTTGTTTTGTTGTCTTCACCACAGCTGTTGGAAAAGAATCCAATGGCACTCGGGCAGAAATCATATTCAAGATTTATTACCGTTACTGTAGTATGAAGCAGGGTGGGGCTGAAAGCCGTTGGAAAGGAATGAGACTGATGGAGTGATCGCGGCACATGGCTCTAGAGCAGTGGAGCTTTCATTATGCCACAGTCGCCGTTTCCGATTCTTCCTGTCATGCGTATGTGGGGTAACACAGCCCTGTTTTATCATATTAGATACATTTCTAATATTCATAGTGTGTTGAAAGTTATGTTATATTGCTACTCTGTGCATTTGCTCGGTGGATACTATGAGACACTTGTACCACACTGCAGTAAGATATTAGGCATGGTAAAACATGGTAGTTGCGGTAAATAAAAAAATAAAAAAAGAGTAGTTTTCTGTCGATTAGTGAATTAAAACATTTGCTGTCTAATAAAAACATAATATATTTAAGCGTCTTTGGTGTTTCCATGGTTTAATTTATCTTATGCGACATCTCATGTGAGTGTTAATCATGTTACTGATATTTTCTGTTCATTATTTGAGTAAAACTAGTAATTAGCAAAAAAAGTAGAGCGCACCTTTAAATTTAGATTACATCCTTACAAGAGAAAAGGTTTTCACTTCACACAAATTAATTTAATACTTCAGTTCATTTAGCTACAACACTGCCATTAAAGAGCCGCAATAGAGCAAGAAAGCAGCTGTTGTTTCTCTGATACATCATGAAAACGACCTTAGGTTCCTTAGGAAGTCTTTCGTATGTGGAGTTTCTGTTTAAGCTTTCTCTTTTTTCACACAGCTGATGCCCAGAGAGTGCATTAATTCACTTTTTGATAACTTCACTTGGACAAAGATCTGGGGTTCACCAGCCCCTCCTGGATTGGGTCGCTCTGCTGCCTGGCTCCACCCGCAAGTCAGCGTCTTTGTCATCCTCCTCCTCTTCTTTGTCATGAAGGTGCTCATCCGTTGTTTGATTCCTACAGAAAGATTTCTATAACCAAATTACATAACGTATGCTGTGTGAATGCTAATTTCCTTTTCCTCCCCCGTTTATACATAGTTCTGGATGTCTGCGGTCTCTACAACAATGCCAGTCCCTTCCGGAGCTTTCATGCCTGTTTTTATATTGGGTCAGTCATTCTTTTCTGATTTTTAAGCATAAAATGTAACTTTGTGATGTTATACCAAGAGGACTTTTACTTGCTAACAAAGTATGAACTAGCAATCGGAGGACAGCAGGCATGTAGAAAAATGTTGATAATTTAAAAACCTAAAACAATTTGTGTATAGGCTTAAATGATTACATAATGAGATGATACATATCATGGGTTTAATTGTAATGTGACTGTGATAATATGGCAATGTTTCTGAAACGAGCAGGAGCAGCATTCGGCCGTTTGGTGGGTGAGATCATGGCTACGCTTTTCCCGAACGGAATTCTGTTTGATGGGATCGTGTACCAAATCCTTCCTGGAGGCTACGCAGTGATAGGTCTGCAAATATTCCCCTTCCAACCAATCTTTCACACCCCTAAAATCCGTTTTACTCTTATAGTAGCACTTCTTATAAGCTTCCCCTTTAATATTTTCGAAATCTGACCCTTTGCTTTTGTGTGTGTAGGGGCAGCGGCTATGACAGGAGCAGTCACGCACACAGTTTCAACTGCAGTAATCTGTTTTGAACTGACGGGTCAAATCTCACACATCCTGCCCATGATGGTGGCCGTGATTCTCGCCAACATGGTGGCACAGGGTCTACAGCCTTCTCTTTATGACTCCATCATTCAGGTCAAAAAGCTGCCCTATCTCCCGGAGCTCGGCATTGGCCACATCAGGTACCACTACTAAACATCTGGAGATGGCATATTTAGATACAATATTAAATCTGAATTAATGAAAGCATCTTTGACCCTTGTTTCCCTTCAAATAGTATAAATTGAGGTTTATTTGATGATGTTGCTCTTAATGTAACTGAAACTACCTTGACATTAAATATCGGTCTCTCTCTTTTTCTGCATGACAGCAAATATAATATTTTTGTGGAGGACATCATGGTGAAGAAAATAAAGTTTCTTTCAACTCAGTCCACTTACAGAGAGCTGAAAGATCTGCTGGAGTCCACGTCTCTCAAAACCATCCCGCTTGTTGACTCCAAAGGTGTGTGTTGGGTGAAAAAAAACTATTGTTTGAAAGAAAAAAAAACAATTATATGAAGTCACATTGTCAGTAAATATAAGTGTGCAATTATAAGAAATAGTCACAGTCACTCACATTGTGCGATATTAGGTGAAATAGAGTTGCAATTTCAAGAAACAGATATAAAATTACTCTGATGATAAACAGTGCATCCAGAAAGTATTCACATTGCTTTATTTTTTCCAAATTTTGTTATGTTACAGCCATATTCCAAAATGAAATGCATGAAAGAAGTTTGTTTGAAATCTTTGCAAATGAATTAAAAAGAAAAAGAAAAAATACATGTTCATAAGTATTCACAGCCTTTGCCATGACACTCAAAATTGAGCTCAGGTGCATCCTGTTTTCACTGATCATCCTTGAGATGTTTCTACAACTTAATTGGAGTCCACCGGTGGTAAATTCAGTTGTTTGGACATGATTTGGGAAGGCACACACCTGCCTATATAAGGTCCCACAGTTAATAGTGCATGTCAGAGCACAAACCAAGCCATGAATTGCAAGGAATTGCCTGTAGACCTCTGAGACAAGATTGTATTGAGGCACATATCTGGGGAAAGGTAAAGAAAAATGTCTGCTGCACGGAAGGTCACAATGGGCACAGTGGCTTTGATTATCCGTAAATGGAAGAAGTTTGGAACCACCAGGACTCTTCCTAGAGCTGTCCACCTGGCAAAACTGAGTGATCGGGGGAGAAGGGCCTTAGTCAGGGAGGTGACCAAGAACCCAGTGGTCACTCTGACAGAGATCCAGTGTTTCTCTGTGTAGAGAGGAGAACCTTCCAGAAGAACAACCATCTTTGCAGCACTCTGACAATCAGGTCTGTATAGTAGAATGGCCAGACGGCACATGACGGCCCGTCTGGAGTTTGCCAAAAAGCACCTGAAGGACTCTCAGACCACGAGAAACAAAATTCTCTGGTCTGATGAAACAAAGATTGAACTCTTTTGCCTGAATGGCAAGCACCGTGTCTGGAAGAAACCAGGCACCGCTTATCGCCGAGCCAATACCATCCCTACAGTGAAGTGTGGTGGTGGCAGCATCATGCTGTGGGGATGTTTTTCAGCGGCAGGAACTAGGAAACTAGTCAGGATAAGAGGGAAAGATGAATGCAACCATGTGCAGAGTCATCCTTGATGAAAACCTGCTCCAGAGACCTCTGGAACTCAGATGGGGGTGAAGGTTCATCTTCCTACAGGACAACAACCCTAAGCACACAGCCTAGATAACAAAGGAGTGGCTACGGGACAACTCTGTAAATGTCCTTGAGTGGCCCAGCAAGAGCCCAGACATGAACTCGTTTGAACATCTCTATAGAGAGATCTGAACACGTCTGTGCACCGATGCTCCTCATCCAAACTGATGGAGCTTGAGAGGTCCTGCCAAAAAGAATGGGAGAAACTGCCCAAAAAAATGTGTGCCAAGCTTGTAGCATCATACTCAAAAAGACTTGAGGCTGTAATTTGTGCCAAAGGTGCTTCAACAAAGTATCGAGCAAAGACTGTGAATACATGTGATTTTTTTATTTTCTTCGTTTTTTATTGTTTATACATTTGCAAAGATTTCAAACAAACTTATTTCACATTATCATTATGGGGTACTGTTTGTAGAATTGAGGGGGAAAATTATGAATTTAATCCATCAAACATAACAAAATGTGGAAAAAGTGAAGATTTGTGAATACTTTCCTGATGCATTGTAGTATGGAAGCCTAGCCTGACAAGCCAGACCCTCATCAAGATGTTTGGTCTGGAAACTCACCATTGACAGGGCTCAATCAGAGAGGCGGGATAAACGATTGTCTTTCAAACTCCCTCTGCACACGATAGGATAGCGCTACAACCAACCAGAGCAACGAAGGTGAAGCAGAGCTCGGCAAAACTCCGAACATATCATGTTTTTTTTAGATTGACTTCAGTGCTGTACTTTGTTTTTTTTCTCAAAGAAAAGCTTAACTCCAAGTCTTCCAGAGTCGCGGTCAAAGCTGATTCGAAAGACCGCCGTTTGTCAGTTTTTGTGTTTACTAGAAGCACGCAAACGCAACTCAGCCGTTATAATGTTAAGCCCCGCCCGCCGACTCTATACATGATGTGATTGGCCTGACCAGAGTTTGGTTTTTACAGCTCAGAAGTGTATTGAGAGTTGCTAGATACTCGTGGCAGATTAGATCTGCTGCCGCAAGGGTTTCTAGGGTAACTAGATTTCTAGGCTACCTGTTTCCTGTAAGCCTGTAATTGTGAGTTAAATTCAGAATAATATAGTCAGATTATGGGAAATAAAGTCACAGTTACAAGAAACAAAATACATTCACAGTTACGATATATATATAGTCACATTATCAGATATATAAAGTCACAATATTGTATATAAAGTCACAATTAACTCTTTCCCTGCCAGTTTTTTGTTGTTGTTGCCATCTTGCACCAGCATTTTTATAATTTTCACAAAATGTTATGAATATCTGAAGATACAATATCAAAAGAAAGAATAGAGCTCTGCTTTAAAAAAAGATATTCTTGCTTCATTAATTATTTTTTCGACACTTAAATGTGGGTAAGTTTAATAAAAAGCTACATTTTGAACTAAGAAAATCACGCTTTTGTTAAAGACAAAAAAATGTCTGTATTGGATTCAAAACAATGATAATGAAAACATAGATCTAGTAAATCAAGTCCACCAACAACCCCAAAGCTTGCACAGTCAAATACCTTTTTGTTAGTTTAGATTTTTAGATTTATATTCTGTTTCTGTTTAATGTTTGATGATTGCGTTAGATTATGTGCAATGCTTCTTTCTGCTGCCTCTTCACATGTGTTTTAATCCAGATATTCTCTATTTATTCAGAAGGTGCGTAATAACAGTTGTAAAAGGTCCATATAACAGTGAAATCATGGATTGCCGGAAGATTCTGTCAAAGAATTAATAAAATTAGTCACAATTGTGATATAAAAGCCCTGTCCCAAATGGCACAATTCATATGCACTTTCGGTCTTGTGGAGTTACAATGGCTGGCGTGTGCACGTGTCAGTTAAGTCCACGAGACCGTAGGGTGTCCCATTTGTCATTTTAGGTCTCGTAAGGGTGCTCTTTGAGGTCGATATGCGCACTTTTGTTGAACCCGCACTAATTTGTGCTCTGCAGAGGAATTCTTCCCGACAGTCAAAGCGGTGTTACGTCACGAAAATGCGGACTCATAGGAAGACTGGGCCATAAAGTTACATTTCAAGTTATAAACTCAAACTGTGAGATAGTCACTATTGTGAGAAATAAATAGGCAATTATGCAAAACAGTCACAAATGTGAGGTATGAAGTCACTTTACAAGATATAATGTTACAATTAAAAGAAATAAACAATTATGATATATAAAGTCGCATGGTCAGATATGATGTTGCAATCATAAAAAAATTATTATGGGATAGGTGCAATTGTAGGCTGAAAAGTCTTCCTGCAAAATGTAAAATTACACGTTAAAGTCCCAATTTTAAGAAAGTCGCAATTGTGAGATTCAAAATCAAATTGTGAGATATAGTCACCACTCTGAGGTATAAAGTCAGACTGCAAGATATAATATGGAAGCCCGTGGACTTGTTTCAGCCACAGAATAAAAAATAAAAAAGTTATTGCGACTTTTTATCTCGCAACTTTTTTCTCAGTTGTGGGTTACAAATTCAGAATTACGAGATGCAAACTAACAATTGCCAGGAAAAACAAATCATAATTGTGAGGTTTTTATTATGTGGCAAAAAAAACAAAAAACAAAACATATATATATATATATATATATATATATATATATATATATATATATATATATATATATATATATATATATATATATATATATATAGTGAAGTAAAGGTAATAATCATTTTTTCAAAAAATCAAATAAGTCATATTGTGACTATTGAGTTATAAAGTCAAGGCAAAATGTGAAGTCAATTATGTTTTGAAGTCAATTATGTGAAGTCAATTGCAATTATGAAAAAAAGAGTAAATTATAAGATATAAAGTTACAATGACCTTTTTTCCCTTTAAAGACAGGAACAGATTTTGTGTCATGCCGTTCATCAGCAAAACTAATCTAGTTTAGCTGGTCAAAAGCATGGATTTCTGGTGAAGCTGGTTGACCAAGGATGTCTTGCTGGTTTAACTAGTTAAAAAATAATAATTAATGCTGATACTATTATATACTGATAACCAACTAAGCTGGACTTTTCAAAAGGATTTTGTGATGATTCCAACGAATATTTGAAATTGATGAACAAATATAAATTCTTTTCCCATGCCCAGAGTCAATGATTCTTTTGGGCTCAATTGAGAGATGTGAACTTCAGGCTGCCTTTGATTGGTGGCTCTCAGCCGAGAGGCGGGTTTATATCCGAGGTGAGGGCGTGCCCAGCCCGGGGTCACAGGTCAACTGGGAGTCCTTCGCCTTCGTGGATGAGGAGGTTGGAGAGGAGAATGGAGACAAGGTGAGAGAAGCTCCAGAATATCTCAAACACACTGCTGTTCCTAGTAGGTGGTCTAAGACCATCTATGTCATTGTTCTTTGCTCAGAGGTTGATGTTAAGTTCTGATCTGACATCAATAAGCAGAGCTTTACACCAAATACATTAAAATAAAAATAAAATTCTCTTCTGAAAATCAAGAAAATGATGTGTACTAATCTTACACTGTTACTAAAACGATTAACAGGGTAACACAGTCTCTGAAGAGTGTAACGGCCCACTGGGGTCCGCTAAAACCACAGACATCTCCACTAATCACACCACATCTGGTGAGTTTATACTTATTTCTCAAAGGTTTTTCACATCAACTCACCATATTTTGTGTTAGAATGTATTCATGGCACTCATTCATTCCAGCTAAATATTTACCAGAAGAGGTTTGTGACATCAACACTGACCTGTTTAAGTCGATTGATTGGTTCTTTGAAACTTAACAGGTGCCCTGCAGACCATAAGGAGGACGCTTCATCGTCTCTTCTCCTCGTCTTCATCATCAGGGCAGAATGAGCCAGAGGTGTGTATTTTAACATGATTGTCACTTACCAATTCAGCACAACCCAGTGATGTGTCACCTTAAAACATGAGCGGGGTTAACATGAGTGCCTTTTAAAGCAGGAAATCATCTATGACATGCGGTTGTTTACTTCAGACAATAGTTTTATCCCTTATTTTGTAATACAAACTCATATGTACAGTAATGGACCTACAATGAAGTTCTATTAATGCAATACAGGCTGATTGGTTTTGCATTGACATATGTTTGAATATTTAACGTTTGTTTTGCAAAGACAATGTTGCTAAGCAATTTTTAAAAGAAATTATTTTATTTTAGTCAAGTCAAATTTATTTATAAAGCGACTATAACGCTCAATTTTGTAACACTTTACAATACGGTTGCATTAGTTAACATTAGTTAACTAATTTACTTAACATGAACTACGAATGCACAATACCTATACAGCATTTATTAATATTAGTTATGTTATTTATTAGTATGTTTATTTCAACATTCACTAATACATTATGGAAATCGAAAGTTGTATTTGTTAACAGTTAATGCACTGTGAACTAACATTAACAAACAATGAACAGCTGTATTTTTATGAACTAGCATTAACAAAGATTAATAAAAACTATAGCAAATGCATCGCTCGTTAGTTCATGCATTGCTAGTTAATGCATGAACTAATAAGACCGTATTAATAAGTGTTATCTATTTTTTCAAAGCAGTTTTCCAGGCAATCATGATGTTAATATTTATAATATCTTAATGTCTTCATACCTTTTTGTCTCTTTCAGTGATTATATAGTATACAATTTGCGACAAAATAAAAACAAGCATTTGAGATAAGTTGAGATTTTAATTATAGATGAAGACAAATCTCACAATTTTATATTCGTGCATTAAAAGCTGGTTGTGACACATTTTGTCCTCTCACTTCACTGATAGCTCAATTTCACATAATGCAGTTATCAGCTCTCACCGGCAGGTGGCGTCAAATATGCTGTGCGGGGCATTTGGAGTCGCACAACAGGATAAATTGAAGGGGTTATTTTTACTGTGAATTATGATTCACAGTAACATTCATGTACTACTTCTGACACTCCATCTACCTCTCATTCCTCTGTATTTTCTGTCTCTCTGTAGAGTCCTGCAGCTCCTCCTGTAGCTGATAACATGACTCCTGAAGAGGTAGAGTGATATTTTTATTTTATTACCACTGAAGTTCAGACAGACGGACACAATTAGCACATCAATCCAAGAGCAATCTTTGAGCTGTCAGTCACTCGTAGTGACATTATGACCCTGATTATGTTGTATTGGGGTGTTCAGATCAAAGCCTGGGAAGAGGAAGAGCTGGATAAGCCGATTGACATCGATCAGATCCGTGTTGACCCCTCACCTTTTCAGCTGGTTGAGAGAACATCTTTGCATAAGGTAATCCGATTGAGATCACATATGAAATACTGTGTATTATGTTGAGGATTTATATCTTTCCAAGTGAATTATGAAATAGTCCTTTATCTGTATGTGAATGTCAGTCCTCATTATTTCATGCCCTCTGGGAAATGTTTAAAAAAAAAAAAAAAAAACTTCATTATTTCCTGCATTCAGGAGTTTATATATAAAGGGCCCAAAACATATTTTGGGCATTTAAAAGACATTCTAAAAGTGTTAATTATATTCAGTTGGAATACAGGATCCTTTTAGAATAACAATTCTGTAAATAAAAATGAAATTTTATTTATATATTTTTTTATTGTTAATCTTTGGTTTTAAGTATTGGTTTATTGATGTTAAGTAGCGATTTTCAAAGATTTTCATGTATTTATTTATATACATAAATAAATAAATGTTGTATATGTGTGCTGTTATACTATATAAGTAAACACAATGTCAGTTGAACCACAAAATTAACTGACCAAAACTGTACTGTAAAAGATTTCACAAGTTGGAATAGTGAAGTTAAGGGCTCAGGAAAGTGTTAACTTACAAAAACTGTACTGTAAAATATTTCACAAATCAAAATGATTATAGACTTAACAGATTTTTAACAGATCAAGCAGGTCAAGATGACACTAATTTCACTAGTGTCCGACTTTTGTAGCTATATGCATTATAAAACGAAGAGTCACTATAAAATAAAACACCAGAATTAACAAATCATCAAACCGCAAACTGTCTTTACTGTAGCTGGTTCTCTTTCATAGGTTCACTCAATGCTGCGTAGCACCATTGCCGTCTTTCTCTCTCTTGCCCAAGCGAGCGCCACGCTGATTCTCCATTGGAATTTCGCCATGATTATGATTTATGCCCCAGTCCAGAGGCATGCGATGGCATTTCCTTTGGAATGGAGGATATCTTATTCACCATGGTGTCTGATTTGGAGGATTCCGGGCCCGCGGTCGATGCTCTCCTGCCTAGTGGCCAGGAAGCATGGCCTACACTGAGCTTGCGGATGTGCTAACTTGTGCTTCTGAGAAACGTAACATTAAGTGGCCTGATAAGCCTTGCAATTCTCATTGCTCCATACTTGATGAGCATTGTCTGGGTGGCCAATCCACTTCGCGCCCCATTAGAAGAATGCTACGGCTGCTGACTTCGCCAACCTGGTTGACTCTGTGGAGCAGGGCTACACGTGCATTCCAGCGGTTGAGGACACGCTGGCCACTCACCTTTGCCTTCTTCCACTCCTTCCTGAAAAGTCCGCCCTCTTCTAGCTTCTAAGCCCTGTAGGACCACCTCCGGCCTCGTAGGAAAATCCTACATGGCACCTGGCCAGGCAGGTATGACACTTTATACCATGGCCATTCTTTAGGCCTACCAAGCAGACGACCTTAAGGAAATGGATGAGGACGGGGGCATTACACCTGAAGCAGTGCTACCTACCTGGCACTGCATGCAAATAAGCAAACTGCATGCATGTGGGTGTACCATGGTGGGTTTAGTGGCTGTTGAATGCCATCTGTGGTTAAATCTCACTGAAATACACAAAAGGCTCTTCCTACTGGACACCCCTAGGTTTGTTTGGAGAAGCGGTCAACTCAGTAGTTGACAAATTACAAAATGCTAAGATGCAATCTGCTGCCCTCAAGCAGTTTATGCCTAGGAGGGCTCGTGAACCTCCCACTCTGCCACCAAAACCTCTTCGCACAGAGGAAAGAGTACTCTAGATGGAGCCAGGAGCGCTGACCTGAGGCAGCCAGCTAAACCCGCTGCTTCAGCTTCGCAGAGGCATGCCTGATCTACGGGACAGGAAACGGAGAGCCCCCTCCCCCCATCTTAGAAGGGAGGGACAAACCGTTGAAGTATATTGAGATGCTCTCCAGATCAAAATCTGTTATACCCACCACCATGCACTTGGGGTTACAGAGTAAGCTTACTAACACCATCTTCTTGTATCGAAGGACAACGACGCTTTAGGCTATCTCCCCTCAATATCTCTTCTAACTCAAGCTGCTTCACTTAGAGAAGGAGACACATCTGGCTTTCTCCCCATGTCGAATGCTCCAGGCTTTATCCTAGACCCCGGAATGAGAGAGATCTCATCAGTGGCCCTCATGGTCTAATCTTCGCAGTCAGAGGACGCCACAGGCCCTCCTCCAGCTTCTTTAGCTCTGTGCCTACCGCCTCTTGCTGGCGGCCACACAGGGAGTCCGGGGGCGGGACTCCCGCGCAACCCTTGTCTTACCACCTGGCAGCGTGAAGACTTCTGCCAGGCATGTCACACTGGGTTCTCTGCACATCTAATTTGGATACACTCTCCAGTTCCGCCACAATCCTCCTTGCTTCAATTGGCTTCACCCAACGAACAGCGCCCTAGAAGCTTTTTTTCTACTGCAGGAAGAGATGTCCCTCCTTCTGAAGGGAGCGATAGATGAGTTTCTTCCTTCAGACTTAACCATGGCTTTTTTTTAGCCACTACTTTCTCGTCCTTAAGCAGGATGGGGGTCTGTTCTCTATTGGATCTGTGTCGCTAGAAAGGTCAAGATGCTGACTTTAAAAACTATCCTGGTGCAGATTCAAATAGGGGACAGGAGGTTCCTCAGGTTCACCTTTGGGGGAAGGCGTACCAGTATCAGATCCTTCTATTTGAACTAGCTTTGGCTCCACGGATGTTGTCTAAGTGAATGGATGCAGCTCTGGCCCATTTAAGGGTCCAGGGCATCAGTGTAATAAATTATCTACACGACTGGCTCATTCTGGCTCAATCCAGAGAGTTGGTGTGTCGTCACAGGGACATCCTTCTCCACCACCTCCAGTCTCTTGGTCTCAAGCTTAATTTGCTTTGCCCTGTTTGGACTTTAAAGGTCTGTCTGGATGGCTCTGGCCAGTGGCGCAATTCGCCTCAGTTGTTTGTAAGCTTTGGGGCTGGCCGCAGAGGGCCCTAAGCACAGGATCTCTCACTGGGTAAATGAATAATAATAATAATAATAATAATAATAATAATAATAATAATGTGTTTGATTTATATAGCGCTTTTCAGGGCACTCAAAGCGCTTTACATTGAAGATGGGGAATCTCCTCAACCACCACCAATGTGCAGCACCCACCTGGATGATGCGACGGCAGCCATATTGCACCAGAACGCTCACCACACACCAGCTGATTGGTGGAGAGGAGACAGAGTGATGAAGCCAATCAGGAGAGCGGGATGATTAGAGCCATGAAGGACAGAGGCCAATGGGCAAATTTGGCCAGGATGCCGGGGTTACACCCCTACTCTTTTTCCGAAAGACATCCTGGGATTTTTAACGACCACAGAGAGTCGAGACCTCGGTTTAACGTCTCATCCGAAAGACGGTGCTCTTTGTCAGTATAGTGTCCCCATCACTGTGAGAGTGAGTGAGAGTCTTTGGCTTAGACATACCTCTGGGTGTTAAAGTTCACTCTACTAGGAGTATGCCCTATACACTAGAGTCATAAGCTAATCTGTTTTTAGAGATAAAACTCTTTATATTCGATTTTCATGAAACGCATCCCAGAGAACGATCTACTCTGTAACCATATGTTAATTACCCCAGGTTCATTTTTCACCGGAGTTGTCCTTTAACTTGGCGCGTGGTATATCGTTCCCTTCGCGTCACTGCTACGCAGCAGCGAGTGAACCTGTTATGAACCATGTTACATACATAACCCATGTTCTGTGAATAGGTAAAGAGGCGCTGCATTCGCTGCCAAGCTTCTCTCGCTGCCGAAGGGGCTTCTACTTTTGTAGAAAATCTGAGGAGCAGATGGCATTCACTGTATAAGAGTGATTGACGGTGCACTGCTTGGGTGGTATCTGCGCCATCAGCCAATGAATTGGGAGGATTCTATACGGGTTCAGACAATTAGCACTCCCCAAGGGTGTTCCTATTTTGTCATCACAAAGCAGCATCTCGTTCCCTATTCAGAGAACATGATGTTTTATTCACATTAGCACTCTTTTGGACTGATTGTCCACTTACTGGATCAGTAGACTGAAAACTTTCCCAAAGTTTAGTGGCTTAAAATGATCTGATTGCCATCTGCACTATATAAATTACGTCAATGACGCAAATTTGCATACTTCATTCAGTTTTGTAAAATGTTAAGGATTTTGAATTATTCACATGCATTAAAGTGTTTGCTTGATTGTTTCAGACTCACACCCTGTTCTCTCTGCTGGGTCTCAGTCATGCATATGTAACCAGTATTGGTAAACTGGTTGGGGTGGTCGCACTAAAAGAGGTAAAGATAATTTACCGCCTTTTTCTACATGTATATTTCCATTCTTTCAATCGTATGCTGGTGTGTCTGAGTAAATAATTCTGCGCCTCTCTCTTTTTCACACCCAGCTCCAGAAAGCAATCGAGGGTTCTACTCGTAGCGGAGTGAGACTGCGTCCCCCTCTGGCCAGTTTCAGAGACGCGAGGCGCAAGGCCAAAAAGCCTTCTCATTCCCCTTCCATTCAGTCCTCTCCCACACGGGACAGAGACCTGTGGAGCGAGGGAGTGAAAAGAGAGACTAAAGACGAGTCAGTTGGTAGTTGTATCCAGACAGCCGAGAAAGAGTGTGATATCGTCACCGCCAACAGCAGCAGAAGTACCGTCAGCACCTCTCAGGAGCAATTACCTTCCCCTTCTTCTTCCACACTCCCTCTCTCCTCTCTTCATTCTGTGCCTGATGGAGAGGCGGATGCTGATAGAGAGAGTGATGAGGAGCCTTTATAGGTCTATTGGTTTGTAATTTACTGAAATTCAGCCCTCCAGGGGGAGGCAAACCCTATTACGGTGCTGCCTTTGAGCCTAGGGCCGCAGCGGTGCACGAGAGCTGCACCATCGGACTTGTTGATTGATTCTCTACTTTCTCCAGACAGGACTCTTATGCTCTTTCTTTCTAGAAGTTTTTATTCAGTAAAGTTTTTTGTTGTTGTTTGTCTCTTACATTTGTACATATGGACAGTCAGTCTGACTGATCTAACTGAATGTCTTCCCACCCTTATAGCCAGTCCATCTCATTGTTTGTCTGCTGTACTTCATATTATATTGCTGTTTAAAAAAAAGGTGTAAAAATGAAAGATTTGTTACCTTGAGTTATTTATACCTGATCTGACCCTTAAAAAGTACTTGTCTTTGTGTAACCCAATGTATTCAGGTTCATTTTGACTTGCTCATTTAAATGTTGCCACATATTCTAGGTTTCCTTTTTTATACTGTAAATGTGAAATTTAAAGGAATATTCAAGGTTCAATACAGTACTTTTATAGTTAACTGTGACTAAAAACTATTAAATAATTTGTTGTTAATTGAAATAAAGCTAACATGAAATATAAAGATTAGCTGTAAAAGTTAAGTTCAAATATGTTTTAGTTGAAGTAAAGTATAAGAATAAAACTGAAATTTAATGTCAGATGTCAAATGTCAGAATCACAAAATTATTCAAATTAAAACTAATATAAAAAAAGTTATTTCAAAATTTTAATAAATATTACAATAGGATACACATAAGACTAAAATAACACTTGTTTAATTATCAGAATTTGTGACAATATTGATTACTACACAAACAAATTCTCTCATTTTCTTAAAAAAAAGAAAAATCTGTTACAGTGAGGTACTTAAAATGGAAATGAATGGCACAAATATAATATAAAAGCACTACACTGTCAGAAAAAAACGTACATATCTGTCACTGGGGCGGTACCCTAAGGTACAAAACCTAAAAGGTACTAACATGTACCTTAAAGGTACTACTATGTACCTTTAAGGTACTAATACGCACTCTTAAAGTACTGATATGTACCTTTTTAGGTACTAATATGTACCATTTAGGGGTGAGTAAGGTACAAAGATATACCTTTTCACTTTTGTACCTTAGGGTACCGCCCCAGTGACAGCACTGTACCTTTTTTTCTGAGAGTGTAACATTAATTTTTTTGTTAACGCTTGTGTACTTTTTGAGCTGTAAAGCTGTTTAAATCAGACTATTTTACAGCTGTCTTTAGTTATTTTGTCCATAATGTTAACGAATATTTTTACATCATATGGCTATAATATTATAATAGTGAATATTTTAACATTAATGTATTGCCCACACTCACTTCCATTGTAAGTGCCTCACTGTAACCCTTTTTGCTCCTTTTTTAAAATGAATTTGGGGTTATGAACATTACGCCACAAATAATGCCTGGAATATTCCTTTAATCACAAGTCGTTCATTATGAAATGGTTGTTTACTGCATAATTTAAGCTGCAAAGTCACTCATTACTTTTATCATTGAATTTTTGTTTGATTATTCTATTGAATAACAGATGAATTTTTATTTGTCTGCAATTGTGTTTTAATGGTCTCAATAGCATGCAGACTTTTTTGCCACGTCTTAAAAATACACAAAGTGCGCAATTATGCTTTGTTTGCTTCATTTATTTGTTTCTTCATTATTTTTGGGGGGAAATTAAAAGAAATAGCAAGGTCAGAGAGGTGTTTTGTTCGTGCAGGAGAAGAGAAGGGTAAAAGAGTTTGATGGAGGAAGAGCACATTGGAAGAACCATCTTATAACCTTCAGTAAAGCATGCATAGATATACGTGTCACAGAGCACTTCTTATTTCACACCTCTTCTAAGTCAGCCCCACATGAATGGAGTTGCATCGATATTGCTTGCTGAACATGTTGAATCCATGTATTTCAACGTTCTCATGAAACTAATTTTATCATGACACTGTTTCTTATTCAAAGTATTAATTTTTCTGAATAGGATTCTTCCACCAAGAGGAGACAACACAGGGTTTGAGTAATAGACAGATAACATGAAGGGAAAGAGAGAGGAGAGAAAGACAAGTACACAAGTTCACAGAAAGAAGGAGAGAGGTAGAACAAAGGACCAGTTACAGCATCATGCCAACAGACAGTTTTGTAGTGAAAGATGGCAGTAGAATCGTACAAAAAAATCCATCTGAAATTAGCTAGTCTGTCAACACAAATGATAAACAACTACATCCAACTAAGTACATTTGGCTTTTTGTTATTTATTCATTCGTATACCTTATCTTACATAAAAAGCAATAAAAGACATGACATCACTCCTTTGGTTGCAGTAGTATTACCTGGCTTTGTGTGATTGACATGTCGGCTTAATGGGTTGATTATATGGTTGAAATCTTTGAGGCATTTTTCAGATGGTGAAAATATGGTCGTGGGATTGCGAGCACAACCGAGTAAATAAAGAAATTGCTCTTGAACTGACAATGAATTAATCTATTGTCAGATCATCCAGAATCATGGATGAGAAACATAAAGGTCATTTAATATCTCAAATCCTCCACTACAACATACAAAACAACCGGTCTAGCAACAAGATGAACACTGCAACAGCTTTACAGTAAAACTGAAGTCCTCTGAGGTCATTTTCAATACAATCGATAACTGAAATGCAAGATGGCACCAACTGAGTTTGTATGAAATAAGAAAAATAGTCTGTGATGTGATAAAGATACACTAAAACGACGGTTTTAGCTATATAAAACTATGGAAGCTTGAACATATATTTAACTCACAATTCTGTCATGCTTTCTTGCAATTCCGATTTTATATCTAACCAATTCTATTAATTTTCTAATAGCTACATTGATACCAAATCTACAGAATCTTGTTTCAGTCTTGTTTTCTCGCTACTGCGAGATATTAACTTGCAATTGTGAGGGAGGGGTTGCAAAAGAACTTGCTTGAGATAGCAAATAAGTGCAAGAAATTCAACAAGTCAAGACTTAATGCTGCGTTCCAGAACCCAGAATTTTGATTTTTTTTCCACCTTTTTTTCGGAAATGATGTCTGGAACGTTCCAAAGGCGGACATTTGACCTGTGAACTTGGGGTAGCTTACACATCGATCAACCCCGACCTCAGCGAGACGCGTCATTTGACGTCCCTTCTAATTAGCATAAACATAAAAACAAACTTTAACATTAGACATTAAATGTATGTAATAATAGTCGTTTTTGCTTTACGTCAGCTGGTTTTCAAAGCGATTTTATGTTATTTTTATTCTTTTTGTGCCATAATTGCCATGAAAACATGATATGTTCTTGCGTTGTGGAGACATCACGTGGTCAACATGTGAACACTATGAGAACGCGTGAATAATCGAGGACTTGAATGATTTAGTTTCTTGTCAAAAAGGTGAGTATACTGAGTAGTTTTTTGACTATTCATTTATTACTTTAGATATGCCAAACGTCCACGTTTGACATAATTGTCAAATTTGAAGGAAATGTATGACTATTGTTATTTAATTGAATACAATGTTAATCAGCTGGTAGGCTATATGATTAAAAACTAACGTTTCCATCGTTCAAACCGGTATGCTAACATATGGTCCCGAATTGACTTGATCATGAAGGGAGCAAATTTGCTTCATGGTCTCAAAAAAGTAAAACGAGGAAGATGGATGACCACATTTATGACAGTCTCACCAAACCAGTGTGATACCATTACAACAAAAGGTATTTATCTCAAAATAACAGATATCATACAGGCTTCAAAGTTAAATCCCTCTCCTATAATTTTTAAATAAATAAATGGGCACACATTATTTCATGTGAGCAACTTTTGGAGTTCTGAATGCTTCATGTAATAACATGTAATGACTGTGATGTTATATAATAAAAAACATTATATTAAAACATTAACCCCATGGCATACTATGAGATGTTTAAGAAAAAAAATTATATTGTAAACAAAAATCTATCAGAACTTCCTCTGGAGCCCAGCAGTGAAATAATATGTACCCCAACATATACAGGAGGGAGTGCACACAATTCAGTAGAAAAATAAACATTGTCCCAACATTGCATAAAGAAATCAGTCATAAATAAATTCATTCAATAAATTCAGTCAATACACTTCATATAGCTATTAACGCTATTCTCGCCACCAAGTTTGTTTTACACACAATCATCAAACGTGTACCGTGTCCTCCAAAGAAACGGTCATAAAATCCAGTAGACATTTGTCTTTTTTTGTTCATTTTTCTTTTTTTTGTTAAATCCTATGTGAATCATGCATTACATCACAAGGCAGAATGATGTACAATAGCTTCTGTTTCTGAACCGCACTGCTCCTACTTTGGGATGCATATGCTTCACGTCCCTTTACATACAAACACACAGTCAGCACAAAGTTTGTAGCATCATAGTGACTGTAATAGTCAGTGACCATGACAAACGGGAAGACGCTGTGCAGTTCAAAATTCCAAATGGCCTGAGTTGCTCATGAGGTCACTTTCAACTCGGATCAACATCCATTTCCATTTTCCCTTCATATCTTGATAAAGAATATTTACAGTATGTGGATCCAGGTCCTGTTCTATTCTCCCCTTGATATATAGTGAAAAGAATTGTAGGCAATGGAATACAATTTTTAAATCAGAAATTATGACATGCTTTATTATAAAAATAATCTTCAAGAACTGGTCCTGCAAGCGGCACAAGAAATACATGTACGAGTCACCAACAGGACTGTTCTGAAAAAGAACAAAAAACTTTACTATAGTGTTTTTCTAAGTATTGAGGTTTACGAGGCATTACCAATCCATCTTTCTCCTCTCAATTATCATTTATTATAAAAACAAGCTACGGTTAACAAATAATTTGATCTGAGATCATTTAAGCTAGATATTTCAAAACCATTCTAAAGTCAAGGTTTTAACTATTTAAAACAAACAAAGAAAATTTCTATGTGAGTAAAAGAAAATAGGAAATTTGGTATAAGAATTCTGCAAATACAGTGGGAAGTGTGACCATCCCATAAAACAGTTAGTTTCCAATCTGTCCTTCATCCAACAACCAACGCAAGTGCAAAAAGGTTTTTCAAACGTTTCTCTCTTTTAAGCAGCAAATGAAATTGCTAAACACACAGAGTAATCTCAGGCTCAGCTCAGAGTACTGAGGTCCAGTGCAAATATCTATAAAGTGTTGTATAGGACTCCAGAGTACGATGACAGACATCATGCATGCCAAACGACACACAGAGAGGAAGCACGCTATGTTACAATCCAGTATGAAATATATCTGTGCACGTAAGCAGATGAAAAGTTTGTTTCATTACACTTGTGAGGGCAAAAATAAATAAAACCAACTTGTGACAGTTTGTACTACTTGATTCAAAATGGGGTTGGGATGTGATTTAATAATTACAGTTAGAACGATAGAACAAAACAGCAAATCAATCGGTCAGTTTAATTTTTCTCGGTTTCAGTGTTGGTGTATATATTTGTGTACGTACTACTGTTCAAAAGTTTGGGGTCAACAAGATGTGTGTTGGAAATAAATTAACACTTTTATTCAGCAACAGTTAGGGTTACACATTAACTGATCAAAAGTATATATAATTTAAGTACATGTAAGTATATTACCTTAAATTGGATTGATAACTATCTATCACATATATATCCATGTATATGTATATATATATATATATATATATATATATATATATATATATATATATATGTGCTGCCTTTTATCTTTTCTTCTCTTCTCTTTTGTGTGTGTCATTGGTTCCTTTCTTTGTATAAGGTACTATATTGTGCACTATATTTTAAATAAATTATGTTTTTTAACTTTGTATTCATCAAAGAATCCTGAAAATAATCTATTACCGTTTCCACAAAAACGCTTCTCAGCAGTTGATAATAATGATAAGAAATGTTTCTTTAGCAGCAAATCAACATATTAAAATGATTTCTGAAGGATCATGTCACACTGAAGTATGGAGTAATGATGCTAAAAATTTATCTTTGATCACAGGAATAAATTACATAAAAAATATACAAACATAGAAAAGGCTATTTTAAATTACAGTGGGTATCAAAAGTTTGGGAACCCCAGGTAAAAATGTGTATTAATATGCATAAAGAAGCCAAGAAAAGAAAAAATCTCCAAAATGCATTAAATTACAGATTAGACATTCTTTTTTTTTTTTTTTTTTCATCATTTACACTTTCAAAATAACAGAAAACAAAAAAATGGCATCTGCAAAAGTTTGGGCACCCTGCAGAGTTAATACCTTGTACTGCCCACTTTGGCAAGCTGAGACCTGACAGTGTTATGGATTGTTTTCAGTCATCGTCTGGAAAGAACAGGTGATGTCAATCTCAAATGTTTTAAATGCCCAGACTCATCCGACCTTGCCCCAACAATCAGCACCATGAGTTCTTCTAAGCAGTTGTCAAGAAAACTGAAACTGAAAAAAGGCTATATGAAGATAGCAAAGCGTTTTCAGATGCCAATATCCTCTGTTCAGAATGTTATTAAGAAATGGCAGTTATCAGGAACAGTGGAAGTTAAAGCAAGATCTGGAAGACCAAGAAAAATATCAGACAGAACGACTCGCAGGATTGTGAGAAAAGCAAGTCAAAACCCACGTTTGACTGCACGATCCCTCCAGAAAGATCTGGCAGACACTAGAGTTGTGGTACACTATTCCACCATAAAGAGATACTTGTACAAATATGGTCTTCATGGAAGTCATCAGAAGAAAACTTATCTGCGTCCTCACTACAAAAATCAGCGTTTGAAGTTTACAAATGAATATATAGACAAGCCTGATGCATTTTGGAAACACGTTCTGTGGGCCGATGAGGTTGAAATAACTTTTTGGGCGGAATAAGCAAAGTTATGCTTGGAAAAGAAAGGGCACATCATTTTATAAAAAGAACCTCTGTCCAACTGTTAAGCATTCGGGTGAATCGATCATGTTTTGGGGATGTATTGCAGCCAGTGATACAGGGAATTTTTCACAAGTAGAAGGAAAAATGGATTAAACTAAATTTCAGCAAATTTTGGATGCTAACTTGATGCTATCTGTGAAAAAGCTGAAGTTAAAGAGAGGATGGCTTCTACAAATGGATAATGATCCTAAACACACCTCAAAATCCACGGTGGATTACATCAAGAGGCGTAAACTGAAGGTTTTGCCATGGCCTTCACAATCTCCTGACCTCAACATAACTGAAAATCTATGGATAGACCTTAAAAGACCAGTGTGACAGACAGTCCACAAATCACAAAGAACTGGAAGACTTTTGTAAGGAAGAATGGGCGAAGATACCTCAAACAAGAATTGAAAGACTCTTGGCTAGCTACAAAAAGCATTTACAAGCTGTGATACTTGCCAAAGTGGGCAGTACAAGGTATTAACTCTGCAGGGTGCCCAAACTTTTGCAGATGCCATTTTTTTGTTTTCTGTTATTTTGAAAGTGTAATTTTTTTGGGGGACATATTATAAGAATGTCTAATCTGTAATGCACATTAATACAAATATTTTTGTATCCCCCAAAAAATTAAAAATTCCCAAACTTTCGATTCCCACTGTATAATATTCCACAAAAAAAAATCTGTTTTGTATTTTCTTTTTATCAAATAAATGCAGCCTTGGTGACAAAGAGTGTTCTTTCAAAAAATATTAAAAAACTTACCGACCCCAGGCTTTTGAACTGTGCATTTGATTCTATGAGGGCTTGAATAACTTACATATTATAAACAGCAGACAGATTTGTGTAGATTGTGCAGTGGTTTGTTTCAGTTGAATGATTTTCACATTCCACAGCACAGAAACATTGAACTTGTGTTCCTCCTAACAGCATCCTAATCTGAACATTTTCAAAAAAGGCCAAATCTATTTGAAGAGGAAAAGAGAATGTGTGTTGTCAAATCACACTTATTTGATATCTTATGGTAAGTGTCTGAGGGAAACTGAAGTTCTGGAGGGCATAAAAAAGCTTGTGTTAGTCAATTTTACAATTACATATTTAGTTTTTTTGTTGTTTTCTTAGAAAATAATTGTATTATTATCATCATTATGGTGTATTAACTATAGTTTATTGTCTTTATTTAGAATAACGAGTGCCATCACTCGTTGTAAAAGCATGCACATATTTAACCGAATGTTCTTCATATTCATCATCCTGAATTACATACCTCCATCTCTCTATATCGCTCCATTCCAAACTTGGAGAGTTTTTCGAATTCTTTCTATTCCAAGTCCCAACTCCATTCTGTGCCTTCCTTTTTCAGACATCCATAATATAAGGCTTAAATCATAAGTGTTCACGTACGCAATGCAGTAACTTTAATTTCTGCTTTTCCATTTTGCGTTCGAGCAGTCACTTGAATTCCATCACAAGTGTTTGATTCCTGAAATAGGAGTTGATATTGTTTGATTGTGCTGATTGAAATGTCTGTCAAAACCAGCTCAAGTGTCTCGCCGGCCACTTTAGTTGGTTGCTGTAACGTTTACAGGCAAGGATTCTGACTCCTCCTCCTTTTCTTCAAGCTCTTCAATGACGGACGGTGAGACATCGGATGCCTTTCGCTCTGTAATAAATTCTCCAGGGGCTTGACCTGGACTGCTTCCTCCCATTGAGTTCACTTCCTCTCTCTGCGTCACTGGAGATGGAATTAATGTCACTGGTTCTGGTTCCATACATAACGTTATATCTTCCTCCTGGAAAAGAGGCTGGACATTAGTCTGGGTATGTCATTTCACTAAACGAAATTGCAAAACAAATGTTTTGTACGTTTCCAAACAGGTTTTGATTGGGGACACTCAAATAAACAGCTCAAGATGTTTTATTATTACTTGTAGTAGTTCAGTTAAGTCATAAAGGGTTAGTTAACCCAAAAAATACTTTTGTGAGCAAAAAACCCCTAAAATAAATTTCATAATAATGAAAAATCTCTTCTCTTTCACGCCATTCTCCTACGCTAGTCATGTAGTAAACTCAGTGTAGAGCTTCCAGGTTCTGCGGCAGAACACCAGCTCATTATTGGCCACCGCTGTTCATGTGAGCATCGCGACATATGCGTGTGATGCTGACACAGGAGCTAGCCAATAATGAGCCTGCGCTCTGATGTAGAACCTGGAAGCGAGGGTTTTGCGCACAAAAGTATTAATGTCACTAACTTTAAGGTTGAACCACTGTAGTCACAGTTTAATTTAACAATGTCTTTACTACCTTCCTGTGCCTTGAAAGTTACAATGACGTTGCTACCTATGGGTGGTTTAGAAACTTCTCGGATTTTATCAAAAGTATCTTAATTTGTGTTCCGAAGATGAATGAAGTTCTTACAGGTAAGGAACGACATGAGGGTGAGTAATAATGACAGAATTTTCATTTTTGGGGTGAACTAACCCTTTAAGTTGCTTCCCATGAAAAATGTAAACACTGTGGCGCTATCAAGTTTTTCTTTATGTGATCAACCCAACTAGGGTTGCGTTTCCCGAACTACATGTTTAACTACTCTAGTGATCAAATTAACGAGCGACTGGTTCCTGAAAACATAGTAACATGGTTATACCTTTGTCGTTTGAACTAGAGGTCTGCGAAATACTTTTTTTCCCATCCCGCTCCCGCTAGGTTCTATTCCGCACCCAGCCTCTCCTGCTTAAAATTCAACCTGCTTTCCGCTTGGAATGATTTTCTTCCTGACCTGTCCACTTGCAACTAAATTTAGATCTTGTTTCTACCTACTCAAAGAGAGTAACTAGGGATAAAAAATATATAATCAAGATACTGTCAATGTCACAGAGGAAAAACAGGCTAAATCAAATACGACATCTGTCACTCAAAATATGCCAAATATGCCAAATGCAAATAAACGACAACTGTCGCTTACTAGCTATAGCCTCTTGCCAAATGAAATCTTATTTTTTTATTAACATCCATGCAAGAGTGTTGCTGCATGACGATGGTTTCAGTACCGGCCGTCTCCCTTGCAAAATCCGACCACAAAGGCTAAATGTTCTCTCTGAAGATGGACGGGATACAAAGAACATATAGCCTATTGCCAGGTTCAGGGCAGGGAACTAGGAGCTGTGTGAATGCCACCACTGCAGAAAGTTTTGTTCATTTCAAGTTCAATTGCGGATACACTGTTGTCAAAGGATGTCGGGAGCATACGGGCTGTAGTCAGACCGCCCTCTCCCGCCCAAAGTACACCAGAGTTACCGACCGCTACCGTCTTCGATTCGGAAATTTACTCCAGCGCCGCAAGAAAACTGATCGGGAATGCAGACCTCTGGTTTGAACTGCATTGTTTAACAATCAGAATCAGAATAAATCAGAATCAGAATGAGCTTTATTGCCAATTATGCTTACACATACAAGGAATTTGTCTTGGTGACAGAAGCTTCCAGTGCACAGAGAGAATGACAACGACAAGACAGATAAGTAATAAAAAGTAAAATAAGTGAATAAAAATAAATGTATAAAAATACACACTATACAAAATAGACAATAGACAATATATGTAGTATGTACAGGTATGTTATATACATCGCAAGGGATTGTGAATACGAGGTATGGTATGCTAAATAAATATGAGTATAAATATTGTTTTTCATGAAGTAGATGGCCTGAGGAAAGAAACTTTTCTTTTGTCTGGCTGCTCTGGTTCTCAGTGCTCTGTAGCGCTGACCAGACAGAAACTGTTCAAAGAGGGGTCCAGAGTGATTTTGCCAGCCCTTTTACTCACTTTGGATGAGTACAGATCTTGGAGAGTGGGAAGAGGTGTACCAATGATTCTCCCAGCAGTCCGGACTATCCGCTGTAAGTGAAAGTGAAAGTGACATGTGAACGGCAAGTATCCCATACTCAGAATTTGTCCTCTGCATTTAACCCATCCAAGTTAGTGCACACACATTAAAGAGTAGTGAGGGGTGAACACAAACTGCAAACCGTGGACACACACCGGAGTAGTGGGAAGCCATTTTTGCTGTAGCGCCTGGGAAGCGATTCGGGGTTAGGTGCCTTGCTTAAGGGCACCTCAGTCATTTCCTGCCAGTATTGACAATCAAACCCTTAACCCTCGGGTTACCAGTCTGACTCTCTAACCCTAAGGCCATGACTGCCCCAACGACTGTAGTTATCTGAGGTCTGGTTTGGTAGCCAAGCCGAACCAGACAGTTGCAGAAGACAGACTCTATGACTGCAGTGTAGAACGGCAGAAGCAGCTCCTGTAGCAGTTTGAACTTCCTCAGCTAGTGAAGGAAATACATCCTCTGCTGGGCCTTTTTCAAAATGGAGCCTATATGTGAGTACCATCTCTCAGGACCTGAAATGAGACAGTGTCCAGGAACCTGAATGATTCCACTGTTGCCACAGTGCTGTCCATGATGGTGAGTAAGGGGAGTGCTGGAGTGTTTTTCCTAAAGTCATCAATCATCCCACTGGTTTAAGTGTGTTCAGCTCCAGATTGTCGTGATTACACCAGACAGCCAGCTCTTTAACCTCCTCTCTATAAACAGGCTAGTCACCGTCTTGAGAGTCCAGTGAGTGTAAGGTCATCTGCAAACTTCAGGATCTTGACGGAGGTGACTTTTGCAGTAATGTTGAAGGTGTAGAAGGAGAAGAGCAGTGGGGAGAGTACACATCCCCGGGGCATGCCAGTGCTGATATAAGATGTGAATTTTCCCAGTCTCACTAGCTGTTGCCTAGCTGTCAGAAAGCTGGCAATCCATTGACAGATGGAGCTAGGAACAGAGAGCTGGGTTAGTTTGTTATATGTTGTTGTTGAAAGCGAGCTAAAGTCCACAAACAGGATCTTCTCATAAGTCACTGGTCTGTCGAGATGTTCCAGGATGTAGCGCAGTCTCATGTTGACTGCATCATATTCAGACTTGTTTGCCTGGAAAGCAAATTGCAAGGCATCCAGCAAGGGTCCAGTGATGTACTTCAGGTGGGCCAGCAGCAGTCTTTCAAATGAATTCATGACCACAGATGTTAAAGCAACAGGTCTGTAGTCATTCAGTCCACTGATTTTGAGTTTCCTTGGGATGGAGATGATGATGATGGAGCAATTAAAGCAGGAAAGGTCTTTTGCATAGCTCTAGTGATCTGTTGCAGATCTTTTGTGGAGACAGGGGCCAGATGGTCAGCACAGGATTTCAGACAGGCTAGTGAAACACCATCTGGGCCTAGTGCTTTCTTTGTCTTCTGTTTTACGGCACATATCCTCTTCACAGATCGTAAGTGTTGGAGGGAGGAAAGGGGGGTTTGCTGGAGGTGTTAATGAATACATGGAGAGAAGGTCAGAACAGGTGTGGGGTGTGAGACCCGGTTTTTCTGTAATAAAACTCATTCAGGTCCTCAGCCAGTTGTTGATTCAACACAGTTGTGGAGGATAGTGTCTTGTAATTGGTGATGTCTTTCAGGCCTTTCCACACTGACGCAGGGTCGTTGGCTGAAACATTTTTTTTTTTGCTTTTCAGTGTAGTTTCTCCCTGATCTCCTTTGCCAGTGTGTTTTTGGCGTGATTATGCAAAACCCTGTCCCACCCGCTGCCTTCATCCTTTGTCCTGATGAAGCTGTATGAGTTTTGCTGTGAACCATGGTTTTTCATTGTTGTATGTTAAATGAGTTCAGGTAAGAATGCACATATCCTCACAGAAACTGATATATAATGTCACAGTATTCTGTGAGCTCGTCTAGATCAGTAGCAGCAGCTTCAAAAATACTCCAATCAGTGCACAGTACACAGGCTTTTTATACCCACTCCATCCAATGTCCATCTCTTTACAGTCTTTACTATAGGTTAAGAGGATTTACATTTCTGTAGGTCAGCATAAGATGAACCAAAATTATGTGCAACTTTTTTTGTGGTGTAGCAGTGGTCCAGTATATTACTAGTAGGACATGTAACGTGTTGTCTGTATTTTGGCTTGTGGAGAAATGTAAACACTTGCGAGAATGAACAAGGAAAAATCCTGCGGTAGGTAGAAGGGCCTACAGTTGATGAGCTTCTATATCGGGACAACACAACTTCTTCAAAACTGTTACATCTGTAAACCACCTTTTATTGATGTAGAAACATGTCCCACCACCTTGCGACTTCCCCATTCATTCTGTCGCGATCCACTCTGAACAGCTGGAAGCCGGCAGATGTAATGCGCTGTCTGGAATGGCTTCATTTAGTCAGGTTTACGTGAAACACGGAGAAGAGAAGGAGAAGAAATTTGTTGGGGTGAGAGCAGAGGTTTGCCAGATGGATGCTAAGCAACACGATTCGAAAGCCGCAGTGCCAGAGCTTGATAAGTGCACACTTTCAAACCCTTTTCACTTTTTTAAAAATTTTCCACGTTGCTTTATTTCTGAAGATGCATGACGTCGAGGCGATTATGACCGAGCAGGTTATTCTGTACCTGCATCTTACCAGCACCCAATTTGTGCTTGTCTAAATTAATTGTCTTAAAATGAGCCAACACTAGCAGAAATAAGCCCTTTTAATGAAAATAAAGGTCCATGTTTGATAAATGTTCATGAAATTTAAAGTTTAATTGAATTAAAAAATATTTAAGAGATTGTTGTTTAATTTAGTTTTATACTTGTGTTCTCATATCCATATATTTTGTTCTAGTGTCACAAGTGATAATCTCAAGGTTTACTGGGTTTTACGGAATTCTTTGGTTCTTTTGTAGTGTGGGTTTGTTGAAGTGTAATAAAAACAAACATCACCACGTGTGTAGTGTACCTTACTACTTCTCACCACTCTTTCCTGATGGATTAGAGGACAATTACTCCAAGCCACCCCGTCTCTTCAAAGAATAATACAACGGCAAGAGCTTCGAGTATAAAGGCCTCGTCCGTTTGGAGAGGTGTGTGCACAGTCAGTGGAAGCTCGAGGTGCGGAGCTAGGCAAACGTAAACAAGGACTTAGTGCTTCAGCAGCACCACTGCCCCTCCAACTACAATGTCCAGCAAAATGTCCAAATAATCATAAACTGGGTAAAGATTGGGTGGTGTGTACTGCCGAATGTTCAGCTCTTCGTACTTGGTGAAACCAAAGACGATCGTCTGCAGTGCCAATACAGGACTGTTATTAATGATGTCATTCGAAGGTGTTGGACAAATAACTTCTGCTAATAAATCGATTCAAGGTCACAATTAGTGTCAGATTATTCTAATTTACATGTTCATTTTTTTTATGTTAATAAGCAGTATGTATTTGGAGTCGACTCCCATATGAATGTGGTGAAGATTAGGCTATTTCACTATTTTTTTTCATCCCCATCATTTTTCTTTATTTGATATTTGATACCTCAAACTCAAGGTTTTCCTTGCGCATTTATGCACTCTCTTCAAAAATGGTGCTGTTTTATATGCTAAAATATATAGATTGAAATGTATACATTTAAATTGAATGAAAGTCATATGTATAATGTACAGTCCGAGAGCAGAAACTATGTTGATGATGACGGAACTTGTGACTATATTTGACAAACAAACATTGATTCAACCAATAGTCTGTTTAGTTTGGGGGTGGGACTATGCTTTTGCCTGACCAAAAGTAGATGGGTGGAGTGTTTGAAAAACCTGTTTGAAAAGTCATTATTTTTGCAGTTTCCTATTGGCACAGAAATTACTTCAGCTTTAATGCTGGAAAATGTATACACAGCAGCTCATACCTGACTCAGGAGTTACAGAAAATGTAGTCAGGATTCATACTTTTCTAGCTGCTGACAGAAATAGATGTTTGTTAGGTTTTAAATGATAAAGCAATAGATTCTGTATACTGTTAAAAAAAAGATTTGTATAATGTTATTTTATAATAACTTATATACTATCATAGTATTTATTCATATTTTGAATTAACTTTTATTTTTCTAGTTTTTCCATTAAGTTGTCTCCATTTATAGAGCACTTTTAAAACACAGATTGTTTTAAAGCAGCTTTACAGTGATAATAGGAAAACAATTAAGCTTAAGCTAAAGTAGGTTTTTGATCAATTCATTTCTGTTGTAAAAACTGATTAGTTATTTAATTTGGTGCCACTTAAACAACACCATCAGCAACTAAAATAGAAAACCCCCAATGTGTTCCAGAAGCACATCCATACGGCAACAGCGCTTAGTGGCCGGAGAACACAAACCTTGAAATAGTTTTTATACTATACCATCATGATCCACGGGCAAACCCCAAACAAGGCAAATCTGTGAAAACTGTGAAGGCATGTACGCAAGCATTACATGTTTAGTCTATTGGCAAGTGCATTTGAATACGTATTTGTGCGTATGTGTTTTTATCTGTAAAGAAGGGGATGGGAAGGAGGCCTTTCCAGGGGAGAATCCACTGCAGTTAAAGGTTTTAAACAGAGATGGCGACAGAGGCAAAACTAAAGGACTGCAGCTTTAAGTTCACCCTGTAGCCCAAGACTGGTTTCCCACTAAAGCTAAGCAGGGCTGAGCCTGGTCAGAACCTGGATGGGAGATCAACTGGGAAAACCAGGTTACTGCTGTTAAAGAGGCCAGTAGGGGGTGCTCATCCTGTGGTCTGTGTGGGTCCTAACACCCCAGTACAGTGATGAGGACACTATACTGTAACAAGTCACACAGTCCTTTGGACGAGACCTTAAACCGAGGTCCTGACTTTCTTTGGTCATTAAAAATCCCAGGATGTCCTTGATGTCCAAGAGTAGAGGTGTAACCCCGGCATCCTGGCCAAATTTGCCCATTGGCTCCTGTCCATCATGGCCTCCTAATCATCCCCATATATATATATATATATATATATATATACACACACACGATTGGCTTCATCACTCTGTCTCCTCTCCACCAATCAGCTGGTGTGTGGTGAGCATTCTGGTGTAATATGGCTGCCGTCGCATCTTCCAGGTGGATGCTGCACATTGGTGGTTGTTGAGGAGATTCCCCCCTTCAATATATAAAGCTCTTTGAGTGCCTAGAAAAGTGCTATATAAATGTAACAAATTATTATTATAATTGTTATAAATTATTTATTAAGTTTTAGTATTTTAAGTATTTAAAATGTTATTTTATTTCCGTTAGTTCAACAGTTTTTCCATCTAATATTTCTGTTGTATTTTATTTCAGTTATATTTCAATTAACAGAAGCAATTTTAATCGTTTTAGCTTTATCTAACAATAACCACTGATTTAGGGGCAGAAATGACAACAGCATTTTGGGGGCCTGAAAACTCTAACAGGGTTCAAAGTGCGCGTTTTTGAAAAGGATGCTGTTATTATGCATTTTTTGTTAACAGACTGAGTCGGTTGTTGTTGAAGATATGCACGTGCATTATGTGTTCAGTCTATAGATTTGTAGTGTTTCTTAACAAAGTGCCATTGCCAACTACTGACCTAGTACGAATAATACAGTGTTTTTAGTAATTTCGTGGATCTGTGTGATCTGGGATTATAATTGACATAATTGATTGTTTTTGTCTTCATGCGAAAAACAGAAAGGAAAACCTTTTCAATTTTTAGTACTTCAATGTAGGGCAAACATACCCTCAGACACTGTGTGATTGTCAGTTGTATGTGGATCATGTTCATAGATAATGTGATGAACTACACCGGATGTTACTCTGCTGTGGCTCCTGTTTGAACTTGTGGGAACTGACTTCATACGTTAAAAGTAATTTCCAAATAACTTAAAAAATGAATTTGGTTTGGAAAAAAGGTCAAACATCAACTGTTTGAAGATATCACTTGCTATTTTACTTTTAGCTCAGTGACATTCAGCTATATTTAAGTGTGGCATGCGTGTCAGTTAAAGGCCACTTCACTTCTTTCCCACTCACTTTGATCTCTTCCTCCTCCTGGGCCTCCAGTAAAGGTGAGTGATCTGTAGTCACCTCCTCTGTGGGGACTGTTAGATTTCCATCTACTGCTACAGGCATTCCCATGTAGCCCATCATGTCTGCCTGATAGGTCTCTGTCCCCACTGTCCCCCACAGATCCACTAATGGGGGGTGAGTGCGGGATGGCAGGCTGTGGATGGTGCTGTTGGGAGTAGCTTGTAAAGAATGAGTGGCACTATGTAGTCTTTGCTCCAACATCTGCAAATAGAAAATAGAGAAAAAAGCTCAAGTTTCCATTAAAGTAACAGAAAGCCCACTCTTTCAACTTTCCTTTCTCCATTTCAAAAAATGCATTATGAATTCTAAGCCAAGAACCAAAGCAAACAGCAACCAAAATTACAAACTTTGATTACAGCAAAACAAAACAAAAACTTTTTTCCCTTTACAATTTAAGTAATACTACTTACAGTTCTTGTCTGTAATTATTATTATTATAATAATGTTTTTTATAACTTTTTTTAATTTATAAAAAAAATGTTAAAAAGGTATGTTTTATTTGTTTTATTAAAAATATAATAAGGAATTAATTATGCATTTCTTAAAACAACAATGACAATTGTATAAGAAATTATTGATGAAAATATTGACTAATAATTATTATAAGTCAATAGTTTCATCAATATTTATTTAGGAAAATATAGTTTAGTGTATATATATATATATATATTTTAGTTTTTAGTTTGTCATACATTTAAAAAGAACAACAAATAATGTGCCTTTAATGTGCCTTTAATGCCTTTTGGCATGATTTACGTTTCCATAAGGATTAGTTCACTTCCAAATGAAAACATAGTACCACCACCTACATCTAGCATGACCGTTCTGGCGTGATTACGCAATCTGAAGCCCTTCATTTTGACCTTCATCATTTTGGATGCCATTGAAATCCTAGAATGTTTTCCTCAAAAAAACGTTATTTCTTTTCGACTGAAGAAAAACATACGTGAACGTCTTGGATGAGATGGGGGGGAGTAATTTAATTTATCAGTACATTTTCATTTTTTTAAGTGAACATCCTGGAAGCTAAAAACACAGTGACCAATGGCTTCTACGGCAGCATGTATCAATATTTAGCATTCAAAGAGCTTTTGCTAGGCCTGTCTTGAAAAGTGTATACGTAGAAAGGGGAATGGGAGTTTTTTTACTTTAAGAACCAGACTTGTGATCTTATTGTGATTGAAAAAACAATAACAACACCCCCTGCCCTTTTTGCAATGACTGATGGGATTTGTAGTATTATATTCCCCATTTGTTCCAGTGAGACCCCAATTACTGTGACGATCAATGGCTTCTGGTTAATGGCTGGATGATGGAACATGATTACGTTTTTATAGCTCTTTCTGCTGATACTGAAGCTGTTATTGAACTGACCACTGGGACCTGTACTATTTCAACACCAAATGAAGCTGTAGCCAGCAGAGCGAGAGCTAACAAGCTAATTGGAATGGTAATTTTGTAACTCACCTGTTGATACTAATATAAGATTTGTTGCAGCACAGCCTTATGGGAGACTTATTAATGTGCCAAGAACTGTTTGGAAATGGATACTTGTTATGATACATTTTACGACTCTTCTGTTACTAATACAGGAGATGATGGTGCAGAGACTTATTTAATTCCTTCTTTTATGTGTAAATGATGAAGATGAAGGCTCACATATTTTTTAGGGAAGGATACATTATTTATTTTTTAAATCAGTAACATTTTATAAGGTCCCATTTGTTAACATGAACTAACAGACTACTAAAGCATTTATTAATTTTTGTTTTATTTATTAATACATTAATAATATCTAAAGTTGTATCTGTTAAAGTTGTCACAACAGAAACATCTGTAGTCAATAATTATATCTCTTAAATCACCCAAAAAAAAAAAAAAACTTCATCCCATTAAATAGCTTGACTGGAAGTACACCCAGCTTCATTTCTTATACAAGTTAATGTCATTTTTCCCGTGCGCACCCTCACGCTCGTGCAGACATGTCGAGTATAAATGAGGCTTAAAGCTACACTGACGTTGGCAGTTTGATAAATGCAAGGTTATTCTTCAGTTCAATCTTTGTGTGCTAAAAATGGGCAATCAATGTCTTCTCTTGCTGTATCAAAATCTCACCTAGCTTTCCTCAGAGATGGTCAAGTCAAGTTCAGTTTGTCCATGATAACATGATATAACAATTTTTTTTAGTAATGTATACTAATTTGTGGATAATTAAAGGGATACTTCACCGCTTTTTCATATTAAACTATGTTATTCCCTTAACTAAAACGAGCTGATACATACCTCTCTCGTCTCCTCTTAAACTCTGTGGACCCTGTACAGGGTCCGGGATGACATCGTCATGTCTCTACTTTCTGGAGATATGCATCACTTTGGCATTTGTTTTACACAAAGTAATGTGTTTACACTAAATTACTCTGATGTAATTTCCGCCTGGATTTGGCCTACCCAAATTGAAAAGCCTCCCATACACACATACAGTGGTCTAGGTTCAAAATGTTGTTGTCATTTTACAGGAAACCCTTTGGAGTTACATAAAACACTGCTTAACATGTAAGTATATGTTGTGTAAGCTGTTATAACCCCCCCAAAAATTAGGCGCTTTTAGATTTTTTTATATACATTTATTTTTGAAAGTGTGTAACTCAGGCCCTGTGTGCTCTAGGACCCTGCAGACACTTTGGGCTGCTTCCAGCATGTATAATTAATTTAATGACACTGGAATATTGCATTTATATCACTGTATATGGTGGTGGTGGGGGGGGGGGGTAGCAGGGTCTGGGGAGGGGCAAAAAGGGGGAAAAAAGGGGGGTCATCCCTACAGACCCATTTGAATAAATCTGGCATACAACATGACACAAACATTTCTTTTTTCCCACTAATTTCTGTAATTTAGTGTAAATGCCAAAACTGTCTGCAGGTTCCTAGAGCACACAGGGCCTGAGTTACACACTTTCAAAAATGAATTTATGGGAGAAAAAAAAATCAAAAAGCGCCTACTTTTTTGGGGGGTTATTATAGCTTAGACAACATATACTTACATGTTTATCACTTTTAGCAGTGTTTTATGTAACTTCAAAGGGTTTCCTGTAAAATGACACCAAAATGTTGAACCTAGACCACTGTATGTGTGAATGGGAAGCTTTTCAATTTGGGTAGGCCGAATCCAGGCGGAATTCCCAAAAAAATGGTCCCTCTGACACGCAGTGACGATCTGATAGCATTTAGCTTAGCCCACTAAGCCCAGTTCATTCACTATGGTACCAAACAGAGATCAAGTTAGAAGTGACCAAACACCTCCACGTTTTCCCTATTTTAAATACAGTTACACGAATAGTTGAACAATCAAGTATGGTGTCAAAATAAAACGTGGCACTTCTCTAATCGGATTAAAAAGGAGAACTATAATGTATGGCGGAATAGCACTTCTGAGAGTACTTCGACTCGGCGCAGTAAAAAGTCCCGGCTGAAACATCCTCCCTCACATCTCCCCCTCCCCCCTATTAACAGAAATGAGAGAGGGAGGGGGAGATGTGAGGGAGAATGTTTCAGGCAGGACTTTTTACTGCGCCGAGAGGTATGTATCAACTCGTCTTAGTTAAGGGAATAACATAGTTTGATATGAAAAAGCAGTAAAGTATCCCTTTAAGCTATATTATATGCTGAAGTAAATTTCTGGAGTGTTAACGATTAAAAGAAAAAAAACAAGATCCATACAGAGGCGAAAACCGTGATACGAACCGAACACAATCATCCGTTGCAATTTTATTTATTGTGTTAGGTATTTATTCAAGTGCATTTTTTAAACAGACTGAGTCCGTTGCTTTTATTGTTTTTGGTTGTTTTGCTTATTTATTGTGGATATTTAAAATGTTTTACATTTTTAGTGTCAAATAGTCTTTAGAAATAAAAGTGTATTGATCTTTGAAAAGGTGTACCTGCATTATTATGCCATTATCATTCATTTAGATGTTCTCAGAAAGACAAATATTATCGATTATTGCAATAATTTCTTGGCCAATTTCTTGTCCAGCAAAATGTGTTATCGTGACAGGCCTACCTGTTGCTGTTGTTGATACTGCAGGAGTTGCTGCTGCTGGTATTGCTGCATCTGCTGCAGGTGCTGGATCTGATGTATCTGGTTCTGATACTGTTGCTGTTGCTGTTGGGACAGGAAGTGAGCTGCTGTATTCGGGTCATACCCACCCTCAGTCCCGACTCCCATGATATATGATCCAGTGGCAGGAGAGGCCACACCTGACTGTTCATTACTAATTGGCTCCCAAGCATCAGAGGAAGAAAGGCAGTAAAGACCTTGGGAGACGTAGTTGTGGGGCCAAACCTCTGTAGAGGAATGGTGCACTATCTGGTCTGTAAGAGCATATAAAAGAAAGAGAGAGAGAGAGAGAGAGAGAGAGAGAGAGAGAGAGAGAGAGAGAGAGAGAGAGAGAGAGAGAGAGAGAGAGAGAGAGAGAGAGTGAGTGAGAGAAAAAAAACATTACAATTGAAAACTTTATGGGTGACATTCTGTATATTTTTCCCTCAGATCTGATCATTTTTCACATAGTTTGTGCTGATCTGAGTTGTCGTCTGTTGATTATTACACGGGTACTTAAAAATAAATAAACGGACATGAAATATTGATCTGAGTTGACATTCTTTTATTATGTTAGAAGAAACAGTACCCAGACTGACATGAGAGAAATGACACTGTCGCACAGCTAGAGTATGAAGGAAATGAGTTGCAGAGGTTTAATGGTCAGAACGTCACAACTGACCAATCAGAATCAAGTATTCCAGTCCAGACAGCCATGTTATAATCAATATTATTGATGAGTTTAACAAATAGATAAGTCATGAACATCTTCAAAGGAAATTATATATTCTTCAGTATTAAAAGTTCTGTCAAAATACACCAGAGATCACCAAAGTACATCATTTGGCTGCTGTAAAATTCACTTCAATATTATAGTCAAAGCTCTTGTAGTCCAGACTTTTATGATGATTTGATTGGACACGATGAGCAGATGTTAATATATTTGAGCCCACATCCATACAAAGCATTGATATTTCCATTAATCTTCCTTTGAGTCAAATTCTGTGACTTTTCAGCCTCATCTGCATGCAATAGAAATATATTTGTTACATTATATCTGATTATAGAACAATGTTGAACAATAATAACTGCACATTCTATTTTTGGCATTGAAATCTCTGACTTTAGCATATCCCATGGCCATCACTGTGAAATTAAAATGAGTGTTCACTAGCTTGACCCCTCTGGCAGGGTAAAAATTAGATTCTTTATTTACTGAGGAAATGGCTTTTTTATGTAGCATAGCAATACTCAGTCGTACACAGACTTCCCACTGAGTGTATTCTCCTCTTGCCCTTTTCCTCTCTATAGACCTGCTATGACAGTTTACTAAATGAAATGGAACCTCATAAATGAGTGTTTTGTGCTCAACAGCAACAAATGAAACGATGCAATACTATAAACAAATAAGCATAAATTCAAATAATTTGAATAATTTTTTTTTACAATTTAAATTTTTTATTGATAATATAATTTATATAATATTCAAAAGTTTTAGGGCATTAAACATTTTTTTAAATAAAAAATAAATTACATTTTTAAATAATTAAAAATTATTTAAATTTTAAATAATTTAAATTAATTTAATTAATTTATAATTTTATAAAATATTTTCATTTTGAACTAAATTTGCCATTTATTTCTCAGGTCGATAATCATCTCTAGGACAATAAATTGTTCAAACTATTTCAATCTAGTATTCATCCCCACCATAGCACAACACCTGATATAATATACTCCCTGACATGCTAGCTTCCGTTGGGAATACTGGCATCCCTTGGTTTAGATCATATATCTCTGGTCCAAATTAAACATTTCCTATCATGATTCTCCTAAAGTCACCATAGGTGTTCCTCAGGGGTCTTGGGCCCTCTTCTATTTATTATTTACTTCCTCTTGGTTATATTTTTAGTTGGTTATATTTTGATGCTGAAAATTCAGCTTTGGCATCACAGGAATAAATTACATGAAAAATATATTAAACTAGAAAACTGTTATTTTGAATTGTAATAATATTTCTCAAATTTTTACTCTTCAACAATATGTAGTAAAAACTGTTTAAATAAATTCAAATAAGCATGCCTTGTTTAAAATAAGAGATTTCTTAAATAAATGATTATAATAGTTTTACAGACCCAAAATATTTGAATATAATACATAATGTTTTATAGAGAAGTTTTACTCTTTTGTTTTACTCTTTAACTGGTGCTAGAAATCAGTTTCTCATATATTTTTTTGATTTATACCAGATCTGCTGGCAACAGTGCTGGTAAAACAACCTCTCTTTTGGATTCCTCAATATTCCATCACTCTCCATCAAAAGGGCCTCTGGTGTATGATCTGCTGTCTGACGGCGAGTTTGATTTCATCTGTCTAAATGAGACCTGGCAGAAACCTGCTAATTTCCTGCATTTTAACCAGTCTGTTCCTCCAGGGTATGTCTTTGTGTGTAAACCCTGTGCCACTGGATAGGGAGGGGGTTCAGCAATACTCCACAAAAACAATTGTTCTTGAGAGGCGGTAATTGAGGCTGAATCATAAAACACATTTTTTAAAATTGTATTTCTGATGCTTTTGATTTTATCAGTGAAGAAATTAATTAAGTCATAACTACTAAACTGTGATGCAATAGTTAATTCAGATGATTAGTGTTTATTTGTTAATCCAGCCACTGTACTAACTAAAACCTTGGATTGTTTTGGTTATTTTTTAGGTGTTTGCGGAGATGCTTGGCCCTGGTTGCTTTTAGAGCCTTTTTATAATGGGAAGTGTTGTCTTTTCACGTGATTTTAAAGACCTCTACATTAGTTTGTTTCCATATGCGCTCTAGATTACGAGTTTCTCTCTTGATAGCTTGAGTAATACTGTTGGTGCAGTATTTTTCTCTCTAACCTTTTTAAATCTCACCGTTTCTAATGAACTAGAAAAGTAGTTGTATGGTGCCCATACTGCTAGTCATTTCCTCTTGTTCATTTGTGTGTATGGATACACTGAGCAGCTGAGACAGATCAGGCAGGTTATTTGGAAATCTATCTATAGTGTTTCGGAGAATTGTGCTACCTAGTCGATATTGTAAATATCCATTGTATGCCGTATGCACGTTACAAGGTGACAATGACTATCACTGATTGCTTTCTGTGGCTACTGAAAACTTAAAAAATAATAATAATAATTCCGCAGGTTAAGAGTCTGAGTTTCATCCTCGATAGCACTCTTTCAAAGCTTGTGTTAATAACATCACGCATCCTGCATAATTTCCTCTATGTAAGATTAATATCTCTCTCTCTCACAATGAATAGCACTCAATCCTAATTCATGCCCTGGTTACTACACGTATTAATTACTGTAATTCTCTCCTCACTAGTCTCCCTTCCAAACTCCTCTATAAACTTCCATTGGTACAGAACTCTGCAGCTCAGGTTCTATCTATTCAGCTTCACAAGGCTCTCGAGATTATTATACAATAATCTCGCTCTTTTGTACCTTACTGATCTTCTTCGCATCTACACCTCTATGCACGCTCTCAGATCTTCACTCTACATTTCTCTTAAATTACTATGTAATGGCCTTATCATGGGAGCTAGAATTTAAGATATACACTATATTGCCAAAAGTATTGGGAAACCCTTCCAAATCATTGAATTCAGGTGTTCCAATCACTTCCATGGCCATAGGTGTATAAAATTAAGCACCTAGGCAGTCAGACTGCTTCAGCCAGACAAACATTTGTGAAAGAATGGGTCGCTCTCAAGAGCTCAGTGAATTTAAGCGTGGTACCGATAGGTTGCCACCTGTGCAATAAGTCCATTCATGAAATTTCTTCACTACTTAATATTTCACGGGCAACTGTTTGTGGTATTATAATAAAATAGAAGCAATTGGGAACAACAGCATTTCAGCCACGAAGTAGTAGGCCACGTAAAATCACAGAGTGGGGTCAGCGTATGTTGGGGTATGGCGCACAGTGTGCGGAAGTCTGCAACGTTCTGCAGTGTCAAAAGCTACAGACCTCCAAACTTCATGGGGCGTTCAGATTATCTCAAGAACTTCATAGAGAGCTCAATGGAATGTGTTTCCATGGCCGTGCAGCTGCATCTAAGCCTTACGTCACCAAGTGCAAGGCAGAGCATCGGATGCAGTGGAGTAAAGCACGTCACAACTGGATTCTAGAGCAGCAGAAACGTGTTCTGGATGAGTCTGGGTTTGGCTGTTGCCAGCAGAACAGTAATTACTTGACTGCATTGTGCCAAGTGTAATGTTTGGTGGAGAGGGGATTATGGTGTGGGGTTGTTTTTCAGGGGTTGGGCTTGGCCCCTTAGTTACAGTGAAATTAACTCTTAATGCTTCAGCATACCAATACATTTTGGACAATTTCATGCGCCTAACTTTTTTGGAACAGTGTGGGAATGGCCCCTTCCTGTTCCAACATGACTGCACACCAGTGCACAAAGCAAGGTCCATAAACATGGATGAGCTAGTTTGGTGTGGAGGAACTTGGCTGGCCTGCACAGAGACCTGAGCTCATCTCGATAAAACACCTTTGGGATGAATTAGAGCGGAGACTGCGAGCCACGCCTGTCCTTTATTGAGCTTGTATTTTAATGTATTTGTAATCTGCATCTGTGTTTTTATTTACTTGTTTATTGTTATTTACTTTTGTATTATTTTTGCTTGTAAGGGTGAAAATGGGTGACATTAAAGGCGCATTTAAAACATGCATTATTATTATTTTTAGATATATTCCATGTGTTAAAGAGAAACTACCATCTGGATTTACAAAAACCTCTGGGGCAATGAAATAGTTACAGTTTTGATACACCTCTGCCTTATCATATGACATAATTATCACATTATCTGTCTGTAACATGTTGTCATTTGGCATGCAGATGGCTTTCATTGTTCTGAGCTCTCATGTGAGTCTGTAAAGCTGTACTGAACTCTTCAGTGGATTAGTTCTTGTTCTCTTGAGAGTCACGGGTCCCTGACCTTTAGTTATTCATTTATTCAAAACCCAATGTTCACTGCATTCCAAATAAGCTGCAATATAATAATCCCACCCTCACTCTAGGGGGCTTTCAATGGAAAGTTTTCTTCTTAGAGAAACATTTTAGCATAGGCCTAAATAAAAGAAAACAAAAGAAAAGGTCTAATTTTTTAGTCGTTGAGGAATTAGACATGGATTTCAACCAAATCCTCTACACATATTATTTGAGTTGAGATGGAAATATGGGAAAAGTTGTTGAAAGAAAGTGTTTAATTGCAGATTCTGACAGCACGTTGCCTGAATCATTAAAAACCTCATCAGGGCTCACAACGTGACATGGAAGTTGCTACTAAATAGATTTTATTGCCAAGTTTCCAGCCTAAAGCACAGTAGGGAAAGGTACAATTATTCTCTGAGCTTACAGTGCATGCTGGGAAAGGTAGTGAGTACCTCGGCTGGTGATGCTTTCCTGGTTGGCCTCGCTCAGGTGGGCTACGCTCCCCTGATTAGATCCGACGCTTGTGCTCTCCCCATCCATAGAGCTCCAGGCCAGCAGTGTCGCCTCAGAGATTGCAAACTGCTGAAGCACACCTGCCAGGTTTTAAAGTAAGAATAAGTGAGAACACGACAGTTACATTTTTGAATACATACGATGTATTGATACTTGTTGTTTGTGTTTTGCAAATGCTACTGCTGTGCAGCTACTGATTGTTCAGGGAATTTTGGGCTAATTGTAATATTATAATTACATTTTCTGACTATTACTTAGTAACTTTCAAGGTGGTTTACTGCCCAGAAAGGTAGTAAAGACATCGTAGGAGGCTGACACAGATGAGAAGAAATTGTTGAATAAAGTTGTTTTTTGCGCACAAAAAGTATTCTCATCACTTTATAACATTAAAAGAACACTTCACCTTTTTATGAAAATAGGCTCATTCTCCAAGTCCCTTAGAGTTAAATAGCGGAGTTTTACCGTTTCTGAATCCATTCAGCCGATCTCTGTATCTGGCGGTAGCTCTTTTAGTATTACTTTTAGAGTGTTCCTTTAAGGTTGGACCACTTGAGTCACATGGACTATTTTAACAACGTCTTTACTACCTTTCTGGGCCTTAAAAGTAGTATATCATTGCAGTCTATGGGACGGTCAGAAAGCTCTCGGATTTCACCAAAAATATCTTAAAGGTCCCGTTCTTCGCGTGTTTTCGAAGCTTTGATTATGTTTACAGTGTGCAATATAACATGAGTTCATGTTTTGCGTGTAAAAAAACAGTATTTTTCACATAACAATTTACTTATCTGTACAGCGCTGTTTTCTCTGTCCTAAAAACGGCCTGAAGATTTCCTTGTTCTATGAAGTCCCTCCTTCAGAAACACGTAACGAGCTCTGATTGGACCAGCGCTTCCCGTGTTGTGATTGGACAGCAGCTTAGCGCACTTTTCCCGGAAAGGTCTCGCCTCTTACCATAACGGGGAGATGCAAGCGCTGAATGCGCGCTCTTCTCCACGTGGGAGAGCAACAAGACCACGCCCCCTATTTTGCGTGTTCTTGTGGGCGGAGGGTTAGTCAACAAACGGTTCTAGTGACGTCATTACATCCCTGCACTTCCTGCTGTAGTCCAAACCGGCCGTTCACTGTAGGCTTTGACAGGGAACTTCTGTTAAATAAAATGTCTCGCTTGGCATTGAACTTTGAGCTTTATCATTTTACAGGTATTATTTATGCTCTAACAGCAACATTTCACACTAACTAAAGTTTGAAAGATGGAATCGCAAAGAACGGGACCTTTAATTTGGGTTCAAAAGTTATTAATAAAAAAAACACTTTTGGGTGAACTAACCCTTTAACCCCTAAAACTACCTGTACTTAAGATATAATTTAGTAATTTATAGAGTTAAAAAAATACACAACTGTTCAAAAGTTTGGGGTCATTCATTTGTATTACTTGCTGAATGTACTTTTATTCAGCAAGGACACATTAAATTGATCAAAAGTTACAGTAATGACTTTTACATTGTAACATCATAATTCTATTTCAAATAACAAATGTTCATTTGAACTATCCATCCAGCCAAGAATCCTGAGAAAAAGTGTTTTCACAAAGCAAAATATTAAGAAGCACAATTTTTTTCAACTTTGATAACAATAAAAAAAAAATATTGATTAAAAAAAAAACAACAACAACATATTAGAATGATTTTTGAAGGATCATGTAACTCTGAAGACAGGAGTAACGATGATGAAAATGAAAATTCAGCTTTGCCATCACAGGAATACATTTTAAAATATATTAAAATAGTTATTTAAAATTGTTGTATTATTTCACAATATTACTGATTTTATTGCAATTAAAATTTTAAAGTTTAGTTCACCCAAAAATGAAAATTCTGTCATTAATTACTTACCCTAATGTCGTTCGTGTCATTCAGAAAGGCCTTCATTGACACCAATGTCATTTCCTCTCTCAAGAACCATAAAGGCACTAAAGACGTCGTTACAAAGCCCATCTCACTACAGTGGCTCTACAATCATTTTATGAAGTGACTAGAACAGGGTTGCCAACTCTCACGCATCTGGCGTGATACTCACGCTTTCAGGCTCTGTGTCACGCTCTCACTCCGCCCAACTCAATCTCACGCCAAATTGCCAAACCTGCTTTTGATATTAAACAAAGCTATAAGCTTTAATTTTTTTAAATGTGTTTTAATGAAATTCAAACAATAAATAGCGTTTTGGCGCTAATGTGGCATAATGTTAAAGCCAGAGGCGTTGAAAAGCGCAAAAGCTCTCGTCTCCCTGCGGTGCGTGCTGGTCACGTGGCCCATGAGCGCTCAATACTTCTAGCGCCGTGCCAATGAATTTAAATGGCTTAAGCGGATACACAACAGTTTCACCATATAGATGTTTGCTGCAAGTTTTGGTAAACTTACAGCATAGTGTTAGTGTTTATTGATTATTAAGTCAGCCATATTTACAGGATCGTTTTTATTATGGAGAGTGATAGAGATTCAACATTGTTAACATTAATGTTATTCTTGCATTTAGCCCTCAGGTATTCCTTACTAATAGGTCACACTCATACTCATTAAATTATATTTATTGAATATTTTGAGGAGATCTTTTGGTACTAAATACTATTTGTGCAACAATTATTTTCAATAAATGACCACTTAAAATATTTTTCTTCTAATATTTGTATTTCTTCTAAAATTTATATTACAATTAGTGTAGTAATTATTATTAAAATAGAGAATTCCAATTCAAAGAGGCAAATTAGAGTCATTTTGTGGCTAAAAAATATTAATGTTTATTTGTAATGCCATTAGGTGCCTTATGGCTCTTTAATAAATATACATGTATCTAATCTAGTTGCTCAAAAATATATTGCAGTCTTTGCATTCTAATAAATATTTAGATATGATGATCAAACACTAGATTTCTTTAAATGTGAAATTTCAAAGCTTAAATAACTTGCATCCTAATCTTTTTAATGAATAATGATACTTATATAAGCAGTCACAAGTGAATATTAAGGAATGGCACATATAATTTGACCCAAGAAATGTTTAAACTAGTGCCAAAACAAACATATTATTATGTACAGTATATATACTAGATATAAACTGATACTGAATCAAGATCAAAAGCATTACCCCCCCCCCAAAACACTGCTTCGTAAAGCCTCAGAGCTTAATGAATCAGTGTATCGAATCAGCGGTTTGCCAGAGTCACTTGATTTTAGCAGTTTGACACGTGATCCAAATCATGATTCGATACACTGATTAATAAGGCTTTGAGGCTTTAAGAAGCTGTGTTTTGAAATCGGCCCATCACTATACAAGTCATTGTTTAGGGGTTTTTTTTGCGCATAAAAACTATTGTAGAATCACTGCAGTGAGATTGGCCTGGGTTGCCTTTTATTGGTCTTGAGAGAGGAACTGACATTGTGGCCAATGGAGGACCGAAGATGAGGTCACGTTCTGAAGATGAACGGCGGTCTTACGGGTGTTGGACGACATGAGAGTAAGTAATTAATGACATAATTTTCATTTTTGGGTGAACTAACCCTTTAAGCATAAGAGATTTCTGATCTTCCAATCTTATCAACCCCAAACTTTTACATTAAAAATAAAAAAATAAATATACATTTCAATTTCTTAAATATTATTACTACTATATCCTACAATTGGTGAATACATCTTAACATGTCTAATAGATTATCTGAAATTATTTATTGATATTTAAAACTTTCATTTTTGTCAGTTGTGTAGAAACTTTAACATGTCCAAGAATTTAAAAGACTGTAATGGACAAATTTGTGGACACAAACAAATTCGGATTCCATCAGTTACTCTCCCACCTAAACATCACCTGACTGTTGAAATACTATAAAGTATTTGTCATCTCGGATATGGTGTTATGAATAAGAGATAGCAGCAAACATCCCAGACACATGCCCGGCATTCTCAGTGTCATAAATAAGGTATGATGATGCATCCAGGCTGATTCACTGCATTCAGCGGCAGCCATGCAGGAGCAGGTGAATTTAATGTGGATAGTGCTATTTCTCACACCTGATGCTGTACGAAATAACAAGACTGCATATTCAATACAGTAGCCTACATCATCCTAAAGCATAAAGGTTCACAACAGAAGATTCATGAAAGGTGCACTCAGTATTTTTGTATACTATGTTGATAGCCGATATGGTTTGTCGGGGACTTATATTGGTGTGAAAGCAGCATCAGCAACAGTTGTCACAATGCTCTATTCCCAGTAAGTTCGCTTCAAAACAATTAGTGATATGTATTCATGTAGTGAGTAAGGTTCAATTTGAATAGTGATGTGAGTACATTTTGTCAGAAATAAATTGAATCTCAGGAATCTTTTCTACAATTGTATTAGTGTTAAAGGTGCACTATGCAACTTTCCGTCCACTGGAGGGCGCCTATTCTAAACAAAGGCATAGTTTGATGATGCAGTGTGAGCGCAGTATCTTGGGATATGTGGTCTTCACCTCACAGCCGGTGGAAAATGCGGTTATTAACGTTACTATAGTGTAAAGCAGAGCAGAGTGATGTGGAGCTGAGTACGGGCCCTGGAGCGATTGTTACACAAACACACCAATGTGTGTACCGGGACTTTTATTATGACGGGACGGGACACAGTCGCCGGGCGCCTGCACTTCCACTTTTTCCGGACATGATTAGGTAAAGCAGCTCTGTTTATCATATTAGATACATTTAAGTGTGTTTAAAATTTTGTTATAACGTTACTCTGTGCGCTGCTTTCGCTCGGCGCTGCTGTGACATGTTCACACTGCTAAGAGTAAAGCACATAAAACTGAGGGTAAGGCAGATATGACGCGATTGACAAGCGACTCGCTCAAACGCTATGCTGAAACATCCCGGTCCTTTTTTAAAATAGCAATTTTCTCACAATTTACAAATAGTTGGAAACATTTGGGCTATTGTAAGAACTCAACTGAACAAAATATATAACACTGGCCTAGTGGTTTTTGGATATTTTACTGCAAAAATACTACATAGTGCACCTTTAAGCAGTTTTGAGACAAATAATGGTAAATTATATTAAAAAAAATAATAATATTTTGATTATAGGTAAATATACACAAATTTATATTTTTTTAAAGTTCTTTTCCATGTTGAGTGGAAATAAAAAAATAATAAACATTTTTAGAAGCTGAATAAAGGAATGGATTGCATCCATCTAAATTACTTGCAATATACTAGAATATATATTGATCAAACCCCCTTAAAATTATTTTTTATCATTTACTCACTCTCATGTCTGACCAAATATGTATGATTTTCTTGTGTCTGTTAAACATACATTTTAAAGAACACAACAAAACCTTTTCAGTTCCCATTGACTTCCATTGTATTTTTTTGTACAATGGAAGTCAATGGGAACTGAAAATGTTTGGTTACCAACAATCAAAATATATTATTTTATGTTCCACAAACGAAAGACAATCATGTGTTTAACACATTTAAATTATTACTGTAATAATGAAAATAATAACTATAGTTATTTTAAAGGCGTTTAATAAAGGTTAAAAAAGGAATGATTAACTCTTTCCCCACCAGCATTTTTGATAATTTTCACAAAAGTTTCATGGCCCCCAGAATATTTTGTTATATGAATATCTGAATATGCAATATACAAATAATAGACTCTGTTTTTTTTCTGTTTTTTCATTTCTTCAAAGAGTACATCCAGATCGGATTCAGAATGATAATCAAAACATAGATTGAGTAGATCAAGTCCATCAACACCCTCAAAGCTTCTAGCTCCTGGGTCGACATTTCATTCAGTAACGTTAGGCAGTTTTTTACGTTACATTACATTAGTTATTTTAGATATTCATCTGCTTACATATGATATTGCATGTTTTTGCTTCTTATTCGCATGTGTTTTGATCAGGAGATTCTGTATTTTTTCAGAAGATGCGTTATAGTGCCCCCTACCATATAAAAGTGAAAACACGGATCACCAGAAAATTCCACCAGGGAAGCGTTGTCTCACAACAACTCTCAAAAGTGTTGTTTCTTTACTAGTACTGATGTAAAATCTAGTCACTAGTACTACTCACTATGTAAAAATGCATTAGGTATAGGGTTAGGTTTAGCTTACTTTTGAGCTCTAGATTCTGTGTGGGCCTTTCTCTTACTCTCTATTGAACTGTTTGTATGTTTCTCTCACCTGCAGCAAAGCGAGCCTCCTTCTCTCCATCACTGAGGTCGCTGTATGCGTCATTTTCCAGCTTGCGCTCTTGTTGAAGGTGCAGACTGGAGGTGCGTCCCCCTACTGTGCCCCCCGCGCCCACCGTCTGCATGCCCCAGCTCTGCCACTCAATCATGTGCGCCACGCGCCCCTGGGCCATCAATGTTGGCTTTGTCACCTTGTCCTTCATAGAGCGAGACACCCCTGAAGTGGAAGAATAGACAGGGGGTGGACAGCGAGAAGAAGTGTTTTAGATTAGGGAGAGAGAGGGGGGAAAAAACAAGAAAATTAAGTAAAATATCTTTACAGTCCAAGGTCGCACCTGGTCAGAAACTAGTGCCGCATCCGAAATTGCAGACTGTATAGTAGGTACTACATTTGGTTTAAAAGCTACTTCGCAGACATTAAAAAGTACTTTCTATACACACTCACCTAAAGGATTATTAGGAACACCATACTAATACTGTGTTTGACCCCCTTTCACCTTCAGAACTGCATTAATTCTACGTGGCATTGATTTAACAAGGTGCTGAAAGCATTCTTTAGAAATGTCGGCCCATATTGATAAGATAGCATCTTACAGTTGATGGAGATTTGTGGGATGCACGAAGCTCCCGTTCCACCACATCCCAAAAATGCTCTATTGGGTTGAGATCTGGTGACTTTGGGAGCCATTTTAGTAGAGTTGAAGACATTGTCTTGTTCAAGAAACCAATTTGAAATGATTCAAGCTTTGTGACATGGTGCATCATCCTCCTGGAAGTAGCCATCAGAGGATGGGTACATGGTGGTCATAAAGGGATGCACATGGTCCGAAACAATGCTCAGGCAGGCCGTGGCATTTAAACAGTGCCCAATTGGCACTAAGGGGCCTAAAGTGTGCTAAGAAAACATCCCCCACACCATTACACCACCACCAGCCTGCACAGTGGTAACAAGGCATGATGGATCCATGTTCTCACTCTGTTTATGTCAAATTCTGACTCTACCATCTGAATGCTTCAACAGAAATCGAGAATCATCAGACCAGGCAACATTTTTCCAGTCTTCAACTGTCCAATTTTGGTGAGCTTGTGCAAATTGTAGCCTCTTTTTCCTATTTGTAGTGGAGATGAGTGGTACCTGTTGGGGTCTTCTGCTGTTGTAGCCCATCCGCCAGGTTGTGCGTGTTGTGGATTCACTAATGCTTTGCTGCATTCCTCGGATGTAACGAGATGGATGTTTTTCCCTTTCTTTGTAAACCCTAGAAATGGTTGTGTGTGAAAATCCCAGTAACTGAGCAGATTGTGAAATACTCAGACCGGCCCGTCTGGCACCAACAACCATGCCATGCTCAAAATTGCTTAAATCACCTTTCTTTCCTATTCTGACATTCAGTTTAGAGTTCAGGAGATTGTCTTGACCAGGACCACAACCCTAGAGGCATTGAAGCAACTGTCATGTGATTGGTTGATTAGATAATTGCATTAATGAGAAATTGAACAGGTGTTCCTAATAATCCTTTAGGTGAGTGTAGTATGAATGTGTGAGGTATAAATAAAATTTGCATGTACTACATCCACCATGTTGTCATTGTCATGTGACCTATAGTCGCACCTCCATTCATTAATCCTCTCCCGTGGTCTCATGGGATAGTAAATTGTCTATCATATGCACACTTCGCTCAGCTCACATACAGTTTTTCTCCTACTATATAGTATGGAAGTAGGCATATTCGGACGCAGCACAGGGTTGTGGGATGGTGTAACATGGAAAATAGGAATAGATTAGCATGCTCAGAGGTTGCACTACAAACAATCATGAACTGTTAGCTCTTAAGGCCTGAGTTAAAAAGTGCTCATCATAATTTATTTTTGTCTGTCATAATTTAGTTTTGCTAATTATTATATAGAAGTGTCATCCACTGTCCCAGTGGTTTTTAATTCTAGAGACACTCTGCTCTGCACATTTTCTGTCTCTCTTATCTGAAACACTCAAGGTTGTTTACACAGTTTTCTACTAAAAATGAAAAAACTTTTTAATGTGCTTTTTGCTGTTCATTTACACAACAGTGTTTTGGGGCCTGAAAATGCAAACTTTAAAGGTTTTTTCAAAGTGCACGTTTTTGAAAACGATATCGTATATATCATCTCCTTGCAAACTGCAAAAATAATAATGTGTGAAACCATGATGTCGTGCATTTCGTGTTCTATAGGCGTGTAGTTTCTTTACAAAGTGATGTCGCCAACTACTGGCCTAAAAGCATATTACAGAATTGTTTTTTGTGGATCCGGGTGGTCTTGGTGATACTGTAGTCGTTTTTACGCGAAAAACAGTTATAAGTACATTGTTGTCATGTAAACTTGCCCTTAGTTCAGTTCACAAAGCTCTTGTCTAATGAACTGATGATCTGAATCAGGTGTGTTCAATAAGAGAGACAAACAAAATGTGTAGAGCGATGGGATACATGGCAAAGACCATTTATCATGTATGCCCCTTTTTTAACCTATGAGTTTTTACACTCTTGTAATTTACTGGATAAGGATTTAAGGACGATAGCAAGGTCCAACATCAAGGACGATAACTATATTGATAACAAAGATATAGTTCTCTACGATATCGTTGGATTTTATCCAGCTGATAAACAATAGAAACATTCAGCCAATCAAAATCAATCCTGCAGTAATGAGCTTGAGCATTAAAGTGACAGACAAGCATGAGCTTAGAAGAAATAAAACGATATCGTCCTCTAGTGTGGACACATATAGTTATCTTTATTGTTCTTGGTGTGAACAGGCCTTAAATATAAGAATGTCAAATTACGTTTTCATTCTTAATTTTTACCACCAATATTTTTATTTTTGCCATGCCCATGGCACTTTAAGATTGTATTCATTTATAAGCACTTTCTAAAAGTGAAATTAAGAAGGCTATGTAACTATGCTATTGTAAAATAAAAAATCAACTAGATTCTTTTTTTATTAATGTATTTAATGTTTTAAATATTTTTGTCTAACCCAAATTTTCAGTGTAAAATGATTGTGCTGGTGAGATAAGTAAATGAAAATTACCTCCATAATGAGATGGTTATGGTATGGAAAAATAAATAATCAAGTTTTAGTGACAATGGAAATTTGAAATGACATCTTTCCACACTAATGCAGATCTACACACCATAATAGCTAACAGTCTCTTTTACTAGTTTTAGCAGTTTCTCTTTTACTAGTTTTAGCTTATTCAATGAAGCTACATCTGTAATAGACTAAACCTTGGCTGTAACGATCTGTTTGATAACCATGAATTCTGTGTGGAGCCCTTATATAAAATACTGAGAAGGAAATAATGAATTGCTCTTTGCTACTTAAATAGTCAATATTTCAACCAGTGCATTACATACAGAGCTATATCAGAGATTTCTCAAGTTCTTATGGAATGATGATTATATGAATTAATTAAAGTTCAAGAAGAGGATCTTTCATTTAGGGCTAACACACCGCACTGCATGTAACAGTACGAAAACACGAAAAAAAACAGGAGTCTGAGAAACAACAATATTAAAAGACAACACACTGATTAAATCTCCGCACTTCACTCCATGGGCATTTTACATACACAAACCTGCCTCTCCCATCAACCACCTCTTAGGATAAAATGGAAAGTCATATGACAATGCATTGTGGAAAGCATATCGCTTACTTGTCAGGGATCTATTCTTATTTGGATATTGGAATTCACCAATGGCACGAGCCATTGGAGAGCATTGTAAATGGAAACGGGTGGTGAAAAGGGAAACCCACAAGGGTCCATGTTGGCTCCATCTCAGTCTGGAGTCAACATGGGGTCAGTTTACCATTTGACAGGACAGACACACACCTGACACACCTGTCAGAGAGGACTTAGCCAGAGCGCCGATTCCATAGGCATTGGAGTTCCGCTTCTTCAGCCGAGGGAGGATTGAGGTTGTGTCCTCCATGGACAACTGAAATGAAGGAAGGCATTCAAGAGAGAAAAATGGGACAGAAAACAGGAAAGATGGAGAAATAGATGGTTTGTGTGGAGCGTGAGGCGCCCAGAGCAGAAATGAAATGCAAAATTTGGAGTATGGCATTTTATGGAAAGGAAAGAGGTGACGAGAGAAGTTAGGTAAAAAGTTAGCACAGTGGTTGCTAGAGGTTGTGGAACTACATTTCCCAACAGCCTTAATCTTTGTCCATTTGCATGATGGGAAGTGTAGTATTTTGCCATTTAAGCCCGCAATAAAGTCTAGCTACTACAGCACACCAACAAGTCATCGCAAAAGAGAGGCAGATCAAACAAGGGAATGGGGTGTGAGATAGAGGACATCTGTGATTTAGAGGAAATAACGAAAGGAAAGGAATGGGAGAATGATATTCACAACACTTACATTGATTCCATCCCATGAAAAGTCTGTTCGGCCATGCTGAGAGAGAGGAAGGAGGGATGGGGAAAGAAAGGGATGGGGATAGACAGAGAGAAAGAGGAGAAAATAGCAAGAGAGACGGCCACAGAGAAAGGAGGAGGGAGAGGGAGATCGTGACAGAACAAGGCATTTTTAAAAACATGTGAAGTTGAAGAAGTAGAGAAATAAAAAAAATAAAACCTAATTCTGAGGAGCCAATTCTTGGCTGGACTAAAGGAGAGGTGAAATAAAGAAATAGTACAGTTAAATATGAAATTCAGTCATTATTTGCTCATCTTCAGGTACATTCCTTTCTTTGGCCTTGTTTTCACCTGGTATTAAGATTTGTTTTGGTCGATCGGATCACAAGTGGACAACTCTAAATACAGGTGTAAACAGGGTCTAAAACGTTTTGAGCTTGTCCAATTTCGACCACTTCCTTAGACCGAATTGCTTTCGTATAGTGTAAATGCACATGTGGTCGAATGTGTTCAACAGCAACAAAAGACAACCTACTCTCCACCTGACCTAATGGATAAAAATTATGGGAAGCGGCTAGTGGGATTTAAACTTATTTGGCTGAAGACCCAAGTTTGGTTTGAAGACGAAAAACATACAAAACACAATATTCTCTCACCATTCCTGATTTCTAACACGCACTCACCCTGTTTAGCGTGGTCTTGTGGCTTTTAGAACAGAAACTAAAACTTCTGCTATTCGTATGTTTTTGATTTTTTTGTCTTCTCTGCCCATAGACCCTCCCCTCGAAGAAATCGGGACAGAAGTGGTTGAAAGTGGACAAAAGAGATGGATTAAAACACCAGGTATAAATGGGTATTTGTCTCCCTCGTCTACTTGTAATCCGATCGACCAAAACGCATCTTAATACCTGTGTAAACAGGGCCTTTGTTCTTTCAAGTACAAAAGAAGAAATTCAGAAGAATGTACTGGTCGCTGCAGTTACAATGAACTGAAACTGAAGCTTTCAATTACCACAAAAGTATCATAAAAACTGTCAATACTTCTGTCTAAAATGCCTTCTGCGTGAAAGCTCTGTGTGATGAACTAACCACAATGCCTTTCCGGTGACCAGATCACCGAGATGAATAAGAACCGGATCAGCCTCATTCAAAATGGTTTTGTGAACTGAGTCAATTGATTCATTGAAAACATCAGACTCTAAAGAAATGTAAATTGGACATTACTAAATCCTCTCATGATCTTTCTTAAGGGCGCAAAAGAAAGCTAGTGCATATGTCAAGATTTTCAGTAAATAATAACTTTTTCCCCCAGCAAATTCTGGTCTGTTCACATAAAGATGATAAATAATTGAAAGCTTCAGTCCATGTTTACTGTCATAGAATGGAAAAGAGCAGCCAGAAGATTATTTTAAATTTCTCGTTTTGTTTTAAAAAGGGCTATTGAAAAAAGGGTGAGTAAATAATTATAGAATTTCTATTTTTGGGTGAATTCATTTAACTTTGTTTTGTTCTTATGTACTATCAATGACAGTTTGATAGTGGCAAGAAAATATCTAGAATTTAATATTTGCAAAACAAAATATGAGAGGTGCTTAAAAATCACAGCCACAAAGGTGGTTGCAAAGTTATTCTGAATTGTTTCATAAAATTACTATGGCGTTAGTAGCATGTTCTGGGTGGTTGTTAGGTGGTTCAAGTCAGAAGAGCCTATCTTAAAGATGACATCCTGGTACCCATGGCTCAGGTCCTCAATTAGTCTATGAAAGTTTGATCAGTTTCATTGTCTGTCTGGTGAAAATCACACAATTGTTTAGAAAAGTAATAGCACATCCCTCCTCAACAAGCCGCAAGATTTGACGTATCACTCATGTCTGTAGCAGAAACGGTGCAGGATGAGTGATATTCCGAAGTTTAATACTTAAGGTTTAGGTTTTGTTCAAATCCCTAATCTTAAGTATGAGCAATAGTATGATAAAGTATGATTGTGAAGTTTGCTTTGGCAGACAGACAGACAGACAGACAGACTACTACTAAATTCTACATGAAAATCTAGGACCTCACACCCTAGACAGACTGATTGACAGATAAAAGCGATGTGCAAAGCTTAAACTTATAGCAAGACAATTCCTATAGCCTTTAAAATAGAATCTGTAGTATGATTGTTTTATAACAGCACTGCCACAGTAATAAAGCAAACACTTGTAGTCACTCTGTGTTGTAGACATGGTTGGGCATTTAGTGAATGCTGTAATAGACTGTCGAGTACAGTACACTTACTATTTTTACCAGTGTCAATAGTAAAGAGATACACTAGGCAGGGAGGTTCAAGGGCTGAGATCAGTGCTAACTTGCTTTGTATTTCTAGCACAAAAGCTTCTGGATATGCATTTTTTTCCACAGGTGCTTAGAAGGTGATTTGCTCTCAGTATTTGTGGATTGAATTAGATGATGAGTAGCCTAAAATTAAATCAAAGTAATGTTAAAACTATTTGAGAACCTCCTGAAGAACACAAATTTAAAACCCCAAATCAAAATGAACACTATTTACTTTCAACAGATCAGCAAAGGGATATTTTTTGTTGCTTTTTTCAAAATGATAAGAAGAGCCTATCTGTGATATGAAAACACTTTCCGGTGTAGCAAACTTTTGAATGATGCTTTTTGTAGGTTACATAAGTGGCGTCTCATTTTGAGCCCTGCGTTCTCCAAAGGTCACATTTGTCGGCTGCATACGCCATCGAGGTAACTCTTAGATTGCAAAATAATACAGAAACACTAACAGTAAATTTTGTTATGCCAACTTTTCTTAAATAAGGCATCCTCGATGATGTAAGCAGCTTACAAATGGGACCTCCGAAGGAGGCAGTAAATAGTTACACCAGTAGGGGGTGACGCGTGATCATCTTCATAAGGGAGTCATATGCACCAATAAGTGTATTCGACTTGAAGCAGCTTGCGCGATCGTATGCCAACAATGTACCGCGAGAGCGATTAAAGGGTAACTAAACCCTAGAACAACTTTTTTTAGTTAATGATCTGCAAGAATGGAGCTTTATTATTATTGTTCATTGAGTCGAGTAAATGTTTTGACAGTTGGGTTTAAAGTGTTTAAATTCTATAATATATGGTGTAAAAACGTCTTAGTGCTGCCCTCTTAAGGTTGAACGGCTACTGCAGTTGAATTTTCCTATTGGACGTTATGGTACTTCGTTACATAGGTTTGTACTTCCAACGGCTCACTACCACGCCCCTGGCGGGAACTCACAACGCCCCTGGCGCAGCTCACCACGCCCCTGGTATAAAAGCATCCTGTTTCAGTTCAAAACCTCTGTAGCAGTGTTGCCAACTTGGCGATTTTGTCGCTATATTTAGCGGCTTTTCAGACCCCTCTAGCGACTTATTTTCAAAAAAGCGACTAGCGACAAATCTAGTGACTTTTTGGACAAACTTCAGCTACTTTAGTTTACAAATGTCGCCAGTACTGTCCTGCGAGCGCGAGGTCTTTTTTCAATATTAGAAGGTCATGTATTTAATTATAATTGTACATGACGTGCATAATCCTGCACATGACGTGAAATAAAAAAAGTTAATTGTGCGCACGATTTACTACTTCGTTCCCTCAACTTACTAAACCGTCCACACAATTTACTAATTTGTTACCTGTTCAATAAACCGCACACACAATCTATAAATCGGGGGAACGGATTAGTAAATCACGCGCACGATTTAGCCTATTTTTCGCCTGCATGTCATGTGTGGGACTCCGTATAATCATATATAAAATGAATATCCTGTTTCTTTCAGAAATAAGTCACTTTACATATCTAAAGTCATTTGTTTTTTTGTCATTATGGCTCTATGTAAAATGACCTCAAATCTTGTCACACTGAATATAACTTGCTTTCTTATTTTTTATATTCAGTCAGTTACTTCAGAACCATAAAGGGGTGACAAAGATGACAGAGGTGTATGTATTTTATTAATAAGAACATACTCATGAAGAGACCTTTTGAATTTCATATTTTCTGTCTTCATGTAGCAAACCTCGTGTCTGATAATGGAATCAGCTTCAAAGCTTAGAAAAAAGAGAGAGGGAGGAAATCTCATATGTATGCTTTGTGTGAGATAAAAATGAATGTGCTTACTCGTTCAGATTTAGCAACAGTATGTAGGAAGACAGAGACAAGAGAAGACGAAGAAATAAAAGCAAGCAATGTGACGTGTCATTTGTGATACTGAGCATCCATTGAGCAAAATCATCATCTTACCCTTAAGTACAGACTCAGAATCAGTCAGTGTCACTGCAGCTGAAGGCAAATACTGTAAGCCTACTTTCTGGGTCAGTTCTTAAGAATGTGAGGCGTTGGAAGTTTGGAGCACACAAACTTAACCAAAAATAAATGCTAACGACTAGAACAGCAAAACTACAAGCCCGTTCTGGTAAGCTCCAGCTACATGCTGTTAACTAGGCTAATGTGCTAGCAATGTTTTTCTGCGTTTATGGAGGAGAGCTGGCTCACTTCCATAACGGAGATAATCTCTTCCTGTTCTGGACACCTTAGCCCCCATCTTGGAGCAGGATGCTATTTTTCCCTAATGAGGAATTTGTGGTGTGGTGTGTCATAGCATGTCAGCTCTGTTAAGAGATTTGGTTCATTTAAAATGAATGTTGGTGCAATCGGCAGCTCCCTTACCTGTTCCCCATCTTTCTGCACAGGAACTCCATCTGCTGCTGGAGAGAGAAAAGAGACGCAAGGAAATTATAGCAGGGTGCTTTGAGACTCAAAGAGAAAAAGTAATAGCAGTTCATATATGTTGTTATTGGAAGAGTATGTGGCTACAATATATTTAAAAAAAGTCTATATATTTAAAAAAAAATCTAAAAATGATATGACGAATTTACCAATTTAATCAATGTCATCTAATTGGTCGCACTGTGTTACAAGAAGAAACTAAGCGAAGCATTAGATTGACTAAAGATGATCATAAATTGTAATCTACACTACATGTGACAATATGGGACAGTCATGGCCTAATGGTTTGACAGACAGGCTGGAAATGTGTGTGCAATAACGTAAATGGTTAAATGCAGAGGATTTACAATAGGTTACCATACTTGGCCTTGAAATCATATCACTGTCACTTTCACAATATATATGTGATAGTAGGGAAATAATATAATATTTTATTCACAGTTATGGGCAAGCAAGTGTAAATGCTCACAGCTGGCACTGTGAAGCCAATTAAAAAGAATGCAGAAATAGGTAACAAAACTTTCAATTCTCATGTTGCATATAGAGAAGTGTGTAATGCTATAAAATATGCAGCTTGAAAATGAATCCATAAAGTAAGATTTGATGTAAGAAAAGACAGACAACTCTCATTCACAACAAAGAGAGCAAATAGAGTAATGACAAAAACAGAAGCATCTTCTAGAATTATTTCACATTAGACGTATTCATAGCAAACATGAATACAGCCAATATTATAATAGGTTGTTGGAAGTTTAAGTTATATAAGTTGTTGTAAGATTAATTATTCTGTAATATGTGTTAATAAATGATACATTAATAGCATAATTTGCAGTTTAGGCATATTCAATTTTAAATAAAATGTTGAATGGCTATAATTATTCACAGAAGGTAAAAATGTAGTTCAATGTAAACATTTATGATAATTTTATCATTCGGTGCAATAAGTTTAAATATTAGTTAAAATATTTTAATTGATTCATAACCTTTATCTATAGCAGTTGTCTAGTTGCAACATCTAATATACACCCACCAGCCACTTTATTAGGTATACCTGTTCAACTGCTTGTTAACATTAATATCTAAAAAGGTCTGAGTATTTCAGAAACTGCTGATCTACCAGGATTTTCACACATAACCATCTCTAGAGTTTACATAAAATGAGCCAAAAAAAGAGAAAATATCCAGTGAGTGGCAGTTCTGTGGGGGAAATTATTTTTGTTACTGCATACTGCATCAATTACAAGTTCATGGCTGTGTAAAAGAAGGCTCCGGATACTGAAAATGGCCAGCCTGCAGTTCAGATCTTTCACCCATAGAAAACATTTGGTGCATCATAAAGAGGAAGATGCGACAAAGAAGACCTAAGACAGTTGGCTTGTCTCCTCAGTCCCCAGATGTTTGCAGATGTTTGTTATAAAAAGAATAGGGGATGCCACACAGTGGTAAACATGGCCATGTCCCAATTATTTTTAGATGTGTTGAAATTTAAAATCAACTTATTTTCCCCTTAAAATGATACATTTTCTCAGTTTAAACCTTTGATATGTCATCTATGTTGTATTCTGAATAAAATATTGAAATTTGAAACTTCCACATCATTGCATTCTGTTTTTATTCACAATTTGTACATTGTCCCGGTTTTTTTTAGAAAGACAACAGTAACTCATTACAACTAAGATATGAAAAAAGCATCTCTGAATGCACAACACGCCAAACCTTGAAGCAGATGAGCTACAGCAGCAGAAAACACACCAGGTGCCAGTCCTGACAACTAAGAACAGGAAACGGAGGTTACAATTCAAGGTGGCTTGCCAAAATTGGAAAATAGATGATTGGAAAAAACGTTGCCTGGTCAGATGAGTCTTGATTTCTGCTGCGACATTCAGATTGTAGGATAAGAATTTGGCATACACAACATAAAAGCTTGGATCCACCCTGCTTTGTATCAACGGTTTAGGTGGTGTAATGGTGTGAGGGACATTTTCTTGGCACACTTTGAGTCCCCTAGTACCAATTGAGTATCGTTTAAATGCCAAAGCCTGAGTATTGTTGCTGTCCATGTCCTTTATGACCACAGTGTACCATAACATGCCATGTCACAAATCATCTCAAACGGTTTTTTGAGCATGCCAATGAGTTCATTAATACTCAAGTGGCTTTCACAGTCAGTTCTCAATCCAATAGATCACCTTTGGTGGTGACATGGATGCTATCATGTCAATATGGACCAAAATCTCTGTGGAATGTTTCCAGCACCTTGTTATCTATGAAGAATTAAGGCAGTTCTGAAGGCAAAACCCATTACTAGCAAGGTGTACAATAAAGGGGCCGGTGATTGTATACATGCAACAGCAAAATAAACCAGCAAATAGTAAAAACAAAAACAAAAAAAAACACCTAAACACATCACTGGACATCAACTTATTACAGTTAATCTGTACATAAACAAGACCTTATGCTCCATCATAGCCATTTCCTGCTATTGTTCACTGTGAATATTATTTTAAGCGAAAGGCACCTTATGGAATCTCTAGTAATGAGAGCAAATGGTTAGGGCCATTAACAATAGAAAATGATTGCACTGAATGCATAATTGAATCAGATCTCAACACCATTCACCTGCCTACGTTCATGCTGTTCTTTCATTATAAGCACAGCTTGACCTACTGATAAAACACTACAACAATAGAGAAAGAGAGAAAGGAAGACTACATGTGGAGGTGGCAAGGCAGAGTTAAACAGGAATTCAAGTAAACAGAAAAGAGAGTGACAAACTAATTTTTCTAGCCCCCAGCAACTGTAGCATAAAATTGTTATAGATTCCATTAGTTCTCATGCATTGGCCCACTTCATAAGTGCCCTAATAACATAATTAAATAGTTATGCAGTCCATCACATAAAAAATGGTGGGATAAAACAGATACAGTGGAAAACAGGTCACCTGTATTCAGGCCTCTTTCTGAATGATTAACGAATCCTATCCTTTTATTTATTTATTTTGCTCCTTCCTTACACAGACTAATCCTGATTCTGCAAAAACTCAATTACAGAAGGCCCTGTGCTAATTAAGCTTAAATACAGTTATGGTCTCAGGGTGATTCTCACATTATTAAATGAGTAATATTCTTTCATAGTCGGCCCTGACACGGGCTGGGATGTGTAACCTTAAACTGTGCTAATTATGAGGGATATTTAGAAAGGATTTTGGTGTTGGTGTCCTTTCTTTTTTTAGAGATGGTGTAATGATTATAGATAAACTTCTTGCACCAGATGCACTGTTTTAATTAATTAGACAATATGGATATAGATGAGATTGAAAACAAGTGTTGTTAAACTGATTTCAGAGCAGATTAAAGCTACACTATGTCACTTTTTCGTCCGCTTGAGGTCGCCTATTTAAAACAAAGGCGTAGTTTGATGACGGCAGGTTTGACTTCACAGCCGGTGGAAAAGAATCGGGATAGGACTCGGACAGAAATCACGTTCATGGATGCGTTATTAACATTACTGTAGTATGATGCAGAGCAGGACAGAGTGTTGAGGAGCTGAACAAGGCTGCTGGAGCAATTGTTAAGCAACACACACCTCACGAACAGCGGGACTTTTATTATGACGGGACACAGTTGTCAGCCATGTACAAAATGATGTACATGGTAATCATCAGAATATCTCTTCTCCAGTCTCTGTTCGAATCCAATAGAGGGAATGCACGTGACGTCACCATCAGGTGGAGCGACTGCAATTACACCCTACTGAGTGGCAAAAAGACTGAGAGGCAGCACTGGTTTAGCGTGAATGCAGCAAAAACACACAAAACCAGGCCCGGCGCCAGAGGAGGGGTAGGGGGAGGCTTGTCCATGAACCCCATGTTCCGAGCTTGAGATGGACTTGATAATAGCGTGTAATTTTTTTTCACTCAAACCACTGCCAACTTGCTGCTGCGTCTGTTTTAAGAGGGAAACGCTGCCCATAACTGCTTGTCTAGGATCTGTAATCCTCCGTAAGAATTTGTAATAATAGCATATTTTTGCGAAAAGGAGCTAGCAAATGATCCAGTGTGTATCTGTATTTGCACTCGTCAAATGATTGATGACTGATCAGTTATAAGTAATCATGTCGAAATCAGGCTCATAAAAATGTCAGGGAAACATGATTCCTTGCTGCATGTCATTATCCATGGATCACTTAATCTGTGGTAAATTGTAGGGAACACTATATGAAACCCAAACTTTAGTTTAAACTTACATTGTTTGCTCAACTCGTGTTTTCCTTTATATACTCCGGTCAGGCAGCAGCACTTCTGCCACTCAGCCCCGGCTGAGGGGGCGTGTTCCGGCGGGAAAGTGACATTGATGCATTCCCTCTATACCTAGCGGACAATCCTCCCAAAATGGCGGAAGGGGGAGTAGGCCTGGGGGTAGGATGCAGTATCGTGACGACATCTCATTCTGCTTGTCAACATTTGTGTGTTTACTCATAGTTTATGAGGACATTATTTAGTTTATGGACTATTGTATGTGACTAAACCTTAGCAGTAGCAAGCGGAACGGGTTTGCATGTCAGACTAGTGTTTACATAGAACAACAATGGAATAGTAGCACATTTGAATGAAAAAGAGCACTTTGTGTGAATGGCGTTCAACACCTATAGTGGTCAGCTAAACAAATATTTAAACACACACCATACATCGCATGCTCCATTGATAAATTAACTATGCACGATCGTGTTGTTTACTGATGTGTATGTGACGATATGTTTTCTGTGTGTTTTAGTTGCATCAAGATCAACGCGGTTTGGCTATGCTAGGCAGTTAACTAAATTGTTTTATACTTCTCCAACAAACAACCATGAAGGGGCGAACCTGTCCACAACCTGTCCACATATACAAAATATGAGCAACGGTTACAACAAATGCTTTATTTCCACTTTTCAAATATATTCTTCGTCTTTATTGACGATAAACACCTTTCCGATTGGATATGTGATGAGAAAAAGGAAGTACATCGATTTCGGCAAAAGCCGGATTCGAATCGTGGCTTGAATTGTGTCAAAACTTAGTGCAGCAAACCCCTACACTATCACAATTGACAAAATCACCTGGTGTCTTCCTAGTCTTACAGAATGAACCTGCGTTTGCAATTGAAAAGTCTTGGATGGGTTCTCTCCTGCGTCAATGCGATTTTTTTTTTAAAAAGTCCTTTTTATAGAATTTTAAAACGATGCTGTTTCTCTATCACACAACTGCAAATTACAGGCTAAGTGAATAGATAAACGCAATTCATGAAGTCACAGGCGGGATCCTCGTAAAATACATGAGGCAACCTATTGCCTAACACAACTGTCAATCAAACATTATGCAAAAAAACATGATGAAACTACATTTGGCCATCTAACCAATCTAAGACCATTGCATTATTCGGAGGGATGGGCTTCATAGAAGCAGGAAGCAATTGAGCCGTTCAAAGGACAGTGGAGACAGCGGTGTGGAATAAAGGTAAAATATAAGAAAAATACAGTGTTTAAAAACCCAAACCAAGCCTAGAAAAAAACCCACAGAACCACCCCTTTAACTTGGGAATCCAAGTAACAGTGATTGTGTTCGATACTAAAGTGTTACCAAAAATACATTTTTTGTCACATATTTAAATTACACATACATAAATTATTGCAGCACCTCTCTTCACTTTTTGTCTGAAACATTCTTTGGTTACGGTCTCTATGAAGTCCCTCGTTTTGAAAAGAGCAGTGTTCTTTGATTGGTCGGCTGGGTAGTTGCATAGGCTGTCAGTGTTACGGGTTTGGAACGACATGAGGGTGAGTATTTAATGACATAATTAACATTTTTGGGTGAACTATCTCTTTAAGAAAGTTGAAATAGTAAAAAAGCATAGACCATTTTAACTTAGCAAGTAGCAAATTATGTTTCATGGCTGTGATGTAAAATTAAAGATTATTTGCTATTTAAAAAAGTGATGAGCCTTTCGATATGTCCCGTCCCATCTTCCAATGGAAAAAAATGCCAACAAAATAAATAAAACTTCTTTTTATAATAATATCCTGCATTTTTATAAGTAATTACATTCATTTGTATATGAAGTTATCATGCATTACTAGAATAATCAGTGCAACCAAATATATGCCTGATTTTTGTGTTATACAGAGAATGAAGAAATAGAAAGCAGTGCAGTTAGAAATTTGAGAGGGGAACTGTTAGTTGATCTCTATGTCTGGATGACAGAGTAGCTCTGTGGTCTCTGGAGTGATGGCTAACATTGTGACACACTGACCTACTGATACACTAACGTCAGACATTTTATTCTGTCCCTTCAGACATTACACTCTAAAAAATAATTCAGTGGCTTAGTAAATATCACAGTAATAATTAACTTTATTAACTAAAACCATCAAGTAAATTATATTGAGAGATTTATTAAGTTAAACATACCAAAATAATTGACTAAAAATCCAACAGTTAATTTTGTCTAAAATTTATAGTTATATTTAAGTTTTTTTCACTAAAATAATTTAGTATTCAAATAACCAATTATTTATTTTAAATATACTTAATACATTTGCGAAATTTATTTCAAAATATTTGAGAATGGAGAATTAAACCGATCTGTTTCAAGAACCACAAATATTACTTAATTAAAATCAAGATTATTAATATTTAACACACACTGAAGAAATTGAGTAAATTTACTCGATTAAAACAATACACCCCTCCCCCACCCTCTGACGCGACGACAGCTCGACGGTTGAGTGAGTGCGGATATTTGAATTCTCCTCAGTCACCAGAGCAGTTTCTTCTTCTCAGCGTCGCAGAATTGGGGCATTTCCTCGGTGAAATTCAGGTTTGTATGTTTTTTTTTTATCTATATAATCATTACTGTGCTAAAAGGCATTTTATTTAATTCAAAACAACATCTAGGGACGCAGTGTGAGTCATCTTAAGTTGACGTTGGTCTTTGAAACGCCTGCTGTGTTGCTCAAAACACACAACTTTATTCGTAAAGATAATGAATATAATGATTTTGGATGATAAAATCTTATTAAAACTGGGCACTGTTTGTTTATTTTCAGGTTATGGAGTCTGCCGCCTCCTCGCAGCATCTTTCAGCTACGAATGAAACGCAGGACAGCGGCCTCAAGTTCAAAGTCCACCCGCAGACCGCTAACGTTAGTCCATCTCAGGTTTGAGAAACAGCGCTGATACGGTGGAAATGGGATAACAGACCGGTTGATTACACTTGAATTACTTTTAAATGTTTAATTTTTACTAAAATGTTTGTTACATGATTTTAAATAACTGTTATTCTTAATATGTCAAAACAGTAATATATGCTGTAACGTTATTGCTGTACTCGTCGACAATAAAGGCCATGTCATGTATAAGTGTGTTTGTGTGGACTGTGGAGTATTTTACAAAGGTTTAGAGGAAATTAAAGTTATACTATACAAGTTAGTAATACTCATAAATAAAAACAGTTCATATTAGTCATAAATATTGGTTTTTAAATGCTTTTTACCCAATTTTTTCTACTCAATTGAATTTGTTAATGTAACAAATGCCGTTACTCAGATCTACTTAATTTTTTTACTTACATTTACTCAGATCATATGGTGTCTATAATTGATTTCACTGCTTTAAAATTTTTTTAGTGTAAAAATGTTTCACCAAAAAAATTGAGTAAATCATAGTATAAGTTTTTAGAGTGTACTCACTGTCTTTATCAAGATCAGGAGCCAGACATTATTACGATATATATCTTTTAAAAGGCATATGTGTGGCTATTAAGCATATATGTATTACTAATGAGGATATGCAGTTTACACAGAGATTTTGGAGGTCTTAAAGGGGTGGTAAAACACAATTTCACTTTTCTAACTTTAGCTAGTGTGTAATGCCTGACATGGTCATACTCAATTCTAGTCAGAATATGAGTCTGAAACTGCTCCATTGGGCTGTAATTGTGGGGCGTTTTTAAACCGAACCAGGAAAGACCTCAACTGGATAGAACTACAACCAATCAGAGCAACAAAGCGACGCATAACGTTAGTTGTCAAATGTCAACAGAACTCAACTCCACCGTGTTGCCAAATCTGTGTTTTTTTCTGCAGGTTGTTTTCCCATAAACGCGGGTTGAAGCAACTACAATAATGTGATATATTGACCCTGGAATGTGAATTTTAGGAGGCAACCTTGTTAAAATAACACACATTTTACCCCCCAAAAGCCATTTTTTCCCGGAGAACCTGGAATAAACAATCTTAGCCGGTGTTGTAAAAAAACGAATTTAAGGATACAGTTACTTAGCATCATGATCATCATTTCAGAGATAAATGGTGAAGGTGAATGCATATCCAAACAAGCTCTCTGTTTAGGATTTGAACAATCCAATCGCCTTTGATGACGTGCATGATTACGTTACTGTTTAAATCTGTCCGTCATTGTCTAAAGCCTACCCTGACAATTTCATTGGGCCGAACAGTTTCTCAGCTTTTTCCTCCAGGGTTGCTTACATCAGCAGCACCAATATTTACATAAACCCCTCCTCTGAGAATATTAAATAAGGGGGACAAGGCCTTTTTTTATTGCTGTGGAACAGTAGGCTGGAGTGCCATCGGTCGTCCAATGCTGACGAAGCGCTTTTATTTTCATCCGGTTTGCAGGTCCATTGGTTCAGCCTTCCTAGGGATGGGGGAGTTTTGGATCAGTGGTTAAAATTTAAACCTCGCTCTCTGTGCTGCACATTTTACGGAGGAAAGCTCACAATCGTTGCGAGTTCAATACAGGATTCACACAACTGCTTGTCCTGAAAAATGGAGCAGTTCCAACTCTAAAAACAGAAGCTGTTTACGGTCCATAACCCGTAAGTATAATTTATTTTTCGTCGATGTGTATTCCTATAATAGTTCGTATTGTTAATTGTACGTTGAACAAATGTTAAACAAATGACAACGCTGTTTGCCTCTGCAAGCCAGTTTGTTAACCCTTTGACATGTCCGATCACATTCTGTGCTGGTCCCTGCAGCGTACGATCACATATATGATTAAAATGTTCAGTGATCAACTGCCAAATTAAAAAATGTAAAGCTTCTGCTTTAGCACATTGATATGGCGCGTGAGTGATATAGCCTGTTCCCTCACGTAATGTCACATAAGGTAAATTCAGGGTGATTGGGACACTTTTCCTAAGTCATCTCAATACCAGAAAGCGTCCCATTCACCTTGAATTCAACCCAATATCAGGAGAAGTGGATGTTCTTCTGTTGTAAATCCAGCAGGCTCCGTCAGTGTTGTAATATAATGGAGGCGCAGACACCCACAGCCCGTAAAAACCCCTTGATCAACTAACACAACCATTTTCGACCCTGTTCCCTCATGTAATGTCACATAACATATATCAGGTGAAGTGGATGATCTTGTGTTGTAAATCCAGCAGGCTCTGACTCCCTGTCAGTGTTGAAAACATGTGATGGTGGCTCCCCGCCCACAGCTCGTGATAACTTACCGATCAACAAACACGTGCACTAGGTGGTTAGCGAATCAGAACACAGCTGGGCCAGCTAACCAATCTGAGCCCACATATTTTTGAGGGACTGGCTTCATAGAACCCGGAAACCATCAGACAGTTTTTAAAAGAAGGGACAGAGCAGTGTAGAATAAAGGTAAAAATATGAAAAACAATGCAATTTTTTAAAAACGAAGCATGAAAACATGTTACATTGCACCCCACAAACACAATCAAGCCTTTGAAAGAATGTGTTTTACCACCCCTTTAAAATCTGGTTGTGGCTTAGGAGACCTAGGCAAGATATTACATGTATTTTGTGACTGGAATGAAATTTGACTGCAAAGTAACGTGGAGCACACATCTAAGGCCTAGTCCACACTAATACATTTTAGTTTGAAAATGTAGTTTTTGTGCTGTAAAAACAGAACTTTTTCAAAACGCTTTCCCAGTTGGAAATAAAATTACAAATGCAGTTTTTCCTGCTCTAGTGTGGACTGTAAAAAACAGAGGTATTTGTCAACGATGATGCATGCTTAGTCATTTGACACATAATGATTTGATATATATGCATGTTTGTATTATGTGCTATTCACTTTCACACTGTTGCTAAAGATATGCTACTATGCACTCTTCATTTCACATTCCTGCAAAGATGAAAATAGTAGCAGGTAACATGAGGGCAGTTGCTTTTTAGACAACATAATGGTGAGTGCAACTTGGATGCATTAGTGAATGGTGAGATATTTTGCTAAATAAAATCCTCCTGCCAGAAAAATAGCAATATAAATGAATTCTGTCTCTTCTGTCATCATCTCAGTGAGTTTTTATTAGGTTTTGAGACGTCTTTTTGAAGCGTTGATCATTGTAGCCAATCACAGACATATATGTTGAGTGCGTGAACACAACAGCCAATCAGAGGTGTTTAAGAATACGGAAATTCTGGTATCGTCACATTTTTAAAACACTTTTGACAACACTATATATGATATGAATTAATGTTTCTGCCTCAGAGGAAAAAACTATCATGGTGAGATAGTTTAAAATAAAAAATAAAAGTAGATTGTGAGAGATTAGTTTGCAAGTGTGTGACATCACAAGTCAAAATTGTGAGATAGTCACATTGTAAAAAACAAAGATACAATTAGAAAACAGAGTTGCATTTGTAAACTTTAAAGCTGCATTGTGAGAGAGCATGCACACTGGAAGATATGTGAGAAATATTGTCACCATTCCTTTTTTAAACTCTAAGGCAGAATAGACTTCCATCAAAATGGAGATAAAATTTGTGAACTGGATCAAACAGAGAGACTCAAGCATACAGAACAATTGAATAAATTAACAATGAAATTGATTTTTTGTTTTGTTTAGTTTTGTTTTTTAATATACTTTAAACCTGATGATATGCCATTCATTTATCTAACTCAGATGCTATTTGGAGGTAAACACTAAACAACTCCTACTGACTGTATGACTGATTTGATAATGACTGGCAATTATTATTAAATGTCACTGATAATAGGGTACTGCAGCATCTAATGTCCTCCATTCACTCAATATCCTAGAATACAGCAGGCAATTCAGTGCAAGCTGTGAATGTGGCTGATGCCCTTAATGACCTTGGAGGAACTCAGCTAACCTTCACTGATCCAGGCTGACGATTCTATCAGTTTGTGCCCCATTGTTTTGTAACCTGGATGTCAAATAACTAAACTCCCATAGTACATGCAGTCCTGATGACTATTTATCATAGTCGGGAGGAGGACGTGATGATCATGTGACTTGGTGATGGGCGTGTTGTGAGGGGTGCGTGATCTAACATGGCAGCGCGCTGCTAGAAACACTACAAACTTTTCTCGGCTTTTTTCTCGACTGTTTTCTTTCTGTTAGTTTTTTTTTTTTTTTTTTTTTTTTTTTTTTTTTTTTTTTTCCTCTCTCTCTCTTCTTCTTCTTCCCCGCTACGACATCACCCGATTAAAACCTGGATTACGACTCAGACCTGGACCACCTGGAGGACTACATTGACAAATGCTTCAATAGACTATGTACAATGAGCCCATCACGCAAAGCCAAAAAACCGCGCAGTTCGGACTCTCCCAGTTTAACCGATTCATCTTCACCAACATCCACTCCTACCAAAACAAACTGCTGTTCCGAAATACTTTTATCAATCAACGAGCGCTTATCAAACCTGGATTCCAGACTCTCACTAATCGAAGTTCTTCACAAGGAATTCCAAAATCTTCGCCATAGCCTGGAATACAGTCAACAACAAGTCGATTCACTTACAGAAGAAAACAAATCATTTAAAAGCTCCGTGGACTCACTCACCGCTAAACTTTCGACTGTAACCACTCAACTCACCTCCGTCACCGCCGAAAACAAAGCTATGCAAGAAACCATCCTGGATCTACAGTCACGCAGTATGAGAGACAATCTAATCTTCTCCGGCATTCCCGAATCATCCACCGAAGACCCCGAAAAATCTGTTAAGGACTTCATGGTTAACCAGCTCAAACTTACACCAGGGACTGTCGAGCACATCACATTCCACCGCGTACATCGTTTAGGACAGAAACTCCACAACTCCCGACCCCGGCCCATCATCGTCAAATTTGAACATTTCAAACAGAAAGTACTGGTTCAGCGACAAGGCCGGCAGCTAAAAGGGACTCATTACGGACTCAACGACCAATTTCCACAAGAGATCATCCGCAGACGTAAGCTACTCTTCCCCATCCGCAAGACAATGATCAGTCAAGGTAAAAAAGCAATCATTACAGTAGACAAACTATATATTGATGGACAACTATTCAGAGACAAGGACACTACTCCATGGCTTTACTAATTCTAGAAACTGTAAAAGATGTATAGACAATAGACCCACCCATGCTCCTCTCTCATTCTAACTGTATCATCCTCACATTTCTTTCTTTCTTTCTTTCTTTCTTTCTTTCTTTCTTTCTTTCTTTCTTTCTTTCTTTCTCTCTCCCTCTCCCCCTCCCTCCCTCTCCCCCTCTCCTTATCAATGTATATTCTCACATTAAACTACCTGCACCACGCACACACACATTAAATGCACCAAATTAGTCTTCTTGCTCACTGTTTATATGTTTCGTTGTCGGTTACAGGTTTTTATGTTTGTTCTGTTCTGTATATCATTTGGTATTGTAGATCCACACACACACACACACACACACACACACACACACACACACACAGACACACACAGACTTATACTCACACAGCATAATTATGAGGTACACACTATAGGGCCATGCAATTAAATTTTTTAACTTGGAATATTCGTGGAGTTGCCTCACAAGCAAAAAAAAACAAAGTCCTAAATTACCTAAAAAATATGCAAGCTGATATATGTTTATTACAGGAAACTCACTTCTCACAATCAACACAAAACTGCTTAAAAACTACATACTTTAACCACTGTTTTTCCTCCTACTATAACTCAAAACAAAGAGGAGTATGCATCTTAATTAACAAAAAAATACAATTTAACCACCATACAACCATTTCAGATCCTGAAGGCCGTTTTATCATTATTAACATTTCAATCGACAATAATCCAATCACAATTGGCAACATTTATGGACCAAATTCTGATGACCCCTCCTTCTTTTCAAATTTCTTTTCCTCTCTTTCAAACCTTTCCAGCTGCCCAATAATTATAGGGGGAGACTATAACACTGTAATCAATCCACCATTGGACAGGTCAAAACATACAGGAAAATCCTGGCAATCCTCCAAAACAATAAAACAGTTCATGAGTGATTTTGGTCTTGGCGATGGTTGGAGGCTACAACACCCACTCGCCAGAGAATATACTTTTTATTCCAATGTCCACCAAACTTACTCCCGCATTGATCTATTTCTAATCAGTAATTCAATCATACCAAATATTGTAGAAACTAAAATTCATCCCATCAGTATCAGTGACCATGCTCCGGTAACTCTCACATGGAACCCACCTGCAATACAGAAGCACCCCACCAGATGGCGTTTTAATACATCACTCTTGAAAGATCCAAAATTTGACAGCTACTTCAAGAAAGAGTGGACATCCTTCCTTGAAATAAATGACTCTCCAAAGTCATCAGCATCACTTCTCTGGGAAACATGGAAAGTAGTATTACGGGGGAAAATTATATCATATTCAGTCCATAAAAAAAAGAAGGAAAAAGAAAAAGAAGTCCAACTAGAAGAAAAAATTAAAAAATTAGAAATTTTACATGCAAACAACCCATCAGAAACCATCCATAAAGAATTAAGAGAAAATAAATATTTGCTTAATGAAATAATAAACAAAAGAAACCAGTTTCTTATTCACAGACTTCGTCATGAGACTTTTCACCATGGCAACAAATCCGGTAAATATCTAGCCAGTCAAATCAAAAGAAATAAAGAAAAAACAGCTATAACCTCTATTAGAAACTCAGCAGGGAAGCTAACCAACTCACCAGTTGAGATAAACAAAATATTTGAAGAATACTACACACAATTATACTCATCGGATCTGGACCCAAACCAAGAAGACATAAACCAATTCCTTGATAACACCCTTCTACCAAAACTCAACCCGGAACAAATGAACTCTCTCGAATTACCAATCACTGAAAAAGAACTCCACTCTGCGCTCAATCACATGCAAAATAATAAAGCACCAGGACCGGATGGCTTCCCTGCTGAGTTCTACATTCATTTTTGGTCAACCTTATTCCCACTATTCAGTAGAACAATAACAGAAATAAAACAAAATGCTAAATTCCCATCCCACATGAACACAGCGCTTATATCACTCATCCCTAAACCTAACAAAGACCACACCCTCACATCTAACTACCGTCCTATATCACTTATAAATGTTGACATAAAAATTATCAGCAAAGCATTATCCTATAGAATTGAAAAAATAATACCACATATCATCCATCCTGATCAGACCGGCTTTATAAAGGGTAGACACGCATCCAACAATACTCGCAGATTATACAATTTAATGCATTACTCATCAGTACAACAGAAAGATACTCTCATTGCCACCTTAGATGCAGAAAAAGCTTTTGATAGGGTCAACTGGAAATTTTTATTCACCACACTACATAAATTTGGCTTTGGAGAGTCATTTATTAACTGGATCAAGATTTTATACACATCACCGTCTGCCACAGTCACAACAAATGGACTAACATCACAAAGCTTTGCACTGCACAGGGGGACGAGGCAAGGATGTCCACTCTCTCCATCTCTATTCACCATTTTTATTGAACCTCTAGCAGCAGCCATCCGCCAAAACCCATCAATCAAAGGCATTGAAACACCACAACAAACACATAAAATCTCACTTTATGCAGATGATATTCTACTATTTATACAAGAACCTCTAGTGTCTTCACAAGAAATAATTAAAACAATCCAGTCTTTTTCAAAAATCTCAGATTACGCAATAAATTGGAACAAATCATCCATCCTCCCTTTACATAAAACCAAATGGGATGTGGCACCCCACCAATCACCCATACCTATATGTCATGATCACATCACTTACTTAGGCATCAAGATTTCCTCCAGACTGTCAGAGTTGGTAACACTTAACTTCACACCACTACTAAAAAAAATAGAAGATGACTTGCTTCGATGGCTCAACCTTCCAATCTCCATAATTGGCAGAATAGCAGCAATTAAGATGACAATTTTACCAAAAATCAACTATCTATTCTCAATGATTCCAAGCCACCCCACACTCACCTGGTTTAAATCATTAGACTCCATTATCACTCGCTTTTACTGGAAAAATAAAACACCAAGGATAAAACTCACCACACTACAAAAAAACAAGGCTCAAGGAGGACTAGAAGCACCAAATTTTTATTATTACTCGATAGCTAACCAACTGCAATACATATACAAATGGACCCACCCCACCCAATCCGATATTATATGGCTAGATATAGAACAATCACTCTGCAAAGAATTAAATATAGCTGACATACCATTCCTCACAAAAACAATCAAACAACACACATGTTTTAAGGCTGTAACTATAGCCTCCACTCTGACAGCCTGGTGGAAATTTCACCAAATCACAAATTCTGTACTAGCTCCATCTATCCGCACCCCATTGTGGAACAACCGTGACTTCATTAGCAATAAAAAAATACTGAACTTTCACACATGGGCTGAAAAGGGTATCACTCATATTAACCATATTTTCAAATCCAACACATTAACAACATTTCCGCATTTGGCCCAGGAGTTTGGCATCAGGAGCAATGAATTTTTAAAATACCTGCAACTCAAATCTTCTGTTCTGGCAAAAATAAACATCCGAGCCACAAATTTAGAACTTCCACCAGCAATATCAGACTTGGTTAACATTTCATCTCCAAAGAAACTTCTCTCCAAAATATACAAAATCATTTCAAATCAATTTCAGACCATATACTTACCAACAATAAAATGGGAAAACGATCTCTCAATAGCTCCTGATGCCAACTTCTGGACCCAAATCTGTAAAAACATCTATTTCATGTCCAAAAATGCTAATCTTCAATTGATACAATACAAAACACTTCACAGAACACACTACACGGCCAATAGATTAGCTAAAATGGGTTTCACATCAGAAATTTGCACACATTGCAGTCAGAAATCTACAGATACATACATCCATGCAACCTGGCACTGCACTCCAATCAAACACTTCTGGGAAGAGGTCACACAGTCACTATCCACTATAGTGGGCTGCCACATCCCACTATCGCCCTCTCTTTGCTTGCTTGGGGACCTCACAATAATTACAGATAAAACTATAAACTTTAAAACTCTCCTCATAGCCCTAACCATTGCCAAGAAAACTATCCTCATGAACTGGAAAACTCGTAACAAAATACACATTAACCACTGGAAAAATCTTCTCACCGACTTTATTACAATGGAATACACATCTCTCCCCTATAATCCCTCACCTGAAAGCGACCTCTGCCATCCAACACTTTCTGACCTCTTACAACTCTGAATCCTCTCTCTCTCCGTAACTCCGTCTCCTCCCATCTCTTAATCAATCCACAGGCATTACTGCATAATTCCAATTATTGTCAATATTGTTTCATTGTTTCATTATTGTTATTGTTATGATTGCTATTATTTATTATTATTATTTTTATTATTGTTGCTGTTTCCATTGTTGTCTTTGCTTTCATCATTGTCGTCATCATCATCATCATCATCATCATCATCATTATCATCAACTATTATTATTGCTGTTTTGGAATTTCAAACCTGGTTTTCATTGTCACCACTACTACTATAGTAAAATCGATTGATTATTTCTAATTTTCCCCCTAATCTTTTCATGTGTTTTTAATGCACCACAATGTAGAAGAGAAATGTGTGTTTGTATGTATATTTAAATTGGAAAACCTCATAAACACTAAGGCAGGTAGGACAGGCGAGAAATGGTTTCTCTAGGACAGCATCTCTGTCCTAAGTTGAGACACTCGCACAATGTCCCCCTTCTTTTAATGCACCTTAGACACTACACACAACATAAAAATAAAATAAAAAATAAAATAAAAAGTATAGGGACTGAAAAGATGTGGGGGGAGGATTATCTTATATTATTATTATACTATGTGAAACTTATTGACCCATTGAAAGTGGTGACAATGATAAATATTACATAGGAAAATAAAAAATAAAATAAAAAAAGGGACACTGATTATTACAATGATGATGATGATGGTATGATGATGATAAGTGGTAGTGATAATATAATAAATAATAAATGTGTAATTTTGCTTTTGAATACACACCCACACCTACACTCACCCACACACCTTATACATTAACACACTTTTATTTCACTTCTAGAACTATGTAATTACTCGATTGTCAATTACTGCACTATTGTGGTTTGTATGTCTGTATGTCAATAAAAAAAAAAAAAAAAAAAAAAAAAAAAAAAAAAAGATGACTATTTATCATTTACCAAAACCACAGATATGTAAGCATATTCATTATGAGCCTGTTGACTGCAGGGCTGTCTATACAGTAGCCCTCTTTCTTCTCCTATCAGCACTTAATCTCTATTAATCTCTTCCTTGTTACATGGCGATTGGGATTTTCTGGTTCGTCCTTGACTTTTGACCTTTGACCTTTCACCTGTCCATTGAATTAATCACTTCTTTCAGATAAAACATATTCCCTTGATGTAAATCTTAAGTTGCCCAAGGCAGTGTGCGCCCTGGATAACAATACAAGCACTGACACACACACACACACATTTGGGATTCATTTAGCCAGAATTAACACTTTATACGCATCTTTCTCACACACGTTAATGGCCCTAAAGCTCAGCTATCCGGATAAAGACTAAACAAAAGTGACTGCACACCTCATAGTGTCACTCAGCATTCATGCTTTTGTATGCGAGCTTTGCAAACTGAGATTTGAATAACTCACAATAATATCAGCCATATGCCATACATTTGTTGTGGATTTACATTGCCTCTGTGATCACATCCATTGGTTGCAAGAAACGTTCTTTTTTTGTTTTCGCTGCGTTCAGGTTGAGGTTTTGTAAATCTCTCTAAGCTTCCGTGTTAGATTTTTTAATCATGCCAAACAGAGTTGGAACTTGCAGCTTACTGAGCAATTTTCAGGTTTCCTGGCACAATGTGTATTTTAGTAAGCTGCTTTACCGAATGTCTGCACTGGATGGAGAATCCTGAAATAGGATAACAAAGGTACAAATTATACAATCACATAAACAGTACTTTAGAGAAACATGCCTCTACTCTGTTTTATATGTATGGCTAAAACGGTTCAAATCAAATTCCATCTTATTAAATGAACCTTTATGGAAATGAACCCTGAGTGGTGCTTCCTAAGGTTTTCTGAAGGGATTTTTTGTGTGTGGTCAGTGTTTGTTGATGAGTTCTGAGTGGTTGCTAGGTCGATTCAATGTTCAATATAAGACTATGGGATCTTTTTTTGCATAGTGTATCATTAACCTGGTGAAAAGTAAGCTGTCTGCTAAATTGCACCCAAAACTGGAAAGCAGTTTCTTGATCTGGCAAGCTCTAATCTGATTGGCTGACTTTATGCAACCTCTGAGGTCATGTTTACAAGGTCATTTTACAAGACTTTGACAAGCTTTTAAAGGGATACTTCACCGATTTTCATATTAAACTATGTTATTCCTTTGAGTTGATACATACCTCTCTCGTCTCAGTGCGTGCACTTAATCGCTTTGACGTGCGGTGGCATTCTGATAGCATTTAGCTTAGCCCACTAAGCCCAGTTCAAAATACAAGATAACAGCCCTTGATAATCTCTGAGCTGTTCACATTCTTAGACTCGGAATTATGCCTTTCTTAATAACAACATTATCAAAGACAAAATGAATCTGCAGTGGCCACTTGGTACGGAGCTCTAAGCTCTAAGGTACCAAACAGAGATCAAGTTAGAAGCTACCAAACACCTCCACGTTTTCCCTATTTAAATACAGTTACACGAATAGTTGAACGATCGAGTATGGGGGCATTAAATAAAAACGGGTGCTTTTCTAAGCAGATTAAAAAGGAGAACTATAATGTAAAGCGTAACAGCACTTCTGAGAGTACTTACTTGTGTGTGTGTTGATCAGTGTAAAAAGAAAATAAATGTCTAAATGAGATGGTTTGAATGATCCACTGACCTGTCGATCTCTTCAGAAGTCTTAAAGTCAGGATAGTGACAGATGCTTCTTGGCTAGGTCTGATGGTTCTTCATCAGTTTTATAAGCAAAGTCATTACAAATGTCACTTCTACTCCTCTCTTTATTAATTCGTTTTGGGCATCTTGAGTGAGATTCAACTGCTTTATCCATTTTGTCCGTCTATGTTGTTGTCACAGTTGCCGGTTGTTTCGGGTCAGTTTGGGTAGCGCGCTGCCATCTAGCGGTGAACTTCGGAACAGCAGCATATACCGAAATGTGCCAAATCATGATATCGTACCGTTTTAAATAAAAAATATACCGGTATTTTTCCAGTACCGGTATATCGCGCATCCCTAGCCGGTGAGTAAAACTGCTTCAAATGTCTATGCTGTTGGCTATCGTTGTGTGAGTAAACATCAGTAAACGACACGATCGCGTGCTTCGTCATTCAAATGCGCTAAAGGTTACTCCATTGTTGTTCTATGTATAACATTACACTAGTCTGACGTGCAAAACCGTTTTGCTTGCTACTGCTAAGGTTTAGTCGCATACAATAGTCCATAAACCGAATCATGTCCTCATAAACTGCGAGTAAACAGACACAAATGTTGACAGGCCACTAAATACAGTACATACCACAGAGACGGACGTCCTGCTGTTGCTGTTTCTCCTGTTCAATTTATTTCAGCCTCAGAATGTGATTCTGGATCATATATCTATTAGCTGAGATCGATAGCCATGGGTTTCTCCACGCTTGAGGACGTCACCGCTTTGCGCACGCTTGTCATTCTTTAGCTCCGCCCACACGATACGCCTCCAGGCGCTCGTTTTTTTCCGGAAAGACTCGGTACAGCCTATATTTCTTTTTTAAATATAATAAAACTAAAGACTTTTCGGAGATATGAAGGATGCAATACTACTCTATAGGTACTCAAGATTGACATGAGATTGACTGAAACTGAGTGTTTCACCCCCCCCCCCCCCCTTTAAGGTTATTGACATGTTAGAGAGATAAAGAAACATGCATGAATAAATAAATAGCAGGACATGCATGATGTCAAAAAGAGTTATTAAGCACAAAAGAACTCAATGCTGACAACCAATTATGTCATTTCCCATAGTGTGAAGTATTCGCGTAAAGAGTCAGATGTGAAAATCGGATGTGTATTAGTTTATTGGATCTGTTGATCAGATCATATGAAAGCGGCCTAAACACTGTCTGGGGCATTAATGTTAATGCCTTCATGCCATGCTAGAATCACTGTAATTACAGGGTTCTGTCAGGATCCCAGTGTGATTGGTTGTTCTTTTTGTGTGTTTACCTTTTGTGTTCCTGTGTGCACTCTGTCTCCTCCCTTCTCGTTATCCCTGATTGTTTTCCACAGCTGTTGTGTGTTTCCCTCTATTTAAGGTCCAGGTGTGCTGTGTTCTGTGCGCGTTCGTTGTGTTTCTCCTGGGTGTTTGCTGCCATGCTGTGTGTGACTATTGTTGGTCTTTGATCGGGTTTTCTTGTTTTCCACTGTGTTTTTCCTCCAGGACTCGGTGGGAATTTGTTAATTCCTTTGGCTTCTGCTCCCTCTCCCGGTATTTTTGTGAGTACACTGTGCAACGCTTTCTTGTGGATTATTTCCTTGTGGACTAGTCGGATTCTTCTACTGTCAACGAGTCTCGTTTTTAGACTGGGGCTGACTACACCTTGAACTTGGTACTGTACTCATCTGTGAACTATTGATGTTTTTCCTCTGCTCTTCGGTGTGTCTCGTTTTTAGACAAGATCCGTTTGGGCGATTTACGGTGCTCCTCACCGTTCTGGACTGTTCATCAACATCTGAATTCCTGAGACCTGTTCTGGATTATGTATCAACATCTGAGTTCCTGAGATTTGTTCTGACTGAGCATGAACATCTGAGTTCCTGAGATTCGTTCTGACTGAGCAGGAACATCTGAGTTCCTGAGATTTGTTCTGACTGAGCATCTACATCTGAGTTCCTGAGATTTGTTCTTACTGAGCATCAACATCTGAGATCCGTTCTGGATTGAGCATCATCATCTGTGTTCCTGAGATCCATCTGGATTGAGCATCAACATCACAGTTCCTGAGACCCATTGTGGATTTTGACTCTTTCTCTCTCTTTCTCGCTATTTATTTTAATAAACTTTTACTTGCATAAGATTCCCTCCGTCTCTGTCCTTACAGGACGAACGCGCCAGAAATGGAGTCTGCAAGTCAGGCGAGTGGAGACTCTTTCCAAGCGGCCTTGGCCCAGCAGGGGGCGAGATTAGACCAGCACTCTTCCCTACTCAACTCAGCTTCACATGACTTTCAGTTACTTTCAGGCCGTCTCACTGAGATCCACAACAGGTTGGAACAGGTGGCACAGGCAGTCGGAGAAAGAGAAGCTCATATACCACCAGCTGAGATTCTGAGCAGCTCTGGACCAGAACCCCAAGTGATTAATCCACCCACCTACGACGGGGATATTAAGTCTTGTAAGGCTTTTCTTGACCAATGCTCACTAGTCTTTGCACTCCAGCCTCGGAGGTTCGCGTCTGAGGTGTCAAAGGTTGCTTATGTCCTTACACTGCTAACAGGCAGAGCGCGAGACTGGGGAATGGCAGTCTGGGGAGCCAAGGACCCTTGTTGTGTTACATTTGAGACCTTGCGCTCCAAGATGACCAAGCTTTTTGATCGCAGTGTTCAAGGAGACCTAGCTGCTGCCGCATTGACCCGTCTCACTCAAGATAAGTCTACTGTTACTGATTATGCGATTGAGTTCAGGACCCTCGCCGTATCCAGTGAGTGGAACGATACAGCCCAGAAAGCACAGTTCTTAAGGGGTCTCAATGAAAGCATTCAAGATGAGATTGCGTCACATGATCTTCCCACATCTCTAGAAGGAGTTATCGATTTGGCTCTCAGAGTCGAGGCTCGCCACAGACAGCGGAGGGTTCGCCGCTCGTTTCACCATCCTTTCTCCGATCCGTCACTGAGGGTGAGCGACAATATTTCTCCATCTTCCTCCTCGGTGGACCCTATGCAACTGGGTCGGCTCCGACTGACCGCAGAGGAGAAACAGCATCGTTTCACCAATGGTCTCTGTCTGTACTGTGGTAAGCTGGGGCATAAGGCTCTCACCTGCCCAGCAAAAGGTTCCGCCCGCCGGTGATCCCGGGAGTATCGGTGGGCGTTTCTCATCTTGGCTCTTCTCCTGGGTCTCGTACCATGTTGATGGTCTCTATCAGCTATAATGACTCTGTATTCCACTCTCAGGCCTTGTTGGACTCCGGTGCTGAGGCGAGTTTTATGGACGCTTCTCTTGCTGAGTCTTGGGGAATTCCTGCGGTAACCCTAACTGACTATCTGTCTGCTTTAACTTTAAAAGGGCAACACATGGCAGAGATCACTCATTGCACACCCTCTGTAAGTCTTTTTGTTTCTGGCAATCATCGTGAGGATTTTAAATTTTTCTTGTTACATTCTTCCCAGTCACCCATCATTTTAGGGCATGACTGGTTGATTAAACATAATCCTCACGTTGATTGGCAGAATAGTCTCGTATTGTCTTGGTCACCGTCTTGTCATGTGTTTTGTCTTGGTCCTGCTCCTTCTGATCCCGTTTGTTCTGTTTTACAGATTCCTGCGGCCGATCTCTCGGGGGTCCCGGCGGAGTATTCTGATCTGGATCGGGTGTTCAGTAAGGCTCGAGCTACGTCCCTGCCTCCTCACCGGTCGTATGATTGTGCCATCGATCTCCTCCCAGGTACTTTTCCGCCGAAGGGTCGCGTTTTTTCCCTTTCGGGTCCAGAAAGAGAGGCCATGGACAAATACATTAACGAAGCCCTTGCCGCCGGTCTCATTCGCCGCTCCACCTCCCCTGCTGGGGCAGGTTTTTTCTTTGTCAAGAAGAAAGACGGCTCCCTCCGCCCGTGTATTGATTATAGAGGTTTAAACGACATTACTGTTAAAAATAAATACCCCTTACCTTTAATGTCGACTGCCTTTGAATTATTACAGGGAGCTTGTGTCTTCACCAAGTTAGATCTGCGCAACGCTTATCACTTGGTTCGCATAAGGGAGGGCGATGAGTGGAAGACAGCATTTAATACACCTTCGGGGCACTGGGAATATTCCGTTCTACCGTTCGGTCTTGCGAACGCACCCGCTGTCTTCCAGACTATGGTTAATGAAGTGTTGGGAGACATGATCAACAAATTTGTCTTTGTGTATCTAGATGACATTCTCATCTTCTCCCCTTCTATGCAGATACACACCCAGCATGTTCGCCTAGTCTTACAACGGCTATTAGAGAATCAGTTATTTGTCAAGGCGGAGAAGTGCGAATTCCACAAACAGTCGGTTACGTTCTTGGGTTTTGTTATAGCCGCTGGGAAGATTTGCCCCGATTCCGCTAAGATCAGAGCGGTCGCTGATTGGCCAGTACCCGACACACGTAAGGAGTTACAGCGTTTTCTGGGATTCGCCAATTTTTATCGGCGTTTTATCAGAAATTTTGGACAAATCGCTAAACCTCTTACTGCTCTTACCTCCACTAAAGTAGGTTTCCTTTGGAATAACGAAGCTCAGAAAGCCTTTGATGAATTAAAGTCCCGTTTCATCTCTGCACCTGTTCTTTCTATTCCTGATCCGGCTTACCAGTTTATAGTTGAGGTAGATGCTTCTGATGTCGGGGTAGGCGCTGTTTTGTCCCAGCGGTCACCCATTGACGGGAAAGTGCATCCGTGCGCCTTTTTTTCTCACCGGTTAAACCCAGCAGAACGTAATTACGACATAGGTAACCGGGAGTTGCTGGCGGTTAGACTTGCTTTGGGTGAGTGGCGTCACTGGTTGGAGGGAGCCTCGGAGCCCTTCCTGGTCTGGACGGATCACAAAAACTTAGAGTACATCCGTTCGGCTAGGAGGTTAACATCCAGGCAGGCTCGCTGGGCGCTCTTCTTTGACCGTTTTAACTTCACCCTTTCGTACCGGCCGGGTTCTAAGAACGTTAAGCCAGATGCTCTCTCCCGTCTGTTCGGTGGCTCGGAACCCGATCGGCCCGAGACCGTTCTCCCGGAAGGGACGGTGGTCGGGGCGGTCACCTGGGGCATCGAGCAGCGGGTGAGGGAGGCCGGACGAGGGGTGGAGGTCCCAGAGGGGTGCCCGGTGGGTCGTCTGTGGGTTCCTGAGGCATTGCGTTCTGATGTCATCCGGTGGTGTCATGAATCTAAGTTTGTCGGCCATCCTGGTGTTCGGAGAACGTTGGCAGCCGTCCGTCAACGTTTTTGGTGGCCCGCTATGGGTCCTGACGTCAGACAGTTTGTATTAGCCTGTCAGGTTTGTGCTTGTAATAAGGCCTCTCATCAACCACCCGTTGGTCTGCTTAAACCTTTGCCCGTGCCCTCCCGCCCCTGGTCACATATAGCTCTTGATTTTGTCACTGGCTTACCGGCGTCTGATGGTAACACTGTTATACTGACGGTGGTGGATCGCTTTTCTAAAGCGGTCCATTTCATTCCCCTGCCCAAACTCCCTTCTGCCAAAGAGATGGCTCAGGTTCTGATTAACCACGTTTTTAGGTTACATGGTCTTCCTACTGACGTGGTTTCAGATAGGGGTCCTCAGTTCATCTCCCGTTTCTGGCAGGAGTTTTGTAGACAGATCGGCGCCACCGCCAGCTTGTCTTCTGGTTATCATCCGCAGACCAACGGTCAATGTGAACGGGCTAATCAGGATCTCGGTCGTACGCTCCGCTGTCTGTCGTCTCGCTATCCGAACTCCTGGTGCCAACAGCTCCCCTGGGTCGAGTACTCCCATAATTCTCTTCCCGTTTCCTCGACCAATCTGTCTCCGTTTGAAGCCGCTACCGGTTTTCAACCTCCCTTATTTCCCTCACAAGAACCCGATGCAGCGGTTCCGTCTGCTTTAGCTTTTGTCCGAAGGTGCAAACGCACTTGGAAAAGAGCTAGAACCCTATTATTACAAAGCTCCAGACGAACCAAGGCTGCGGCTGACCGTCACCGGCGACCTCCTCCTCGTTATATCTGTGGACAAAAGGTTTGGCTTTCTTCCAGGGATCTGCCTCTTCGCGAGTCATCTCGTAAGCTGGCTCCGAGATTCCTTGGGCCATTCAGTATTGTCAAGGTCGTCAGCCCAGTGGCAGTTAAGCTTAAGTTACCTCTTTCTCTTGGTCGGGTTCACCCTGTTTTTCATGTATCCAGGGTTAAACCAGTGATTTTTGCCTCCATTAATCCCCCTGTCTCTACCCCCAAACCCCCCGCCCCCCAACTAGTGGATGGTTCTCCTGCCTACTCAGTCAGGAGATTACTAGATGTTCGCCGCAGGGGTAGAGGTTTTCAGTATCTTGTGGACTGGGAGGGGTACGGTCCGGAGGAGAGGTGTTGGGTACCGGCTCGGGACATTCTGGACCCCGGTTTGATCGAGGATCTCCGTCGACGACAGGGTGAGTCCCTCCCTGGCCCGTCCAGTGCCGGCCGTGGGGAGGGGGGTACTGTCAGGATCCCAGTGTGATTGGTTGTTCTTTTTGTGTGTTTACCTTTTGTGTTCCTGTGTGCACTCTGTCTCCTCCCTTCTCGTTATCCCTGATTGTTTTCCACAGCTGTTGTGTGTTTCCCTCTATTTAAGGTCCAGGTGTGCTGTGTTCTGTGCGCGTTCGTTGTGTTTCTCCTGGGTGTTTGCTGCCATGCTGTGTGTGACTATTGTTGGTCTTTGATCGGGTTTTCTTGTTTTCCACTGTGTTTTTCCTCCAGGACTCGGTGGGAATTTGTTAATTCCTTTGGCTTCTGCTCCCTCTCCCGGTATTTTTGTGAGTACACTGTGCAACGCTTTCTTGTGGATTATTTCCTTGTGGACTAGTCGGATTCTTCTACTGTCAACGAGTCTCGTTTTTAGACTGGGGCTGACTACACCTTGAACTTGGTACTGTACTCATCTGTGAACTATTGATGTTTTTCCTCTGCTCTTCGGTGTGTCTCGTTTTTAGACAAGATCCGTTTGGGCGATTTACGGTGCTCCTCACCGTTCTGGACTGTTCATCAACATCTGAATTCCTGAGACCTGTTCTGGATTATGTATCAACATCTGAGTTCCTGAGATTTGTTCTGACTGAGCATGAACATCTGAGTTCCTGAGATTCGTTCTGACTGAGCAGGAACATCTGAGTTCCTGAGATTTGTTCTGACTGAGCATCTACATCTGAGTTCCTGAGATTTGTTCTTACTGAGCATCAACATCTGAGATCCGTTCTGGATTGAGCATCATCTGTGTTCCTGAGATCCATCTGGATTGAGCATCAACATCACAGTTCCTGAGACCCATTGTGGATTTTGACTCTTTCTCTCTCTTTCTCGCTATTTATTTTAATAAACTTTTACTTGCATAAGATTCCCTCCGTCTCTGTCCTTACAGGTTCGGACTTGTAAAAAACATTTAAATCTAATAGAACTAATAAGAACATGTAAACTTGACATTTTCTTGGATCTCCGTACCAAGTGGCCACTGCAGATTCATTTTGGCTTTGATAATGTTGCTACAGAAAGGCATAATTCTGAGTCTAAGAATGCGAACAGCTCAGAGATCATCACGGGCTGTTATCTTGTAATTACAATAATGACAACATGGCGGGAATGCAGCACTAATCAAACAACAAAAGAATAAAACACTCACTGCTTTTGAATCAACATATTTTGTATCTTTAATAATAATTATTCTATATTTTATTCATAGGAGTGAGGGCTATTCAGTTTTATTTCTTATAGCCTATTTTTCACTAAACTACAGGTTAAATAAAACTAACTCCAGAAAAATCATTTGTTTTGTTCTAATGTATTTGTCATATTGTTATATTCTTATCTTGAAATAAGATTTTGATCATATCAACCACACCTGTGCCATACAAATAATTTTGACGACTTGAAATAATTCTAAATGTTAAATATGCTCGACTTTTCCGCAACAGTAGGCTTTACAATACTTCTCAAAGTTCACCCATAACTTTCGTACACACAGCAAACGATGTAGCTTCACATGCACTTGCATTTTCCGCTCTTCTGCATTAGAAAGGAAGTGAATGCACTCTCATGACCGCTTTACAGGATCCTTTTCTTCCATAACAACCATAGCCAGACCTTAAACAAATCAATTAAACTAGTAATATGCTTTCTATATTCTCATTTTACAAACCTCCCACTGGGATTCCCAGTATTAACAACACCATTGCTTGAGGTTTCCCATTGCTAATGATATCCAATCTAAAACATTCCCCACATCATTACTGCAACAAACTCCCACATATGCATTAACTGACATCCAGAACACATTCTTTTCCCTCTATTTCTTTGCTTTTGGTGCAGCCTAAGATACAATTTGGGATTATTTAAATCTGTCAATGAAAGTTGCTGCATATGGAGCAATAACATGCGAGAACATGATCCTGTACGATGAGCCGACTCGTTTTCCCCAGCGCTTCTCTTTTCTCTGATACCTCCCCTGCGGCCAAACCATGGAGCAGCTCTGCTAGTAACAACACAAAGCTGAAGAGGAGATGAAGGGACGAGAGAAAGAGAGAGAGAGAGAGAGAGAGAGAGAGAGAGAGAGAGAGAGAGAGAGAGAGAGAGAGAGAGAGAGAGAGAGAGAGAGAGAGAGAAGCCCGGCCGTGCGGAACGAAGGACCCGCATCAGCCACATCGTGTCTCCTGCAGCTGTAGTTATTATGACAACCGCCGCAAAGAAAGACGCTATCAGCCTCTGCCTGTCTATGAATGTCCCTTAACGGAAGGAAGACTGAGGGGAATTCCTTCAACATGGGATGATTCGGTGACTGTCAGCTCATTTCAACATTAAAACGCGTGTTTGGGAGAGAAGATGCCAAACCACTGTATGCTGTGCTCATTCACTGGATGCTGCTGATGATGATGATTATCGGCTTCCCCATCTGAGGGGTGTGACCCAGTGTAATTAATGTCCGTCCGTCTGTCTGCGGCAGGCTCTATTTCTGCAGCATACCAGCACAGCGATTAATCTATTTCTTTAAACATATTGCAGTCATTTGCTCGATGCATGTGCGACTGCAGAAGAGGACTGCAGCTCTCAATGATGAATTATTTTTGAGGAACTCATGTATTGCTTCAATCAGCAGCACTGAGGATCACGGTTTAAGTTAAGCTTCCTTTGTAAGGCCATTGTTATTCAAAGCTAGTTTTGTGTGTCTATGAGAGATAGTGCTCTTAGTTATATAATATAGGCTATCATTAAGTGGGTGTCCCATAACATAATATCCAGATGCCATACATTCAGACCAAATGCAGGCGAGAGATGTGTTAAAGTCCACTCACTCCTGCCTAGTATTTTTCTTAATGTAAAATGATTGCTCAAGTTAGTTCAAACAAGCATAACAAACATTTTTCTTTTATATTATGATTTAAGTAACTATTTAAAACAATTAGTCTTAAAGTGTCCCTATTATGCTATTTTAAAGGTTCAAAATTTGGTTTGAGGTCTCCTACAATAGGTTTAAATGCATTCAAGATCAAAAAACACTGATTTTATAATATACAGCTTGGTTAATATTGGTCTCTCCAAACCCCTCTTTTCTGTCATATTCTTCTCTGATTGGTCAGGTGGCCCCCCTATTAACATATCTGAATTTCAGCTCCAGAGGTTTCCTCAGCACTGATACGAACATTTTTTGCTGTATCAATTCGAGCCTCAGTCCTTATTCTTTGAAAGTGCAGAAAACAACATGCTCAACATGCCTAAAACACAAACCCGAACTCCAACACAAACTTCAGAATTGGTTCTTTCTTTTGGGAGACGATGACTTTAATAACATCTATTGTGCCTCCAAACAATTCAGATGTATGTCATTTTAGTTTTAATTAGGGATACGATATCGGCCGATGATATTTATCGGCCATTTTTGATCAATTTACAACCATCTGCATATCGGCTATAGCTTGAAAAAGGCCGATATAACAAATCGATGGTTTAGTAATGAACTGCCTGAAGGCACTGAGATGTATAATGTCTGCTGCATAATCCAAGGTCATACTGTAATATTCCTGCTGTGCTACTGTCTGTGTTTTAATGTTTATCAAACTACAAAAGATCAACAACAACAACAACAACAAAAATCGCTCACTACTCTTGGACTAAACTTTCATAAGGATTAATTTCCGCGATGCGGACACGCAGACAGAATCCAGTCATAAAAACAGAATTTACTGCATAATGCGGAATGGCACGAAATTGGTTTTGATGAATAAATAAAACGTTGGTCAGTACATTAAATCAAATCATGATATATACTAATAGTGGATCCAGTCTTTTAAATGATTTGCTAATGCAGCAATAAAATAGGCTATAAGTTCATGTGTAATGTTTTTTTTTTTTTTTTTTTACTTTGCTGATTTTAAAACATGATCAAAACACTCTATTTTAATGACAAATTTTCAAATAAGAGGGCACGTGACAAATATCGGTATTGATACCGGCCAATAATTGTTCGTTAAAAACGGTCTCGGCCCCAAAAAATCGTATCGGTGCATCCCTAGTTCTAATCGATTTATAACTGATAGATTTATATCCTTCAATGACTTTGATTATGATTGGTTGAGCCGCATTCAAAGACATTGTAAGTTACTCTATAAACACACACCTGTGACTACATTACATCAGGATTTCTGCGCCACTGCTTCTGTGTGTTTCTTGGCAACCATTCCGCTTCTGAAGAACTACATTGCTTGGCAGGGGGACATTTTTTTAATAGCATTACAATTTTTTTTTTTTTTTAATATCTTGCCAGGTATGTGGAATAACCATTTTCTAAAAGCAGTACGCCTCATGAAGCCGTGATTTATGTTGAATTTTTAACAGCTCCACTCCAAGTCGTGTCTAACAATGTTCCAAATTCATTGTAAACCACAGCTTCACAAGTCTTATTGCTTCCCCAGTTAAGCGTATAACGTTACCCCCCACAAGCCGATTTTATAGGTCAACTAAATCAAGCAGTCATCTGTCAAGGAAAGGTCAGACTTCATGGATTGAGTTCAGGAAAATTATGGATGGATCATAAATGTGAAAAATTATTAAACTATTTATCAGGATATGCAACCAACTCTACTAAGGTCAAGGTTATGGTGTAAGTCAGGGTTAAGGGTTCGTATTTGTTTCAGCGTTGTGCAGGCAATCAGCACTGTGAATGAGATGACAAATAAAACCTTTAGAATCATTGATTTATTCAAATATACATTTAGCCTCCTTGTTAGAACATCTCTCATGCCGGCAGACCTGGGTTCGAGTTCCGCTTGGAGCAGGCGGTTTTACATTGGTGCCGTGACCCGGATGGGAGTGAGGTTTAGGAGGGTGGGTGGAACAGAGGCCAGCTAGTAGTTGCTGTGCAAGCAAACTTCACTCTTCTGAACTCAAGAGATGCTCTAGAGACTGAAACTAGAGGTTGCAGCCTTTAGCCTCCTTGTTAGAGCGTCGGACTAATGCTGGCAGACCCGGGTTTGAGTCCCGCTTGGAGCGGGTGGTTTGAAAAGGAGGGATTACAAATATAACAACAAGTTCAGATTACCTTAAGATCCCTCTTATTTTCCACCCCTTCTCCTCCAGCCACCTGGCTCTGTTCATGCATTGTTAACTTTTCATAGTCCCATCAATTATCCCATCAATTCTTAATGGATAAAGTTCTGCCCAATGTTGTTTTTTTCTAGTTGAAAATCCACATGGCATATTTGGCATAAACTAATTGGGCTGTGAAGGGCGTCTCATGTTAACTTTTCATGGCTTCATTTGGACGTGACAAAAATGATTTAATTTCTTGAAGTGCACTCACAACTGAATGCCTCTAAGGTATATGCTACCATAAAGTGAAGAAGTCAGCAATATCAAAAACACGTAAAATATATTTAATTAATAATGAATGGCTTAGAAAGCTTCCAAAAACTAATTAACCCTATACAGCCTACTTTATCATATTTGGAACAAAAAATTCTAAGGTCTCTAGATTCAATAAATCAATATGTTCCAAACTTTGCTGAAACAATCTATTACTTTACATGCCTTCTGTTTTTTTTTTTCAAGTAAAAGGCCTTTTAGTATAATTGTAAAAATGTCCACCTAAAGTTTGACATAAGATTAACTTTTATATTGTTAATAGTATTTCAAGATGAAAACTTACTGGAATAAAGCAACTAAGCATACATTTTTTAAAATATTTATTCCTTTTAAAATATGAGTGTCAAATATAATACATCAGGATTTTGAGGATAATTTATTTGTACATCTACCATTGTATTGCATTGCATTATAAGTTTTGCCCCCACAATAAAAACTACAGAGCTTTCACTAAGCATTTAAATATCATCTTACTAAGACATATTATTGGAAAACATACAGTAAAAAAATTAGCTAGCTCTTATAAAGTTCTCATCGATTTTGTCTTATTTTGTGGACATATACATATCATCAATTGCACCAAACTGCATATTTTTGCTCAGTTTGGTCCTCTGGATAAAATTGAGCAGTTTTTTCCTACCTGAGAATGAGCTCCATATCACACTATGAGCCATATGTACATTATAAAAGCAAATATTTTATAATATAAATAATTTATATATATATATATATATATATATATATATATATATATATATATATATATATATATATACACACACACACATATATATATATATTAATGAATTATTAATTAATATTATTAATTATTTATATTATAAAAGATTTGACCACTCTGACTTTTCTATCTACTGGCTGACTTCATAAGGTTGATATGAAAATCTGCTCTACCCACATACATTCAAACCCAGTTAGGAGTCATAACCTTCCCTAAAGAACAATAAAACTCTTGCAGAGAGTTTAGTCCTTGGAATAAACCACACTTTGCATGTTGAGTATGACATTACTACATGACCAGTAACTTAAGCTCCATGCCCAAGGCACACTCATTCACTTATTTACTATAGTGAACATTTTAATACAAAGCGTATTCCCAGTCTGGATTCTGAATGTGTGCGTGTGTTATTTGCTTTATTATTTGCTGAGTCAGGCAGCTGGAGACACAGCAGCAAGGGGATCATTATGAAGCTCTCGCTGCGGACTCGTGCCAAAGCCCACAGCATGCTGCTCTAGTTCAGAAACTGCTGAGCGTACATGCCAGATGCACAACAGCCCTCACTCATTCAGCCCTGCTCATCCATACATTCAAATCTCAGGTATAATGTGGTTCAAGCGTATTAGTTCTGTGCAGGCTTCTGTTGTTTAAACTGGAAATGTATAAAGGTATTTTTGTTCATGTATTGTTTCCATGTTTCATACATGTTTGACATGGATAACATGAAACAAAAAAAAATCACTATTTCTTTTTTTTTCCTTTCAAATATTATTGTGTGATTCATTGATGCATCTTCCTCTGAAATAACTTTCCCTTTCCTGTGTTAAAATGATAGTTCACCCACCAAAAATACATTTACTCACCCTCATGTTGTTCTAAACTTTTATGACTTTCTTCTGTCACACACAAAATACTTTTTAAAAATGTTTGTCCATATAATAAAAGTCACTGGGTTCCAATCATGTTTGTTCAAAGTATCTTTTTTTATTTATTAAAAGAATATTCCAGGTTTGTAATGACCTGAGGGTATGTAAAGGATGACAGAATTTGTATTTTTGACTGAACCATTAGCCAAATCACTGCTTTTTCAAACCCACATTCCAACTCTGAGCAGATTCTGAATCAATTCATCACGAATAAAACCTGGCTAAATACCTAATTTCACTCCACATTACAGAAGTAAAATTGCTTCTGTATGATGTTTCTCATTTACTTGCTCTACTTCAGAACTTTGGACACTCTATCGTAGGGATGGCTCGATACCACAATTTTGGCTTCGGTACGGTACTATCTAATACCAAAGTACCGATATTAAATCGATACCACACGGTCTGATATTAGCGCGGGTGTATTGCACGCGAATGAGTACAATTATGCAAGTTTTGAGTTTATAAAGTGGGAAATGTTTATTAGCAAATTAATCAGCAAAGCTAATCACATCAAATAAGAAATTGGAAAACTTTCTTGTGAGAAATAATTGCAGCAAAAATCTCTCAAAATTAGCAAATTGCTTCTGGTTTCAAAAGACAGCGCACCTACACTTAAGCAATCTGCGCGGTCCGATTCAACATCTTCACGTTCGTCTCGGGATGGAGAACGGAAATCATTTGAACATGCAAGTGATTTTATAGCATTTCGTAATAACTTACATAGGATAGGAGCTTGAATACCAACGACACACACACCTGTAACTTAGAGCTCGCACATTACAAATTAAGTTTCCTTAAACAGTCAAATACACAGAATTATGTAAAAATGTCCGTCTTTAGTGAGTATTCACATAAACACAGTCGGTTGTGTCTAAAGTGAATGTAAATAGTGCAATAGTACGCATGCAAATATTTTGAGATCTAAATGTCATTAGTTGAAATTAAAGCTGGAGATTTTGTGATATTCGATCTTATGTTAGGCTATGTATGTGCGTTGATCAGTGTAAAAAGAAAATAAATGTCTAAATGAGATGGTTTGAATGATCCACTGACCTGTCGATCTCTTAAGAAGTCTTAAAGGCCATCTTTCAATTTAATTTTATAACTAATTTTATACAGAATATTGTATGAAAATGTCAATTTAAAAAGACATACATAAGAATACATATGTTTTACAACACCCACGCGCAGAAATTAAGAAAAAAAGTGCCTGTTCTAAGCTACGCTCCAAAAACCCGCCTTTTCCCAGAGAACGCGTCATATGATGTAACGACAGGCAAACATAGGCGCTGCAGCCCTGGCTCTCATTGTGGGTTTATAGTCTTGAGAGATGGAAACAGAAAATAGAGATTGTCGTTATCGTAATTATAGTTATAGTAGGTTTGAGTTGTCACAATGGTGAATTCTGTTGTCGCAATGGTGAATCAATAAAAGATCCTTGTTACAATGACTGTATTTACATGAACAGCATATTCCCGTCCTAGCCGAAAGACTAACTGCTTTCATACACGTACTCCACAGTACATTGTGAGCTCATTTGCAGTAACTTATGTCCGTCGGAAATACTAAGAGGTGTAGTAGTATAACAGCCGACTAAGCTCGGAATTCCAGCTGTCCGGTTATGTTGTTCAGATATAACTTACGGCCTAAATGCAATAATAACCAACTGCAGAAGGAGAACATGCGGACACCTAGGTCTAAAAGCAGTTACTGATTAAACATCAGCTAGCAATTTCTACAAAATTTCACGATAAACTATGTTGTGTAGAAATGCACAGAATGTCTATCCCCCCTATCTGACCGTCACAGATGTAAGCTATAGCCTACATCCTACAACATTCATTTAAAATCTGGGATCTAAATTAATTATTTTAAGACACATATTGCTGGCATAGATGGTGACAATCTACATGGATGCTTGAAAAACAACAAAGTCGACAACAATATTGCTAAATATGATTTATTAAAGATACTGCAATGTGATAAACATGGAGACAACAACGTAAGCCACAATTACCTATACCCTGTGGCCACTCACCAAGCGTCGGACCCGCAATATTCCCGGAACATTGCCGGGTCGCCTTCTGTGTGAAAGCAACCACGTCCCGGGATTGATTACCGGGACGAGCGCTGTGTGAACAAAAGCCGAAACTAATGCCGCAACGTGTACGTAGCATTATCCGTGTATTTGCCGGAAACGCTGTGTGACACCTGCCCAATTCTCAACCGATTCTCCTCACACCACAACTCTATCTCTCTCCTCTGTCCATTTATCCTTCCCCTTAACTCTCCCTGACCCCTCTCTCGCCTAGGCGGCTCGTAAATATACGGCAATAGCCCATCGTAAGAGTTGACATTTATCCCAACTGCAACCTCTTCGCTGTCTGACTCCATTACAAAGAGACGATGTTTACCGGCCGTTGCGTCACTTCCGATCAAAGCGTTTTTCACAACGGAAGTAATTTTACTCACAATTTCTTTTAAAAAACTGTTTTAATGCACATTTATGATTAATTTCTTCACGCACGTCGAGTTCCTATACTATTTATCTACACGTTCATTCACAGTGATCTTCAACTTGAAAAATGGGCTTTAAAGTCAGAATAGTGACAGATGTTTCTTGGCTAACGTTAGCTTTGATGGTTCTTCATCAGTTTTATAAGCAAAGTAATTACAAATTTCACTTCTACTCCTCTCTTTATTAATTCGTTTTGGGCATCTTGAGTGAGATTCAACTGCTTTATCCATTTTGTTCGTCTATGTTGTTGTCACATTTGCCGGTTGTTTCGGGTCAGTTTGGCTAGCGCGCTGCCATCTAGTGGTGAACTTGGGAAAAGAGCAGGTGGACTGCTGGCAAGTACATTTGAATTTTTGTTGTGCATAACATAATCAGAAACAGACAAGGAAAACAAGGAAGAACTCAGGCAAACAGAAATGGGGAAAGCCAAACTAAAACATTCAGAAACTAATGTAACCGTGACAGACATACTGTCAAGTGATTTTAGGCATAATAATAAACTAGAGCCAAAGATAATGAAAAAAGACCAACAAGCAGCTTTCAAACAACAAGCTTTCAAAGTAATTCAAAGTTATTGCTCTCTGTTAAAAGGATAAATTGCATGTTTGAAATGCTGCACCATTAAATTATGAAATCAATATGTACCCAGGACAGCATTTTTTTGGTGATCACGTATCTTATAAATGCACACAAATCTAATTTATTGATACTATGATGAATAGTAAATGCTGCTTTTAAGTATTTGTGGTGAGACTGTGATAATGGGTGCAAAAAAAAAATGCATCTCATAAGCCCACACATTTCTGCAACAAATCGCTTATTGCAAAAAAATTATAAAGCTTTATTTGCAGTATAGCAGTACTAAGCTGTATGTGCTTTGTTTGTTTTGAATCATTTACTACATTGATCTCAGCAGGATCCAGGATGAGAGTGTGTCCAGTCTTTTATGGCGTCCACTGGCTTCATATCACATGGCTTCACTTTACAAATCGATATTGGGCTACAGAGCTGGGCAGAGAAAGTGGTAAACACCCAGAATCCTACACTGCAGACACTGATACTGATGATGATTGTCTCATACTATACTGTCTGCTTTACTCTACCCAGAAATAGTGTATGAAGAGCCACTCTTTTGACTCTGTTCAGATTTTACTTACATTATTACTAAAGTACCTGTGTAAACATTCATGTAGGTATCTTAAAATTGTACTCAATGCCTCTGTATGAAGATCCAATCCTGTACAAAAACTAACATTCATAGTTTCCAAAAAAGAATAATAATAAACACATTAGTTTTTACCACTCAAGGATGTTTACTATTTATTGTAATCCTGTCACTTTGGTTGGTCTTGATTCTTAGTTTGGTGACGTGACAGGATCAAAAAGCGCTCCCTTTATAATCACTAAAAGCTGTCACTCATTTAATGATCGCGATCTCACAAAGTTCCGTTATATTAATCAGTGAAGCTGACGACTTAATTAATCTCTTATTTACATAATGTCTATATTTAGTTAGAGAGGATTTGCGCATATGCAGAACTCAGCTGGACAAAAACTCGAGCGGTGAGTGGTTTCTAACTTCAAGATTGGCCATTGCGTTCAAGAAATCAACAAACATCTCTGTGATTGGCTACATTACTCACCGAAGCGAAAACACGTTGGAAAGACTCCCCGACCCCCCCCCCCCCCCCCCTCTGCCACCGACTGACAGTGAAGTCCCGTATAACCTCTTTAAAACACAGCTATTGACCAATCAGAATCAATTAAACGTTTTATAAAGAAAAATAAAACACTTCACTGTATGAATTACAATACATTGATCTTTTTTTAAAAAGCTGCAATAGTTTTTCAGTCAAAACCAAGTGAATTTCTCTTTGTTATCAATTTCTCTTTCAACAGCAGGTATATAATAATAATAATAATAATAATAATAATTCATTACATTTATATAGCACTTTTCTAGACACCCAAAGCGCTTTACATATAGAAGGGGGGAATCTCCTCAACCACCACCAATGTGCAGCATCCACCTGGATGATGCGACGGCAGCCATTTTGCGCCAGAACGCTCACCGCACACCAGCTGATTGGTGGAGAGGAGACAGAGTGATTAAGCCAATCAGGATATGGGGATTGTTAGGAGGCCATGATGGACAGAGGCCAATGGGCAAATTTGGCCAGGATGCCGGGGTTACACCCCTACTCTTTATCGAAAGGACATCCTGGGATTTTTAACGACCACAGAGAGTCCGGACCTCGGTTTAACGTCTCATCTGAAGGACGGTGCTCTTTGACAGTATAGTGTCCCCATCACTATACTGGGGTGTTAGGACCCACACAGACCACAGGGTGAGCACCCCCTGCTGGCCTCACTAACACCTCTACCAGCAGCTACCTGGTTTTCCCATTTGGTCTCCCATCCAGGTACTGACCAGGCTCAGCCCTGCTTAGCTTCAGTGGGAAACCAGTCTTGGGCTGCAGGGCGATATGGCTGCTGGCTATATAAGCTGCTGTCATTTAAAAGGGTACTTCAGTGCTGGGAAGATTAATCTGTATTTAAACTGGGTCATTAATGTAGTAGGAATGTGAAATTATTTTTGAATTCGGTGCTTTCTTAGACTAAGAAAAGACGAAAGACTACAATTCCCAGAATGCTTCGCTGCCCTGTGAGGCCACTCCGAAAGCCACCGCTACTGAATCACTTTTACTTTCCCACCACCGCGTTCATCTTCATAAAATCAGTTCAGTTAGAGAACAGATACTACAATAAAAAACTAAACGTGTGTGTTCAATATATTGTGATTTAGCCGCTGAGGAAGTGTCAGCACAAACGCAGCAGGAGTCAGATTACACGCATCCTGATGAGCTGAATGAGCTCTCGTTGATGAGAGCTGAGGTAAACGCGCCCATGCTCACGGCAGTAGTTCTCAGCGCGTGTTCAGTCTGCCGCATTTTCAGTCTGGCTGATAGAAAGCCATATGCTAATCGCTGAAGTAACCCTTTAAGACCCATGGATCCAATATATTGATGCACATCTGTTTTTCTCCTAACTATTTAAGTTTATTTGAATTCTCACTAAGGCAGTGGTTTTCAATTCTGCAGGTCCTGGGGACCCACCAGACAAAACACATTTTGTGTTTCTCTTAGTTCGGTTGATGAAGCTCTTTACTAATGAGCTGATGATCTGAATCAGGTGTGTTAAATAAGGGAGACATACAAAATGTGGAGAGTGGTGGGTCCCCAGGACCAGGATTGAAAACCACTGCTAAGGCATTGTGGCATGACTGTGTGTGTGTAATATTTGTATGATGATCACAGACTTTTTTTAGTGAAGTTGAATGGAGAAGCCTCTATTTGCTTGTGCATATAGAAGGACTTTTATGTAAAAGTACAGAACCACTTACTTAAAAAAATTAGGTTCACAGTATGCCATGAATAATTTGACTGAATTGATTCCGGCTCTTGATTATGTACCTCAAAACAGAATGTGTACCGTTCCCGCACAGCGTGTTGACCTCCATTTTAGTGCTGCGCTGTGTTACAAACACTATTTATCAAACCCTCCCTCCTCTCTTTTCCATCCCCCCCCCCCCCCCCCCCCCCGTGCCTCTCTCTCGCTCTCTTTCCTTCTCTCGTGTGGATGTGAGGCAGGTGGCCCAGCAAGAGAAGTTTGACACAGTTTCTGCATCTGAGGTTTAATGTACTGTAGTGCTGATGTTGAACGTTTGCGTGACTGTTCTGGGACAAAGTCAGTTTGTTCTGCACCACTTCCCATGATACAATGCATCTAAAACTTAAACGGTGTCAAAAAGCATCTAATGCAGTGTTTCCCAACCACAGCTCCATCAATAAGGTACTCCTTTATCAACACTTAATAAGAAATATGTTGCAGTTGTCCTCTTATATGGATATCATTAATTATTATCCTTAATAACCAATAATATTATTACACACTATTCTAAAATATTATAAAGTAAATGTTATACAATAATATTCATACTCAATTTATTAATAAACAACATAGTTATGAGATATCTTCTTGCCTGTACCCACATTAAAAGGAACCGGGAAAGTAATTATTACAATAAAATATATAATAAATAATAATACATTTTTAAAAAGTTATAATTAATATATATTTATTTATATATATTTTATGTTTTGTCTAATCTTCTCGAATGTTAGCTTTGGACAAATTAGGAAGAATTTAGCTGTCTATATTGCTTACTGTCTTTTATCAATAAATCTGACCAGGTAAAAGTATTAGTAAAAGCCATACATAAGCATATATTAGATAAATAAGCATAAGCATATATTAGATAATGTTTCTAGAACAGCAAGAATAGTTGCTGTTGAAATATTGTCTATCAGACCAATAGAATCTGATGCCACAAACCTTTTAAGGAAAGGCACCAAATCAATGATGTGATCTGGTTTAAAAGCATATAAATATTGCAGTCTGTATGAAATACTAAGTGAAAAATAAATGATTCTATTAATGTCAAGCCTCCATTTACCAACCATTCTCCTCAGGAATGCCCTAATGCATTTTTAAAGTAATTCTAAATCAGATACTTGATTTTAAAGTGTATTTAAAGTGGTAATTCACCCAAAAATGATTATTTTGACATAATTTACTCACATTCATGTTATTCAAAACCTTTTTGACTTGCTTTCTTCTGCAGAACATAAAATAATATATTTTTAAGCCAGTTTTGGTTACACTTGAGTGAACAACTTCTATATAGACTATTTAAGATATTTCTCAAAATACCTTTTTTTATGTTATGGAACGACAAAAGGGTTAATAAATGATGACAGCATTTTAATTTCATTGTAAACGACCCCACCGATCCAGCTACTTCCGATTTTCTCAAGTGTGTAGATTCAGGATGGTCCCAACCTGATTTCCTCTTCTCCCTCACACATTTCTCTCAGTTCTCCTGCATGTATCACCCCTCCCTCCATCCCGCTCTCCATCTCCCTCTCACTGCAATGAAATTCAGCATGTTTCCTGTCTCTCCATCTCACTTTCCTTCTGATTTCAATGTGCAACACGATACCATGAGAGCATCTCCAACAATAGAAATGTTCACTCTCTGTATTGTAATCGCCGTAAACAAGCCCTATCACTGCGTTTCATCGCTCCATCATCTCTGCCTCCCACTCATAGAGACCTTGCAGTAGCATAAATCATGAGACGTGGGTTGGAATCCTCTCTCTTCCTCACACACACACACACACAAGCCCGACCACGCCAGCGAACGCACAATGTGACAGCTCGGATGTTCAACGTTTCCCTCCACCAGCCAAATTCGTTTCACACATCTCAAACGTGCAGCGAAAATCGCCAGCCACACACCAGCAACCCCCTTCCCGGCACGATAATTACCCCTCACACTTAATACACACGTTCACGTGCACCCTGACAGAAAGTAGAAGAAAAGAAGAGGGTCTTACTGAGGGTTCGGGAGCCGATACATCCCATGGTTTATTCACAAAGGCCCTGGATACAAGTAAGGAAGCGCAAGCCTTTCACCATACATTCTCTCCTCCTCTCTCTCCTTTCTCTTTTCTGGCTGCTGATTCTCTCCACTCATGCTGCTCCCTCCCTCTCTCTCTCTCTCTCTCTCTCTCTCTCTCTCTCTCTCTCTCTCTCTCTCTCTCTCTCAAGGTGTCGGAAATTAACATTATAACACAGTTGTTATCATACTCATTTTAAGCAATGAATTAGGTTTGGGGAAAGATTATTTAATATATAAAATATAATTATTTAGATGTATTTTGTCCACTTAGAAAAGGCTAGTGTTTTACAATTAATCCTACAAAGCATCATTGAAGAGACAAAGATCACTGTGTGTGTAATATCAGGACACAAGTGTGTATAATAACATGAGTATGACATAGGCTAGGAGGTATTACAATAAGAGTGTGAAATATGAGGACATTGCCAAAATCTCTACACTTTTTAAAATGCTTAGCAAATCATACAGGATGATTTTTTTAAGAAAGTAAAAATGCAGAATGTTTCCTGTGATGGGTAGGTTTAGGGGCAGTCCCCACATTTCACAAAAACAAACGTGTGTGTGTCGCACAGGTTGCACTGTTATTGCCTGCGTGGCTGGGATTCTCTCGGCCCGTACCACTAGAGCTCTCACAATGCAGTACAGATGTCTCTCTCTCTTTCTCTTTCTCTGCCCTGACCACTGAACCAAACTCACACAAACATTCATTACCGCAATACTGGAAAATCATGAGATCTCGCCACGGGATATTCCTGTTAGGCTCTCAAAACTCGAAAGCTCCTGTCAATGTGTTCACCCTGGTCCCTCCCTCTGTCTTGGTGGTAAAAACACACACAGGAGGAGTGGCTTTGTTATCTGGAGATCATTTCTGCCCACTCTATCTGTTTCTCTCTGCTTTTTCCTGCCCTTCTTTCCATCCTGACCATTCGTTTAATTACCATGAGGTGATGTCTTTATCTTTGCTTTTCTCTCTTTCGCATGTATAATACATGCACTGGGCTGTTTCTCTATGTATTTGTCATAAGCTCAGTGATGCAGACTGAGTATAAAAGAGGGAGGGTCAATCCGTTTCTCCTTGAGTTCAGCCAGGGAGAGATGGAGGGATTGAGGTTTTCAAACAGAACTGTTTAACGATGAGATGATTAAGTATTTAAAGTGAAACAATAAGATTGAAAGTGGAAGAGAGTAAAAGAAAGGGGCAATGAGAGGAGAGAATGAGAGGTGCGGGTGGGAAGAGGTACACAAAATGAAATTTAGGCAGAGAGAGAGAGAGAGAGAGAGAGAGAGAGAGAGAGAGAGAGAGAGAGAGAGAGAGATGAAGGGAGGGGGATGGTTAATTCTGTATGTACACAAAAAGATGGCTAGACGCAGCAGTCCAGCTGTAATCTACCCAATCCTGGAGAGTTGTAGGCTACTGTGCCCGGGCTATTTATAGATTATCATCTCTCAGATCTGTGTGTGTGTGTGTGTGTGTGTGTGTGTGTGTGTGTGTGTGTGTGTGTGTGTGTGTGTGTGTGTGTGTGTGTGTGTGTGTGTGTGTGTGTGTGTGTGTGTGCGAGTGTGTGTGTGTGTGTGTTTGTGTGTGTTTGTGTTCTAATGTGATTCAGTATGGCTTTGTAAAGTGGCATGCCCTATCATATGAGACAATGAATTTGTCCTGATCGAATTAATTAGAATTTTGATCTGTAGATAATAATGTATGTAAATTGCTAGACTGTGAAAGCAGGATCTCTCTCTCTCTCTCTCTCTCTCTCTCTCTCTCTCTCTCTCTCTCTCTCTCTCTCTCTCTCTCTCTCTCTCTCTCTCTCTCTCTCTCTCTCTATTGTGAGGACCAAATGCCACCTTGAGAATAAGAAAACAAATTTATAAACATATTTTAAAATCTAAAATAATACATATATCATATTATGTGGCCTTAACTACTATGTACTTACATAAAAATAAATAAGTACAATGTACGTATTATGTTCATATTGTATTCCAAAACACTTTTTCGGATATTGAGGTGGGATACTGGTAAATTTAGGGACATGGTGGTATGGTTATGTTTAAGTACAATGTAAAAACATGTATGTACATAATAAGTGCATCTATCAAATAATTAATAAATATATTAGTGCATAGTAGTTAAGGCCACTTAATATAAAGTGGCTATAAAGTTTCTCAATGAAAATCTAGGTAATATTTTACAGTATAGCTTCAAATTGCTAACATTAGTATTAAACTAACAATAAACACATTTTTACAGCATTTTCATTCTAGGTAAATGGTAATTAATATTACAAAACAATATTAACTAGGCCTAGATAATGATAAATGCAATTAATAAATACAAATAAATATTGTTTTTATTGTTAATTTGTTTTTGTTCACAGTATGTACTAATTTATGCAGCATGAAATGTATGAATTAAAGAATAATAAATGCTGTAAAAGTATTGTTAATTTATGGTTCATAATGCCATTAACACATTAACAGTAATTTTAACTATGATTAATAACTAGAAAATGATCATGGGGGAAAAAGTGTAAATAGATAACCAAGTCAATGGGAAGTCACTACCAAGACAGAACCACAAACGTGTTTTTCTTTGTAGTGCAGACACTCATAAAAAGGGAAATGTTCACACTACGATTTACAACCTTCACCACAGAGTGCACACTGACCTTGAAGGATAGATCAACCTACAAGGATAGCAAAAAATGACCTGCACTGTGGGATCCATCCAGCAGTCCACATTAGGAATAATGGCTTAATGATAATGTATAAGGGTTTCTGCAAGCATTAGGTTGTGTTTTAAAAAAATAGCTCTGTATTTATATGCTTAGAATGTGTAATACCATGTATCACTATTAAAGAATCATGGAGATAGAGATACAGCAGGAGAAATGGATTTCAAATCTCTCTCACTCTCTCTCTTTCACATACACACAAACCCTCTTATGCCCCCCCTCCCCCCCATTTTGTTTTCTGCTAGTGTTCTTTACAAATTTCCTAGTGCCCCTCTTACAGTAGCAACATACAATATGTCAACACCTTAACACACACAATCTCTCAGTGCGCTATGATTAATGTCTGTTCTTTGTCAGAGCACAGAAAAGGAAGGAGCTCAGGGCAGAGAGCAGGAGACCCACACTTTGTGTAATCTTGATGTGGCCTCAGCTATATCACGCTGTAGCTCAAGACTGGTTGCCCGTCTACTTCCGTCCCGAGTCCAGAGAAGACTCTGCCTCCTGTCCCACGCTCGTTTTTGTGTGTGTGTGTGTGTGGGGGGGGGGGTCTACAGCTTATAAGAACTTAGTTCTGTGTTTTTTTAGCTTGTTTGCTGTAAACCTTGTCATATCAGCTTTTAGACATTGTTCTGTTTTTTTTGTTATAAGTCAGAAAGGACAATGCAACCGCTTCACACAATACAAAGTCAATGTAGAGCGTCGACTTTTTCACCCCACCACCCCCACCCCTGTGTAGCCGTGGCCTAGATGTCTCTATGGCTTCCTGAACTCCCTGAGCTGCCATGGTCCCCTCAGCTGCTTCCAGAGCCATCGTGGAGGCTTCATAACCTGCCTACACAACCCGCTCACTTTCCTCAAAAGACTCCTCGAGTACGCATCTACCAGGAGGGGGGAGTACTGTTACAGATCCATCATGTCTGCACTACACTTTCCAGCACCCTCCTTGATTCTCAACTGTATGAACTTTGTTATCATCTGCACCTCATCTCCTCATCACTGCAGGCAGCATATAAGCACACACCTCACATATGCTGCGTCCGAAACCTGAAAAATGCTGCCTTTGGAGGACACATTTGAAGACAGGAAGGCATCAAGCTGCGTCCGAATCTGATGTTTGCTTCACTTCCTGTCTCCTGAGATACCTTCATCTGATGGATTGTTGAAGGCAGCTTACATGTATCTTTCGCTTCCTTTGATATCCCAAAATCCTGTGCTTTCCATTCAGTGACAGTTGAGCTGGGAAAATAAGATGGTGTCCGGAAGTTGCGTTTGTTAGTCAGTTTGTGTAAATGTATGTTTTGCACCAATATTTTCCACTTCAGATATCATTTCTAGCGAGTATCATTTCTAATGTAGTAATTAAATATGTGTTTAGTTCTCACCAAAGCTCGCTCTATTTTGCTGTTGATCCTTGAACTGTTACACTGCCTTAGAAGTCTGTCCGAAATTAGTTTCGTGAGGTGCCGTCGTGCACAAAACACTGCCTTACAAGTCATTGTCTGATAAGGCAGCGAGGCAACGAGTCAGCTGCCTAGGTTTTCAGACGCAGCCTGTCACTTTGTCTGGTCTTGTTTAAGGAAGGACTCACTTACCTTGTGTTACTTACCTGATCCCAGCGAATGTTACTTGTCTCCGTTGTCTCTCATCCTGGTCCTCCGTGTCTGCAGTTTGTATTTATCTCCAAGTCTCCCTCCATTCAGAGTCCCTTCACCGAGGTGTGTGCTCCAGCTTCCAGCTTCTCCAGCATCCACGACCTCCTCACCCATCTTCAACGATGAAGACTGTCAGAGAATTCCTATTCATTATTCTTCTACTCACATCTCTTTGTCAGGGTTTGTAGAGTGGAAAAGGAGCGAGGACTCAATTGCAGGAAGAATGGGCTCTTTATTATAAAAATCAAACAAAACAAGACAAACAAAAACAACCCCGAGGGGGAAAAACAAGACTTGACTTTTCTTGGCTTGGCTTGGCTTGGCTTGGCTTGGCTTGGCTTGACTTGACTTGACTTGACTTGACTCGACTTGACTTCAGGAGCAGGGAAACATGAGGAAGGTTTGACGAGGAAGGTTTGACAACGATCCAGCCCAGGACTGCAAACACAAGGAGATTAAATGGGGAGCAAACAAACGAGGGTAATGGGAGAAGACAGGTGGGGCAAATGAACCAATAATCAGGAAACAAGGTGGGTGGGGTTAGACAATTGACATGAGAGCACATGGGACAAAGAAACCCATGAACATGTGCTCACACCAAACATGACATGAACATGCAGTTAATGAAAACTCATAAACTGCATGTTCACACGAAACATGACAACAAGCATGCAGCAAGTAAAACACCAGCTGCATGCTACACAACACAAAACAGACAGGACAGGACAGCGCACACACACAACAACACAGAAGACAAAACACAAGGAGCATGAATGTCCGAATCCCAACACAAAACCGAAATCCAACTAGACAGAAGTGCTGGGACCCGAACACCACGCCCCACACAGAAAATGACAGGGACAGAAGAGCACGCAGCTCGAGCATGCTCAAAGCTGCGTGCTCACACAAGACAGGACAAAATACAGGAGTGTCAGGACTCTGTCACCAAACCAAGAGAAAGCTAGACCGAAGTGACAGAACCCTGACACTACCCCCCATCTAAAGGGACGCCACCTGGCGTCCCCAAAGAGGGACACCAAAACAAGACAGGAACATAAGACCGACACAGACAACACAAGACAGGAAAATCAAAACACAGAGACAAAGAGGGGAGGGAGGGAGGGGAGCCAAGTCAGAGCCAGCAGGACAGCCCTGAACATCTCTAGAAGGGACCAGGGAGGGACGGGAGGGTTGAGCCAGGGAGGCTCAGGCAGGTCTGGAGTCCCAGCAGAAGGCCAGGGCAGAGCCAGAGGGACACACCAGGGTGAAACTGGCCAATCAGGGACACCGTCAGACGACCAGGGTGGTGCTGGAGGGACAGTCCAGGCAGGCTCCAGTGGATCTGGAGTCCTGGCAGAGGGCCAGGGAGGGATGGACCAGGCAGGTTCTGGTGGATCGGGAGCCCTTGCTGAGGGCCAGGGAGGATCAGGTGGGTCTGGACGCTTGACTGAGGCTGGCTGGACAGGAGGCCTGAGCGGGACCGGCAGAGCATGGGACTTGAGTGGGGTCGGCAGGACAAGCAGGTCAGACAAGACTGGAATCAGGGTGAGAGCGGGCTCTGGGGCGGCCTCCGGGCAGGCAGAGGGCTCTGGGACGGCCTCCGGGCAGGCAGAGGGCTCTGGGACGGCCTCCGGGCAGGCAGAGGGCTCTGGGACGGCCTCCGGGCAGGCAGAGGGCTCTGGGACGGCCTCCGGGCAGGCAGAGGGCTCTGGGACGGCCTCCGGGCAGGCAGAGGGCTCTGGGACGGCCTCCGGGCAGGCAGAGGGCTCTGGGACGGCCTCCGGGCAGGCAGAGGGCTCTGGGACGGCCTCCGGGCAGGCAGAGGGCTCTGGGACGGCCTCCGGGCAGGCAGAGGGCTCTGGGACGGCCTCCGGGCAGGCAGAGGGCTCTGGGACGGCCTCCGGGCAGGCAGAGGGCTCTGGGACGGCCTCCGGGCAGGCAGAGGGCTCTGGGACGGCCTCCGGGCAGGCAGAGGGCTCTGGGACGGCCTCCGGGCAGGCAGAGGGCTCTGGGACGGCCTCCGGGCAGGCAGAGGGCAGGGCAAGGAGCCTGGGCGGCGCGGGCAGGGCAAGGAGCCTGGGCGGCGCGGGCAGGGCAAGGAGCCTGGGCGGCGCGGGCAGGGCAAGGAGCCTGGGCGGCGGGGCTGGCACCTCTGGGCCGGTAGCAGGCTCTGGGATGGCCTCCAGGCCATTTAGGACGAAGGAAGCCTTCTTCCTCCTCCTTTTACGAGAACGAAGCGGCGGTGTGGTGCTTACCTCCTCTAGGGGAGCTGCAGCATCTTCGGTTGCCTCTGGGGGAGCTGAAGCGTCTTCAGCTGCCTCTGGGACAGCTGCAGCATTCACGGCCAACTCTCCGAGAGCTGCAGCATCTACCGCAGTAGAGGTGTCTGATGAGGCTGACACCTTCTTCCTCCTCCTCTGTCTGCGGGTCATCGGAGGGCTGGGGCTTCCACGGAAACTGCTGCGATTGGACTTCACACGCTGGTGTAAATGGCAGATGAATTTCCAAAACGGCAGGTGCCCCAACCTTCCCATCTCCCAAGGGCTGAGGGGCTCTGTGAGGCAGGTGTTAAAAACCTCTTTTAAATCAGCATCATCACTGTAGTCCAGGCCATGCACTACAGCCAGAAAGTCAAAGGCAAAGTCCTTGATGTTGCGACCTTCCTGGCGAAGAGAGACATGCCTGATGACCTGGACCATCTGATCCTTCACCGAGGCCCCTTTGAATGGAGATGGGAAAAGGAAGATGCCCATCCTCTGCTGAGTCCTCTTTTTGGCTGGATCGTTCTGTCAAGGTTTGTAGAGTGGAAAAGGAGCGAGGACTCAATTGCAGGAAGAATGGGCTCTTTATTATAAAAATCAAACAAAACAAGACAAACAAAAACAACCCCGAGGGGGAAAAACAAGACTTGACTTTTCTTGGCTTGGCTTGGCTTGGCTTGGCTTGGCTTGACTTGACTTGACTTGACTCGACTTGACTTCAGGAGCAGGGAAACATGAGGAAGGTTTGACGAGGAAGGTTTGACAACGATCCAGCCCAGGACTGCAAACACAAGGAGATTAAATGGGGAGCAAACAAACGAGGGTAATGGGAGAAGACAGGTGGGGCAAATGAACCAATAATCAGGAAACAAGGTGGGTGGGGTTAGACAATTGACATGAGAGCACATGGGACAAAGAAACCCATGAACATGTGCTCACACCAAACATGACATGAACATGCAGTTAATGAAAACTCATAAACTGCATGTTCACACGAAACATGACAACAAGCATGCAGCAAGTAAAACACCAGCTGCATGCTACACAACACAAAACAGACAGGACAGGACAGCGCACACACACAACAACACAGAAGACAAAACACAAGGAGCATGAATGTCCGAATCCCAACACAAAACCGAAATCCAACTAGACAGAAGTGCTGGGACCCGAACACCACGCCCCACACAGAAAATGACAGGGACAGAAGAGCACGCAGCTCGAGCATGCTCAAAGCTGCGTGCTCACACAAGACAGGACAAAATACAGGAGTGTCAGGACTCTGTCACCAAACCAAGAGAAAGCTAGACCGAAGTGACAGAACCCTGACACTCTTCAGATATACTCACCATTCAGTCTGCATACATTACTGCGGTTAATAAAACTGTTTTATTCATATCTTCCTTGTTGTGAGTCTAACTTCGGGCCCATTTGAAGGATGAGCACAAGCAAAGTAGCAAACCAATCCATTCAATTAGTCAATGAGTGCATTTACATGCACACCAGTAAGCTGATAACTCACAAATATCAGCTTATTGAAATAACAAGTTTTCCCTATTAAACTGACAACGCAAGTAAACCACGTTTACATGACTTTATTAATAAACCAGGTTATTTCCTTGTAGTGAAAAATAATAATGTCTGTATCTGACTCAGAGTACTCCAAATGTTATGTCAGTTGTGATGTTAAATAAAGCATGCACTGTGTCAGCGGGAGATTTACGGCTTATATTATACCTCATGCTGCATGCAGTTTTGACTGAACCTCTTCTACTTCTGCTGCATGAGATGAAAACACATCTTAAAAGAGTCTGTGTTTGTGATATATGTCCTTATTTCATGCAAAACGCTAGCTCACTCAGTCTGGATGCATTTAAACCTGCTCGTTTTTGTCACCTATCACATGCACACTTTAATAAGTTGACAGAAAGTAAATGCGTTTAAATGCCATGTGAAATCAAGGTAAAAAGCAAAAAACTACCTGCTCCAACCGGTGTATGCTTATGCCATTCATGACCTTACTCCGATAAAAGAAAACAGGATACCGCGTTTAGCCTTCCTTCATGCACAATCAAACCTCAGCAAAGCCCCTTTCACACTGCACGTCGGACCCGCAATATTCCTGGAACATTGCCGGGTCGCCTTCTGTGTGAAAGCAACCACGTCCCGAGATTGATTACCGAATTCAACCCGGGTCGGGGACCTAGTAATATTGCGGGATTCGACCCGGGACGAGCGCTGTGTGAACAAAAGCCGAAACTAATCCCGCAACGTGTACGTAGTTATCGTGCGACTCCTAGAGCTAGTTTTTTCAATAATACAAACCTGCAGTGCCAGAAGAGCTAGTCAGTGTTTTAAACGCAGAGAGTGTTCGTATACAAAAGAAACTAAAATTAAACAAGCAGAAATTATGTGCGCAAACTGGACACAAGTCGAGACCACGGAGCTCCTTACTATCCGCGCTGAACCTGAGATCGCTCGCCATTATACGTCACATCAGGATGTCATGTGTCAACTCGACCCGGGACGTTAAGCGTTGTGTGTGAAAGCGCACATATTACGGCATTTCGCTGGCAGTGTGAATGGACAAAATCTAGCGGCCCGGGAACAAATGCCGGGTCACATTATCCGTGTATTTGCCGGAATCGCAGTGTGAAAGGGGCTCAAGTGATGCAGAGCATAGAAGGGCAATTGGTCTTCAATGAGCCAACAAGAGTGCATGTTACACCTCTCTTTGTCTTGCTTTAAACCCTTAAAGAGCCTCTTTCATTTTAATGTCTCACTTTCATCTCTACTCTAGTCTCTGACTTATCTAGGAATTTGTATAACAGCACATCTCATGTTACTTCCTCTTTTGGATGAATCACTTACTGTATGCTGTCTCAAGTCACTTTGGATAAAAGCACCTGCCAATGGAAATGGAAATGGAAGTGCTTGTGTATGTGCAACCCAAGTTTGATTCCATCTTCTCATCCCAAAAATGGCACACACAAAAAACAGTCAACCACCACTTTTGCTCAAGTTGGTTTGTAACATAGTCCTCACTTACCTTTATTTATGTCAGGTCTTGAATTTGAATGGAGTGTGCATGTAAGTGTATATTCCCGTAAAGCTTTTTTGGTTAAAAATGATCCAAAATCAATTTTTGAACAGGTACACAACAAGCCAGTATTCAAAACTATCACCTTACCTTAGCTCCGTTTACAACATAAGCTTGTAATAATGTGTTATAATTAGAGTGGTATGGTGGATTTCTACGGGAAATTCAACCATGTCTTTGCGTCATGTCTGAATACATAAAGAAAGTGTTCGGTGGGTTAGTAGTAGGAGCATCTTCAGCGGCTCACAGTATCTGGAAGTAAACTTATTATTTTGAAGACGGATTGTAATCAAAAAGCTCCAAATGATAATCATCAGTGACAACAGGAGATTAGCCCGTAAAAGATAAATATTAGACTGTACAGGAATGTAATGCTAATAAAAACTAAAAACAGGCAGTCATTCAATGCTAATGCTGTTAACATTAACAATGTGAGAAGAACAAAGTATAACGAATTTGCAAGATTTGATGTTATTTGATGAACGATCGGTAGATTTAACCACAATTTAAAGTAATGTTTTGTTCCCAAAAGTGGCAGTTTTCCTGGGTGAAAAATCTTATTTAGGTTATACTCCAAGACGTAGAATCTGTGAGTCTGAAGTACAGTCTCCAGACCGGTGCGGTGAATGACAGCAAGCCACACATACTCACCAAAACATTAGATTAATCCGTGCTGAGGAGCTGAGCTGATGCTTAACTCGCACAGATGATAACTGCAATTGCAGGTTTCAAACAGAGATGGTGACACAGAGGCAAAACTTATGGACTGCAGCTTTTATACACTCCCCTAAAGAATTATTAAGAACACCATACTAATAGTGTTTGACCCCTTTTCGCCTTCAGAACTGCCTTAAAGGGTTAGTTCACCCAAAAATGAAATTTACGTCATTAATGACTCACCCTAATGTCATTTCACACCCGTAAACCTCAGAGAGCGAGTGTATGCACACTATACTGTCCATGTCCAGAAAGGGAATAAAACATCATCAAAGTAATCCATCTGTGACATTAGTTAGTTAATTAGAATCTCTTGAAGCATTGAAAATACATTTTGGTCTAAAAATAGCCAAAACTACGACTTTATTCAGCATTGTATAACCTCAAATAAAGATTCAAACGGTTATGAATCAGCGGATTGATTCATGATTTGGATCGCCATTGCCAATGTCACGTGATTTCAGCAGTTTGACACGCAATCCAAATCTAAATGGTCATTCAAGATGATCTTAATGCGAACTTGCAGTTGATATAGGGGCGGGTTTATTGTGTACTAAATTAAGTCTGGCATACGTTACCAAAGAGAGACCTTTTGTTTCATGGGAATGTAGAGTTATTGAGCTAAACAAATGAAGATGCAAACATGCATGAATCATTCACAATAGGATCTATAACATGCATTTACAAAACAATTTTAATTTCATGACAACTTTAATAATCCCATTTATTCAGTCACAACTGAAAAATAGAGCCAGGATAATACTCTAACATGCAGCGTTCACTGTGTGTGTTCAGTTCAGGACATTCTAAGATCGAAAACAAACCGCATGGTTGAGTATTCCGAGCTCTTGAATATGACAAGCAATTGTATAACAAACTGAATGTCCCTTAATTAGGCCAGGATGTGGAATACACAACGGGGTGGTCATTACCTCAGCACGGAGTGTTGCTGCCCTGTGAAAGATCTTTCTGTGAACTCTGCTGCACTCGGGTCTAAACACAAATGTGGTTGGATAATGAGACTGAGATAATTAGGACAACCTGTCATCCTTCTCACATGTACACACACCTTTGCCGGTAATAATGTAGGACTTTGAACCCTATAACCTCAATTTTCTTTCTCATGCACATGTGCACACACAAAGGCAATTGGAAAGGGGTTGCTGTATCAATACGCATTTGTTATTTTGTTGAAGGCTCTCTCTGACAGTGCTCATTCAATTCTACTTATTTTGAAATTGAGCAAGTTTGATACATAGACAATTATGCCACTGATTTATATATTTAGCAGTGGCCTTATTGATCCTTACACACAAGCACACAGCTGTGGATTACACGCCCTTCTGTAGCACAAGGTGTGTGCTAGATTTAGGCCCTGTTTACACTATGAGAAAATGCAGATATTTCCCTGTCATTTACACGAAAACGCCCTTTTTATCTCGGAAAACGATTATTTCAAAAAAATCTGGCCAAGTGGAGATTTCTGAAAACGCCTGCCGTGTGAACTGGGAGAAATGGGGTTTTAGGTTCTCAAACGTCACATTATGCGCCAGAAAATGCTTCCGTCATGTGAGCGCCCTATGTTTAGAGTTTGTTTGATCATGGATGGTGTTATGGTGGTACTCATTTTTACTTTTGTGCAAACGCTTTTAACTCCACTTCGCTGTCTGTCCACACAAACAAACCTTGCGTAATGTCTGCTGTTATTAAAGGAACAGGAAGTCACTCGTGCTATTCGTTGCTGTCGATTTTGAGGATTATGATTGGCTTGCATGGCTTTAACCTTCTCCCTACACTACCGCCCATAGGTCTGGCATAGTTAGAATGGAGCTCGACGGCGTATTTATGCGGGTTGATGTAAACGACAACTTTTTGGAAAACGCAATGTTGTGTGCACAATGTTATTTTTGAAAACGGGGGGAGTGGGGGGATATTTTTTTCTATTTGTTTATCTAAATACCCGGATATGTGTAAATGTGGCCATAGACAGCTGCAATTAGCATGATGTATATGACTATCAAACACATGCACATGCAAACATTTAAATGCACGTGTATGCAAAGCAATCAAAAGGTAAGATCTTGAGTTTGAAACAAGATTGAGCAGGATTCAGGACCCCAACTGGTACATGCACCGTACAGATGAATTTCGACTCATTATTTGACCTAATTGTGATGACTTATTCAAAGGTAGTCTTTTTGAAACCTCTTTTAAATTGATGTCTCTGTCACTTGGAAGGCTCAAGGAGCTCCCATTTCTCCTCTATAATTTAGATGTTTCCTCTCTCAAGTTAACCTACATTCACTTCCATCTTGTCTAGTCTCCTGTCTATCTGTTCATCATCATCTCTTCCATGTATCTGTCCGAACTACTTCATGTATAAGACGTGTCAACTGTCCATACTCAAAACGTTGTTGCCCATCAAACGTTTTCTGTGGTGTATCTGTTTTAACTGAACATCAACCACCCCTATGGCAAAACCACTTTACATCTTTCTTTTCTGTTTCTCCTAGTAAAAAAAAAAACCCCTGAACTTTAAGCAGAGACTCTGTGCTGGCATCTGGTGGAGAGTAATGGTAACACAGCCATGTTTAATTATGATTTAAATCGGTCAGGAATAGCTCAACACAAGGATGTCTATTCTACCATACAGAGCTATCCGGATCTGTTATCCGTCAGCGGAATCTTAAATGCCATGTGACTATTGACACTGGAACTGAAAGAACATGACATTCTGATGCTGGTTGGCTGGTGGAAACACAAGAAGAACATACTCAAGCTCTAAAACATCAATTATATTGTAAAGTAATATTTCCATTTTGCAATTTGCATTCAACATTTAAAAAACAAACAAACATGCAAAATAGGTATACACATATACTTTTGATTGGTTGTCAATGGAGAAACCAGCATTTTACCAGCATAATGGTTTTATTATGGCAGCAGGCTGAAACTATCTATCCCTCAACCTGTCTTTTGTTTTAATGTTTTCTGAGTGTTGCCACAATGGTAGGGCAATGTAGGTGGTTGTTAGGTCAGCATGATTTTACCAGAATGTTCCTGGACCAACATATTTTGTTGATCCCAGAAAAAAAATGTACCCCTGACCCTACCCATAACCTATCCTTCACATCAGAGATAAATGACATGTGAATAACACTGATGTAGAAGCACCTACGCATGGTTTTAAGCCTAAAATTGACATAAACTGTAAACTTGTCCGTCAAATCTGATTGGTTAATTGCAATGTTGTTCCAGGATCAACAAAGATTTTTATCCAGGAATGTGTTGCACTTGGTAAAATTCCATTTACCAGTGGGCTCAAAGTGTTTTATAGCACGATGCAATGTTGCTAAGGTGCCCTATAAGTGGTATATTATATTGTGGTAGATATGACTTGGGTATCTCTCAATTTAAGCCCAAGTCATATCCAACACAATATAATACACCACTTATAGGGCACCTTAGCAACATTGCATCGTGCTATAAAACACTTTGAACCCACTGGTAATGGGTATGTCTCTCAATTTATGTTATTATTATCATCTGATGACAATTATGACTCCAATTGACTTCAAATTACTTTTCATGTAATTTAACTAGTTGAACATAGTTCTAGCAACAGGATTATTAGGAACACCATACTAATACTGTGTTTGACCCCTTTTCGCCTTCAGAACTGCCTTAGTTCAACGTGGCATTGACAAGGTGCTGAAAGCATTCTTTAGAAATGTTGGCCCATATTTGATAGGATAGCATCTTGCAGTTGATGGAGATTTGTGGGATGCACAACCAGGGCACGAAGCTCCCGTTCCACCACATCCCAAAAATGCTCTATTGGGTTGAGATCTGGTGACTGTGGGGGACATTTTAGTACAGTGAACTCATTATCATGTTCAAGAAACCAATTTGAAATTAAAGCTGCGAGCAGCGATGACGGGCCCAAGCCGGGGGCACCGCCACCCCGGTGGCATCAGCTTAACTGTGCACAGCAGGCCAATAGGCATTTAATATGGGAAAAAATAAATAAAGGGACTATGTCAAAGTCATTTGAATTCACCTCATTAACTGCAGCAACTGGTGCTGCTATGACCATTAACCACAACACTCACATCTCTGAGATCAATTACATTTTATTCATTAATTTTATGTCAGATGATGTCAAATGTCAATTTCAAACTGAGTGCAGAATACTGTCCAAATGCTGAAGTTGTATTATCCTTACACTTCTCTTAAAAATAAATTAAGCCAAATCACAGAGACCGTAACAATGATTATAATATCAGTGTCAGGTAAGAGTAATATGCGTGCATATAATTTATGGAAGTTTATTATAAACAGCCACTTTTATAAATTAATGTGAAATTAATTTTTTTTAATCCATTTGAATTCTATCAATAAATAATTAGTTTAAAGAGGTGTCATACGTGATCTTTGCAAACACAGCACATGACCTTCTTTAAAGCCCATGTTATAGAAAACAATTAAAAGTATTAGGATATCACTTTCAATTATGTGCAAATGTATTTTTTGCAGCTCAAAATATTGTAAGTTCAGAAGACCAGTGTTATATATATATATATATATATATATATATATATATATATATATATATATATATATATATATATATATATATATATATGATACATTTTTATGATATATGATACATATATCATATATATGATACATTTTTTAAACTTATTTTTCACAATAAAGTGATAGATATTGCTGATAGCCTATGATATGAAATGGTTAAATCATGAAAAACAAGAAACAAGGCGACATACACAGAGTGAGAGAGACCCCCTCCACACACACACACACACACACACACACACACACACACACACACACACACACACACACACACACACACACACACACACACACACACACACACACACACACACACACACACACACACAGAGTGATCCTGAGAGAGGGAGAGTGAGGGGGGAGGGGAATGACAGACACAAAATCTAAACAGTGAGAGAACATTGTTTTTATTTCACTGTCTGAAAACACTGTTTTGCAATAACAGCAATAGTTTAATCTTCAAAACAGTGTTCCCTAGGACATATCCAACCTGGTTACTAAATAAGGCTACACTTCCACCTTCTGGTTATTCTATATGCCGGTAGCTCATTGGTTCTCATTTTTGTCCTTAAACAAAAGGCATTAATCTTCTCATTTTTTTAAGTTACACACACTACTTTTTTTTCCTTTTCTTTTTAAAGACAATTAAATGTGTTTTTTCTTTTGTTAGTAATGTTTTTTTATATTTATATATTTTTATTAATAATTATTTGTATTAACACAATTATTTAACTAATTATATAAAACAATATTGTCAATGCCCTACAAATAAACTGGTTTTATACATTATTTTTTTTATTCAAACCCAGAATAAAATGTTTAATAATCCTTTAATGCAGGCCAAAGCACAGCATTGAGAGGTAATCTTTTTAGACAGAAGAGTGGCTCTCACACACACACACACACACACACACACACACACACACACACACACACACACACACTGTAGAAATCAGTGACACGTGTCCCCATGAGTCTGTGTGCATTCAGGTTGAAGTCCCCACCAGGCTAGAAAAAAGAACACACACACACACACACACACACACACACACACACACACACACACACACACACACACACACACACACACACACACACACACACACACACACACACACACTGTAGAAATCAGTGACACATGTCCCCATGAGTCTGTGTGCATTCAGGTTGAAGTCCCCACCAGGCTAGAAAAAAGAACACACACACACACACACACTAGTAATGCTAAAGTATGCTGTGCTGCAGGCAACTCTTATCAGTTCAGCCCATCCCCCCCCCCCCCCCCCCGCACACACACACACACACACACACACACACACACACACACATGTCTGGTTCACTATCTGTTTGGGGACTCACCATAGACATTATGGTTTTTATGCTGTACAAACCATATTCTGTCCTCCTAAACTGCCTCTGCCCTAAACCTACCCATCACACAACTTTCTGCATTTTCACCTTTTCAAAAGAACTCATTCTGTATGATTTATAAGCTTTTGTACCCATTGAGTCCCCATGAGTCTGTGTGCATTCAGGTTTAAGTCCCCAGCAGGCTAGAAAAACATTCACACACACACACAGAGGCAAGTTTTTTTCCTTGAAAACTTATACAATATTGCCCTCTACTGGTCATTTAAGTGAGAGCATAAGTGTTGAAAAAACAAACAAAAAAACAGCCAGTGTGATATAAAGAATAACCAGCAGGTGGGAGTATAGCCTTATTTATGAACCAGGCACTTGTGTGCTTATTTTGTGTTTTTTAAGCTTTTGCTATGGGAGCACCGTTTGAGATATCCAATAATCGTTCGCATTTTAGCATCTTCTGTATATTTACTTTATGTTGTCCGAGTTTGGAGGAGATTGAATGAATCGCTTTTGAGGAGAGGGTAAAAACTCAGAGCTCGCTTTCCACTTCTTGTTATCTTCCAACCAAATTATCTGACTTCCTGTTGGTCAGAGCTAATGACTTTAAATTAGAAAGTTGTCCGGCTCGAAGTGTACAATATATATACCGAGTTTGATGAATGTACATAAAACTAACCCCCCCACTTTGGACAAAAGCCACACTTCCTGCTGCCAGTTGGTGGCGCTATAACTTTGTCTCACAAAAGTCATATCCATGTGATCGGCCTCTTACAACGAACACACAGCTGAAGTTTCATCAAAATGAATTAATGTATGCAGAAGTTATAACACACTTCCTGTTTCCCTTTTCTCGCCATAAATTCATCTCTTTGCCACGGCCAAACCGTTTGAGATATCAAAAAGTTGCTCGCAATTTAGCATCCTCAGTGTCTTGACTTCATGCTGACCGAGTTTGGTGCTGATCGGGTGAATCGTCTAGGAGGAGTATCGCAAATTCCAGAGCATGCGTTTTCCGAACAACCCATAATAGCTCACTTCCTGTTGGGCTGACGCATAACTTAGAGCACGAAAGTTGTTCAGCCCGATGAGCTCTATATGTGTACCGAGTTTCATATATGTACGTGCAAGTGTGTTTGATTTATAGAGCCCGTTTTCAGACCCCACTTTAGGGGGCGCTGTCGAGCCCCCCTGCCACGCCCGGGTCCCAGCCTCAGCCCGGCCCTGATGGCCGCGCATTCTGATGCGTGTGCAAAGTTTCAAGAGTTTTCGAGCATGGGAAAGGCCCCAAAAATGCCCAAATAGTCGGTAAAAAAAATAATAATATATAATAATTAAAGCTGCGAGCAGCGATGACGGGCCCAAGCCGGTGGCACCGCCACCCCGGTGGCATCAGCTTAAATGTGCACAGCAGGCCAATAGGCGTTTAATATGGGAAAAAATAAAAAAAGGGACTATGTCAAAGTCATTTGAATTCACCTCATTAACTGCAGCAACTGGTGCTGCTATGACCAGGAACCACAACACTCACATCTCTGAGATCAATTACATTTTATTCATTAATTTTATGTCAGATGATGTCAAATGTCAATTTCAAAATGAGTGCAGAATACTGTCCAAATGCTGAAGTTGTATTATCCTTACACTTCTCTTAAAAATAAATTAAGCCAAATCACAGAGACCGCAACAATGATTTTAATAGCAGTGTCAGGGAAGAGTAATATGCATGCATATAATTTATGGAAGTTTATTATAAACAGGCACTTTTATAAGATCATGTGAAATTTTTTTTTTATCCATTTGAATTCTATCAATAAATAATTAGTTTAAAGAGGTGTCATACGTGATCTTTGCAAACACAGCACATGACCTTCTTTAAAGCCCGTGTTATAGAAAACAATTAAAAGTATTGGGACATCACTTTCAATTATGTGCAAATGTATTTTTTGCAGCTCAAAATTTTGTAAGTTCAGAAGACCAGTATTTAATTAAAGATATAATATATGTTTTTGTTTTTTACTTATTTTTCACAGTAAAGTGATAGATATTTGTGATAGCCTATGATATGAAAGGGTTAAATTATGAAAACACAAGAGAAAAGGTGACACACACACAGAGTGAGAGAGACCCCCTCCACACACACACACACACACACACACACACACACACACACAGTGATCCTAAGAGAGGGAGAGTGAGGGGGGAGGGGGAATGACAGACACAAAATCTAAACAGTGAGAGAACATTGTTTTTATTTCACTGTCTGAAAACACTGTTTTGCAATAACAACAATAATTTTATCTTCAAAACAGTGTTCCCTAGGACATATCCAACCTGGTTACTAAATAAGGCTACACTTCCAACTTCTGGTTATTCTATATACCGGTAGCTCATTGGTTATCATTTTTGTCCTTAAACATTAATCTTCTCATTTTTAAGTTACACACACCAATTACTTTTTGTTGAAAAAGACAATTAAATGTGTTTTTTCCTTTGTTAGTATTTTTTTTTAAATATTTATATGTTTTATTAATAATTATTTGTATTAACACAATTATTTAACTAATTATATAAAACAATATTGTCAATGCCCTACAAATAAACTGGTTTTATACATTTATTTTTTTATTCGAACCCAGAATATGTTTTATCCTTTAATGCAGGCCAAAGCACAGCATTGAGAGGTAATCTTTTTAGCGCACTCACACACACACACACACACACACACACACACACACACACACACACACACACACACACACACACACACACACACACACACACACACACACACACACACACACACTCATGTCTGGTTCACTATCTTTCTGGGGACTCATAGACTTAATGTTTTTTATGCTGTACAAACCATATATTATGTCCTCCTGCCCCTACCCCTAAACCTACCCATTTCACAAAACTTTCTGCATTTTTACATTTTCAAAAGAACTCATTCTGTATGATTTATAAGCTTTTGTACCCATTGGGACCTCAATTTAGGCCCCTACAGTGAAATGTGTCCCCATGAGTCTGTGTGCATTCAGGTTGAAGTCCCCACCAGGCTAGAACAACACACACACACACACGCACACACACGCACACGCACGCACACGCACGCACACGCACGCACGCACGCACACACACACACACACACACACACACACACACACACAAACAGTAGTAATGCTAAAGTATGCTGCAGGCAACTCAAATCAGCTCAGCCCATCCCCCCATCCACAACACCCCCCTTCACCCCCCCACCCCTGCCCCTCACACACACACACACACATACACACACACTCATGTCTGGTTCACTATCTTTTTGGGGACTCACCATAGACATAATGGTTTTTATGCAGTACAAACCATATTCTGTCCTCCTACACAGCTCCTACCCCTAAACCAACCCATCACACAAAACTTTCTGCATTTTTACATTTTCAAAAGAACTCATTCTGTCTGATTTATAAGCTTTTGTACCCATTGGGAAGTCCCCATGAGTCTGTGTGCATTCAGGTTTAAGTCCCCACCAGGTTAGAAAACCATTCACACACACACACAGAGGCAAGGTTTTTTGCTTGAAAACTTATACAATATTGCCCTCTACTGGTCATTTAAGGGAGAGCATAAGTGTTGAAAAAAAAACAAAAAAAAACTGTGTGATGTATAGAATAACCAGCAGGTGGGAGTATAGCCTTATTTATGAACCAGTTACTTGTGTCTCTCTTTTGTATTTTTTAAGCTTTTGCTACGGGAACACCGTTTGAGATATCCAATAACCGTTCGCATTTTAGCATCTTCTGTATATTTACTTCATGTCGCCCGAGTTTGAAGGAGATTGAATGAATCCCCTTTTGAGGAGAAGGTAAAAACTCAGAGCTCGTTTTCAACTTTTTGTTATCTTCCAACCAAATTATCTGACTTCCTGTTGGTCAGAGCTAATGACTGTAAATTAGAAAGTTGTCCGGCTCGAAATGTACAATATATATACCGAGTTTGGTGACTGCAGATAAAACTAACCCCCCCATTTTGGACAAAAGTGACACACTACCTGCTGCCAGTTGGTGGCGCTATAACTTTGACTCACAAAAGTCATATCCATGTGATCGGCTTCTTACAACGAACACACAGCTGAAGTTTCATCAAAATGAATGAATGTATGCAAAAGTTATAACACACTTCCTGTTTCCCTATTCTCGCCATAAATTTGTCTCTTCGCCACGGCCAAACCGTTTGAGATATCAAAAAGTTGCTCGCAATTTAGCATCCTCAGTGTCTTGACTTCATGATGACCGAGTTTGGTGCTTATCGGGTGAATCGTCTAGGAGGAGTATCGCAAATTCCACAGCATGCTTTTTCCGAACAACCCATAATAGCTCACTTCCTGTTGGGCGAAGCTTATGACTATGAGTGCGGAAGTTGTTTGGCCCGATGAGATCTATAAGTGTACCGAGTTTCATACATGTACGTGCAAGTGTGTTTAATATATAGACCCAGTTTTTCAAGGGGGCGCTGTTGAGCCCCCCTGCCACGCCCGGGTCAAAGGCATCTGCCAGACCCTGTTGGCCGCGCATTCCGATGCGTGTGCAAAGTTTCAAGAGTTTTCGAGCACGTTAAATGCCCCAAAAATGCCCAAAAGGCGAAAAGATAATAATAATAATAATAATAATTAAAGCTGCGAGCAGCGATGACGGGCCCAAGCCGGTGGCACCGCCACCCCGGTGGCATCAGCTTAACTGTGCGCAGCAGGCCAATAGGCATTTAATATGGGAAAAATAAATAATGGGACTTTGTCTAAGTCATTTGAATTCACCTCATTAACTGCAGCAACTGGTGCTGCTATGACCAGGAACCACAACACTCACATCTCTGAGATCAATTACATTTTATTCATTAAAAGGGGGGGTGAAATGCTGTTTCATGCATACTGATCTTTTTACACTGTTAAAGACTTGGAATCCCATACTAAACATAGACAAAGTTTCAAAAGTTAAGGTGGACGTTTGATGGGAGTATTTCTTTGTCAAAAATACTACTTCCGGTTAGTCATAAGTTTCGGCAAGTTTTTTGAGATCATGCGTCCCCTTTGACGTTAACGGGGGCGGAATTTCCTTGTATGGGCCTTACGGACAATTCTACCGGAAGCGCGTGAGAGAGAGCGAGGGAGAGAGAGAGAGGGAGAGAGCGAAAGCAACAGGCTACGCCCATCAAAGCGCTGGCTTGTAGGATGCTGGACAGGTGATATAACCAGTAGCTACTGACTTACCCACTGATAGGCCGGCGGTCGATCTGTATTAGCACTTTCCTCACGCGACGGGCGAATCACTTTCCTCACAGAGCGACTCACTTTCCTCACGCGGCAGGCGAATCACTTTCCTCACTGAGCGAATCACTTTCCTCACAGAGCGACTCACTTTCCTCACGCGGCGGGCGAATCACTTTCCTCACGCGGCGGGCGAATCACTTTCCTCACTGAGCGAATCACTTTCCTCACTGAGCGACTCACTTTCCTCACGCGGCGGGCGAATCACTTTCCTCACTGAGCGAATCACTTTCCTCACAGAGCGAATCACTTTCCTCACGCGGCGGGCGAATCACTTTCCTCACTGAGCGAATCACTTTCCTCACAGAGCGAATCACTTTCCTCACAGAGCGAATCACTTTCCTCACTGCAGCGCGCTGCTGCACACGTCATTATTTAGCTCCGCTCACACGACACGCCCCCACCCGCTCGGCTTTTTTCGGAAAGACTCGGAACAGCGCATCTTTCTTATATAATTATAAAAAAAATAAAGACTTTTCGGAGATATGCAGGATGCAATGCTACTCTATAGGTACTCAAGATTGACATGACACTGACTGAAACTGAGTGTTTCACCCCCCCTTTAATTTTATGTCAGATGATGTCAAATGTCAATTTCAAAATGAGTGCAGAATACTGTCCAAATGCTGAAGTTGTATTATCCTTACACTTCTCTTAAAAATAAATTAAGCCAAATCACAGAGACCGTAACAATGATTTTAATATCAGTGTCAGGTAAGAGTAATATGCGTGCATATAATTTATGGAAGTTTATAATAAACAGCCACTTTTATAAGATCATGTGAAATTTAATTTTTTAATCCATTTGAATTATATCAATAAATAATTAGTTTAAAGAGGTGTCATACATGATCTTTGCAAACACAGCACATGACCTTCTTTAAAGCCAATGTTAAAGAAAACAATTAAAAGTATTAGGATATCACTTTCAATTATGTGCAAATGTATTTTTTGCAGCTCAAAATATTGTAAGTTCAGAAGACCAGTATTTATATATATATATATAATACATTTTTTTAAACTTATTTTTCACAATAAAGTGATAGATATTGCTGATAGCAATTATGATATGAAAGGGTTAAATTATGAAAAAACAAGAGACAAGGCGACACACACAGAGTGAGAGAGACCCCCTCCACACACACACACACACACACACACACACACACACACACACACACACACACACACACACACACACACAGAGAGTGAGAGAGACCCCCTCCACACACACACACACACACACACACACACAGAGTGATCCTGAGAGAGGGAGGGGGAAGGGGCAATAACAACAATAGTTTTATCTTCAAAACAGTGTTCCCTAGGACATATCCAACCTGGTTACTGAATAAGGCTACACTTCCACCTTCTGGTTATTCTATATTTAGTTATTCTATATTTATATTTAAACAAAAGGCATTAATCTACTTTTTTTTTAAGACAATTAAATGTGTTTTTTTCTTTTGTTAGTAATGTTTTTTTATATTTATGTTTTTTTATTAATAATTATTTGTATTAACACAATTATTTAACTAATTATATAAAACAATATTGTCAATGCCCTACAAATAAACTGGTTTTAAACATTGATTTTTTTATTCAAACCCAGAACAAAATGTTTTATCCTTTAATGCAGGCCAAAGCACAGCATTGAGAGGTAATCTTTTTAGACAGAAGAGTGGCTGACACACACACACACACACACACACACACACACACTGTAGAAATCAGTGACACGTGTCCCCATGAGTCTGTGTGCATTCAGGTTGAAGTCCCCACCAGGCTAGCAAAAAGAACACACACACACACGCACACACACACACAGTAGTAATGCTGAAGTATGCTGCAGGCAACTCTTATCAGTTAAGCCCATCCACCATCCCCCATCCACAACACACACACCCACCCACAAGCACACACACATACACACACAGTCAGGTCTGGTTCACTATCTTTCTGGGGACTCATAGACGTAATGGTTTTTATGCTGTACAAACCATATTCTGTCATCCTACACTGCCCCTGCCCCAAAACCTACCCATCACACAAAACTTTCTTCAAAAGAACTCATTCTGTCTGATTTATTAGCTTTTGTACCCATTGGGAAGTCCCCATGAGTCTGTGTGCATTCAGGTTTAAGTCCCCACCAGGCTAGAAAACCATTCACACACACACACAGAGGTAAGGTTTTTTGCTTGAAAACTTATACAATATTGCCCTCTATTGGACATTTAAGGGAGAGCATAAGTGTTGAAAAAAAAAAAAAAAAAAAAAAAAAAATAAACAGTGTGCTATATAGAATAACCAGCAGGTGGGAGTATAGCCTTATTTATGAACCAGGCACTTGTGTTCTTATTTTGTGTTTTTTAGGCTTTTGCTACGGGAACACCGTTTGAGATATCCAATAACCGTTCGCATTTTAGCATCTTCTGTATATTTACTTCATGTTGTCCGAGTTTGGAGGAGATTGAATGAATCGCTTTTGAGGAGAAGGTAAAAACTCAGAGCTCGCTTTGCCACTTCTTGTTATCTTCCAACCAAATTATCTGACTTCCTGTTGGTCAGAGCTAATGACTGTAAATTAGAAAGTTGTCCGGCTCAAAATGTACAATATATATACCGAGTTTGGTGAATGTAGATAAAACTAACCCCCCCACTTTGGACAAAAGTGACACACTTCCTACTGCCAGTTGGTGGCGCTATAACTTTGACTCACAAAAGTCATATCCATGTGATCGGCCTCTTACAACGAACACACAGCTGAAGTTTCATCAAAATGAATTAATGTATGCAAAAGTTATAACACACTTCCTGTTTCCCTTTTCTCGCCATAAATTTGTCTCTTCGCCACGGCCAAACCGTTCGAGGTATCAAAAAGTTGCTCGCAATTTGGCATCCTCAGTGTCTTGACTTCATGCTGACCGAGTTTGGTGCTGATCGGGTGAATCGTCTAGGAGGAGTATCGCAAATTCCAGAGCATGCGTTTTCCGAACAACCCATAATAGCTCACTTCCTGTTGGGCGAAGCTTATGACTATGAGTGCGGAAGTTGTTTGGCCCGATGAGATCTATAAGTGTACCGAGTTTCATACATGTACGTGCAAGTGTGTTTAATATATAGACCCAGTTTTTCAAGGGGGCGCTGTTGAGCCCCCCTGCCACGCCCGGGGCAAAGGCCTCTGCCCGACCCTGTTGGCCGCGCATTCCGATGCGTGTGCAAAGTTTCAAGAGTTTTCGAGCATGGGAAAGGCCCCAAAAATGCCCAAAAGGCGAAAAGATAATAATAATAATTAAAGCTGCGAGCAGCGATGACGGGCCCAAGCCGGGGGCACCGCCACCCCGGTGGCATCAGCTTAACTGTGCACAGCAGGCAATAGGCATTTAATATGGGAAAAAATAAATAAAGGGACTATGTCAAAGTCATTTGAATTCACCTCATTAACTGCAGCAACTGGTGCTGCTATGACCAGGAACCACAAGTCACATCTCTGAGATCAATTACATTTTATTCATTAATTTTATGTCAGATGATGTCAAATGTCAATTTCAAAATGAGTGCAGAATACTGTCCAAATGCTGATGTTGTATTATCCTTACACTTCTCTTTATGTGTTTTTGACCTACCGTAGCTTGTGATTGTTCACCAATTGTATGCAGCAAAAAGCATGCTTGTTTTTATTTCAATATGTGTGGCATTCAATATTTTTTTAAAATAAAAAAATAAAAAATAAAGCCAAATCACAGAAACCGCAAAAATTATTTTAATATCAGTGTCAGGTAAGAGGAATATGCCTGCATACATTTTATGGAAGTGTATTATAAACAGCCACTTTTAAATGTAATTAAATTTAAAATAACGATATCAAAGTCATTTGAATATGCCATATTTACTGGTCAAAGTCGACCTCTCTAAAACATGCAGCATGTTTTTATACCGCTGAGAATGTGCACGACAGGCAATATGCATTTAAACAGGAGAATATTTGAAAATTGCTCTAATATGCCACATGTATCACAGCAGCTGGTACCCCTATGACCACAAGCCACACCTATTATGAAATTTAAATATAGATTTTTTTTTTTTAATTTATTAGGATATAATGGGTCACTTTCAATTATGTGCAAATGTATATTTTGCAGCTCAAAATGTTGTAAGTTCAAAAGGCCAGTATTTAATTAAAGATATAGTATATTTTTGTTTTTTTTAAACTTATTTTACACACTAAAGTGATAGTTATTTGTGATATGAAGGTTTAAATTATGACAATCAAGAGACAAGGTGATACACACACACACACACACACACACACACACACACACACACACACACACACACACAAACAACCCAAACAGAGTGAAACTCAGAGAGGGAGAGTGAGGGGGGAGGGGGACGACAGACAGAGAGGCAGAGTCTAATTCCGAAAGAAACAAGATTTGAAACAAACAAAAAAATAATAATCTAAACAGTGGGAGAAAGTTTTTTTTTTTTCTTCACTGTCTGGAAACACTGTTTTGCAATAACAATAGTTTTATCTTCAAAACGGTGTTCTCAAGGACATATCCAACCTAGTTCTTAACTAAGGCTATACTCCCCCCTTCTTGTTATTCTATATCATTTGTTCTCATTTTCGTCCACAAATAAAAGGCATTAATCTGCTTATTTTTAGGTTACACAAACTTCATTGTTTGAAAAGGAAACTCAAATGTGTTTTTTCTATTGTTACAAATTAACTGGTTCTATAATTTTATTGTAACCCAGAATAATATATATTTTTTTATCCTTTAATGCTTGCCAAAGCACACAGCAATGAGCTAATCTTTTCACAATCAAAATGAAGCTGGCACCATCCCCCTACAAACACACACACACACACATACAGAGAGAGAGAGAGAGAGAGAGAGAGAGAGAGAGAGAGAGAGAGGGAGAGAGGGAGAGAGAGAGAGAGAGAGAGAGAGAGAGAGAGAGAGAGAGAGAGAGAGAGAGAGAGAGAGAGGCAAAGTGAGATTTCGATTAAACATGATTTTCAGCAAAACAATAATAGTAAAGTCTAACCTGTGGGGAAAAGTTTCAAAAGACAATTAAATGTTTTTTTTTCTTTTGTTAGTAATGTTTTTTTATATTTATATTTTTCTATTAATAATTATTTGTATTAACACAATTATTTAACTAATTATATAAAACAATATTGTCAATGCCCTACAAATAAACTGGTTTTATACATTATTTTTTTTATTCAAACCCAGAATAAAATGTTTTATCCTTTAATGCAGGCCAAAGCACAGCATTGGGAGGTAATCTTTTTAGACAGAAGAGTGGCTCTCTCAAACACACACACACACACACACACACACACACACACACACACACACACACACACACACACACATAGTAGAAATCAGTGACACGTGTCCCCATGAGTCTGTGTGCATTCAGGTTGAAGTCCCCACCAGGCTAGAAAAAAGAACACACACACACACGCACACACACACACACACACACACACACACACACACACACACACACACACACACACACACACACACACACACACACACACACACACACACACACACACACACAGACACACACTAGAAATGCTGAAGTATGCTGCAGGCAACTCTTATCATTTAAGCCCATCCACCATCCCCCATCCACAACACACACACCCACCCACAAACACACACACATACACACACACTCATGTCTGGTTCACTATCTTTCTGGGGACTCATAGACGTAATGGTTTTTATGCTGTACAAACCATGTATTCTGTCATCCTACACTGCTCCTGCCCCTAAACCTACCCATCACACAAAACTTTCCTCAAAAGAACTCATTCTGTCTGATTTATAAGCTTTTGTACCCATTGGGAAGTCCCCATGAGTCTGTGTGCATTCAGGTTTAAGACCCCACCAGGCTAGAAAACCATTCACACACACACACACACAGGCAAGGTTTTTTGCTTGAAAACTTATACAATATTGCCCTCTACTGGTCATTTAAGGGAGAGTATAAGTGTTGAAAAAACAGGAAAAAAAAACAGAAAAACAGCCAGTGAGATATATAGAATAACCAGCAGGTGGGAGTATAGCCTTATTTATGAACCAGGCACTTGTGTGCTTATTTTGTGTTTTTTAGGCTTTTGCTACGGGAACACCGTTTGAGATATCCAATAACCGTTCGCATTTTAGCATCTTCTGTATATTTACTTCATGTTGTCCGAGTTTGGAGGAGATTGAATGAATCGCTTTTGAGGAGAAGGTAAAAACTCAGAGCTCGCTTTCCACTTTGTGTTATATTCCAACCAAATTATCTGACTTCCTGTTGGTCAGAGCTAATGACTGTAAATTAGAAAGTTGTCCGGCTCGAAAAGTACAATATATATACCGAGTTTGGTGAATGTAGATAAAACTAACCCCCCGCTTTGGACAAAAGTGACACTTCCCGCTGCCAGTTGGTGGCGCTATAACTTTGACTCACAAAAGTCATATCCATGTGATCGGCCTCTTATAACAAACACACAGCTGAAGTTTCATCAAAATGAATTAATGTATGCAAAAGTTATAACACACTTCCTGTTTCCCTTTTCTCGCCATAAATTCGTCTCTTCGCCACGGCCAAACCGTTTGAGATATCAAAAAGTTGCTCGCAATTTGGCATCCTCAGTGTGTTGACTTCCGGCTGACCGAGTTTGGTGCTGATCGGGGGAATCGTCTAGGAGGAGTATCGCAAATTCCACAGCATGCGTTTTCCGAACAACCCATAATAGCTCACTTCCTGTTGGGCTGACGCATAACTTAGAGCACGAAAGTTGTTCGGCCCGATGAGCTCTATATGTGTACCGAGTTTCATATATGTACGTGCAAGTGTGTTTGATTTATAGACCCCGTTTTCAGACCCCACTTTAGGGGGCGCTGTCGAGCCCCACTGCCACGCCCGGGTCCCAGCCTCAGCCCGGCCCTGATGGCCGCGCATTCTGATGCGTGTGCAAAGTTTCAAGAGTTTTCGAGCATGGGAAGGGCCCCAAAAATGCCCAAATAGTCGCGTAAAAAAATAATAAATAATTAAAGCTGCGAGCAGCGATGGCGGGCCCAAGCCGGTGGCACCGCCACCCCGGTGGCATCAGCTTAACTGTGCACAGCAGGCAATAGGCATTTAATATGGGAAAAAATAAATAAAGGGATGTCAAAGTCTTTTGAATTCACCTCATTAACTGCAGCAACTGGTGCTGCTATGACCAGGAACTACAACACTCACATCTCTGAGATCAATTACATTTTATTCATTAATTTTATGTCAGATGATGTCAACGGTCAATTTCAAAATGAGTGCAGAATACTGTCCAAATGCTGAAGTTGTATTATCCTTACCCTTCTCTTCATGTGTTTTTGACCTACCGTAGCTTGTGATTGTTCACCAGTCTTATGCTGCAAAAAGCATGCTTGTTTTTATTTCAATATGTGTGGCATTCAATATTTTTTTTAAATATAAATAAATAAATAAATAAATAAAGCCAAATCACAGAAACCACAACAATGATTTTAATATCAGTGTCAGGTAAGAGTAATATGCGTGCATATAATTTATGGAAGTTTATTATAAACAGCCACTTTTATAAATTCATGTGAAATTTAATTTTTTCATCCATTTGAATTCTATCACTAAATAATTAGTTTAAAGAGGTGTCATACGTGATCTTTGCAAACACAGCACATGACCTTCTTTAAAGCCCATGTTATAGAAAACAATTAAAAGTATTAGGATATCACTTTCAATTATGTGCAAATGTATTTTTTGCAGCTTAAAATTTTGTAAGTTCAGAAGACCAGTGTTATATATAATACATTTTTTTTACTTATTTTTCACAATAAAGTGATAGATATTGCTGATAGCAATTATGATATGAAAGGGTTAAATTATGACCCCTCCACACACACACACACACACACACACACACACACACACACACACACACACACACACACACACACACACACACACACACACACACACACACACACACAAAGTGATCCTGAGAGAGGGAGGGGGAGGGGAATGACAGACACAAAATCTAAACAGTGAGAGAACATTGTTTTTATTTCACTGTCTGAAAACACTGTTTTGCAATAACAACAATAGTTTTATCTTCAAAACAGTGTTCCCTAGGACATATCCAACCTGGTTACTTAATAAGGCTACACTCCCACCTTCTGGTTATTCTATATTTAGTTATTCTATATTTATATTTAAACAAAAGGCATTAATCTTCTCATTTTTTAAGTTACACACACTACTTTTTTCTTTCTTTTTTTAAAGACAATTAAATGTGTTTTTTTCTTTTGTTAGTAATGTTTTTTTATATTTATATTTTTTTATTAATAATTATTTGTATTAACACAATTATTTAACTAATTATATAAAACAATATTGTCAATGCCCTACAAATAAACTGGTTTTATACATTATTTTTTTTATTCAAACCCAGAATAATATGTTTAATCCTTGAATGCAGGCCAAAGCACAGCATTGAGAGGTAATCTTTTAAGACAAAAGAGTGGCTCACACACACACACACACACACACACACACACACACACACACACACACACACACACACACACACACACACACACACACACACACACACACACACACACAGTAGAAATCAGTGACACGTGTCCCCATGAGTCTGTGTGCATTCAGGTTGAAGTCCCCACCAGGCTAGAAAAAAGAACACACACACACACACACGCACAGACACACACACACACACACACACACACACACACACACACACACACACACACACACACACACACACACACACACACACACACACACACACACACACACACACACACACACACACAGTAGTAATGCTGAAGTATGCTGCAGGCAACTCTTATCAGTTAAGCCCATCCACCATCCCCCATCCACAACACACACACCCACTCACAAACACACACACATACACACACACTCATGTCTGGTTCACTATCTTTCTGGGGACTCATAGACGTAATGGTTTTTATGCTGTACAAACCATATATTCTGTCATCCTACACTGCTCCTGCCCCTAAACCTACCCATCACACAAAACTTTCCTCAAAAGAACTCATTCTGTCTGATTTATAAGCTTTTGTACCCATTGGGAAGTCCCCATGAGTCTGTGTGCATTCAGGTTGAAATCCCCACCAGGCTAGAAAACCATTCACACACACACACACACAGGCAAGGTTTTTTGCTTGAAAACTTATACAATATTGCCCTCTACTGGTCATTTAAGGGAGAGCATAAGTGTTGAAAAAACAGGGGGAAAAAAACAGAAAAACAGCGTGTGATATATAGAATAACCAGCAGGTGGGAGTATAGCCTTATTTATGAACCAGGCACTTGTGTGCTTATTCTGTGTTTTTTAGGCTTTTGCTACGGGAGCACCGTTTGAGATATCCAATAACCGTTCGCATTTTAGCATCTTCTGTATATTTACTTCATGTTGTCCGAGTTTGGAGGAGATTGAATGAATCGCTTTTGAGGAGAGGGTAAAAACTCAGAGCTCGCTTTGCCACTTCTTATTATCTTCCAACCAAATTATCTGACTTCCTGTTGGTCAGAGCTAATGACTGTAAATTAGAAAGTTGTCCGGCTCGAAAAGTACAATATATATACCGAGTTTGGTGACTGCAGATAAAACTAACCCCCCACTTTGGACAAAAGCCACACTTCCTGCTGCCAGTTGGTGGCGCTATAACTTTGACTCACAAAAGTCATATCCATGTGATCAGCCTCTTACAACGAACACACAGCTGAAGTTTCATCTAAATGAATTAATGTATGCAAAAGTTATAACACACTTCCTGTTTCCCTTTTCTCGCCATAAATTCGTCTCTTCGCCACGGCCAAACCGTTTGAGATATCAAAAAGTTGCTCGCAATTTGGCATCCTCAGTGTCTTGACTTCAGGCTGACCGAGTTTGGTGCTGATCGGGTGAATCGTCTAGGAGGAGTACCGCAAATTCCAGAGCATGCGTTTTCCGAACAACCCATTATAGCTCACTTCCTGTTGGGCGAAGCTTATGACTATGTGTGCGGAAGTTGTTCGGCCTGATGAGATCTATAAGTGTACTGAGTTTCATACATGTACGTGCAAGTGTGTTTAATATATAGACCCTGTTTTTCAAGGGGGCGCTGTTGAGCCCCCCTGCCACGCCCGGGTCAAAGGCCGCTGCCCGACCCTGTTGGCCGTGCATTCCGATGCGTGTGCAAAGTTTCAAGAGTTTTCGAGCACGTTAAGTGCCCCAAAAATGCCCAAAAGGCGAAAAGATAATAATAATAATAATAATAATTAAAGCTGCGAGCAGCGATGACGGGCCCAAGCCGGTGGCACCGCCACCCTGGTGGCATCAGTTTAACTGTGCACAGCAGGCCAATAGGCATTTAATATGGGAAAAAATAAATAAAGGGACTATGTCAAAGTCATTTGAATTCACCTCATTAACTGCAGCAACTGGTGCCGCTATGACCAGGAACCACAACACTCACATCTATGAGATCAATTACATTTTATTCATTAATTTTATGTCAGATGATGTCAAATGTCAATTTCAAAATGAGTGCAGAATACTGTCCAAATGCTGATGTTGTATTATCCTTACACTTCTCTTAAAAATAAATTAAGCCAAATCACAGAGACTGCAACAATGATTTTAATATCAGTGTCAGGTAAGAGTAATATCCGTGCATATAATTTATGGAAGTTTATTATAAACAGCCACTTTTATAAGATCATGTGAAAAAAATTTTTTTATCCATTTGAAATCTATCAATAAATAATTAGTTTTAAGAGGTGTCATACGTGATCTTTGCAAACACAGCACATGACCTTCTTTAAAGCCCATGTTATAGAAAAGTATTTAGGATATCACTTTCAATTATGTGCAAATGTATTTTTTGCAGCTCAAAATTTTGTAAGTTCACAAGACCAGTATTTAATTAAAGATATAATATATGTTTTTGTTTTACTTATTTTTCACAATAAAGTGATAGATATTTGTGATAGCCTATGATATGAAAGGGTTAAATTATGAAAAAACAAGAGACAAGGTGACACACACACACACACACACACACACACACACACACACACACACACACAGAGAGAGAGAGAGAGTGAGAGAGACCCCCCCCCCCCACACACACACAGAGTGAGAGAGATCCCCTCCACACACACACACACACACACACACACACATAGAGTGATCCTGAGAGGGGGGGGGGGGGGAAGGGTTGTGACAGAGACACAAAATCAAACCAATAGCTTATTGGTTCTCATTTTTGTCCTTAAACAAAAGGCATTAATCTTCTAATTTTTAAGTTACACTACTTTTTTTTTTTTTTTAAAGACACTCAAATGTGTTTTTTCCTTTGTTAGTAATGTTTTTTTTATATTTATATATTTTTTATTAATAATTATTTGTATTTACACAAATATTTAGCTAATTATATAAAACAATATTGTCAATGCCCTACAAATAAACTGGTTTTATACATTTATTTTTTTATTCAAACCCAGAATAATATGTTTTATCCTTTAATGCAGGCCAAAGCACAGCATTGAGAGGTAATCTTTTTAGACAGAAGAGTGGCACACACACACAGACACACACACACACACACACTGTAGAAATCAGTGACACATTTCCCCATGAGTCTGTGTGCATTCAGGTTGAAGTCCCCACCAGGCTAGAAAAAATAACACACACACACACACACACACACACACACACACACACACACACACACACACACACACACACACACACACACACACACACACACACACACGCACACACACACACAGTAGTAATGCTGAAGTATGCTGCAGGCAACCCTTATAAGCTCAGCCCATCCCCCCGATCCCCCCCCCCCCTCCTCCCAACACACACACACACACACACACAGACTCATGTCTGGTTCACTCTTTTTGGGGACTCAAGCATAGACGTAATGGTTTTTATGCTGTACAAACCATATATTCTGTCCTCCTACACTGCCCCTGCCCATCACAGGAAACTTTCTGCATTTTCACATTTTCAAAGTAACTCATTCTGTCTGATTTATAAGCTTTTGTACCCATTGGGAAGTCCCCATGAGTCTGTGTGCATTCAGGTTTTAGTCCCCACCAGGCTAGAAAACCATTCACCCACACACACACAGAGGCAAGTTTTTTTGCTTGAAAACTTATACAATATTGCCCTCTACTGGTCATTTAAGGGAGAACATAAGTGTTGAAAAAACAAAAAACAAAAAAAACAGTGTGATATATAGAATAACCAGCAGGTGGGAGTATAGCCTTATTTATGAACCAGGCACTTGTGTGCTTATTTTGTGTTTTTTAGGCTTATGCTAAGGGAAAACCGTTTGAGATATCCAATAACCGTTCGCATTTTAGCATCTTCTGTATATTTACTTCATGTTATCCGAGTTTGGAGGAGATTGAATGAATCGCTTTTGAGGAGAAGGTAAAAACTAAGAGCTCGCTTTCCACTTTGTGTTATCTTCCAACCAAATTATCTGACTTCCTGTTGGTCAGAGCTAATGACTGTAAATTAGAAAGTTGTCCGGCTCGAAAAGTACAATATATATACCGAGTTTGGTGACTGTAGATAAAACTAACCCCCCACTTTGGAAAAAAGGGACACTTCCTGGTGCCAGTTGGTGGCGCTATAACTTTGGCTTACAAAAGTCATATCCATGTGATCAGCCTCTTACAACGAACACACAGCTGAAGTTTCATCAAAATGAATTAATGTATGCAAAAGTTATAACACACTTCCTGTTTCCCTTTTCTCGCCATAAATTCGTCTCTTCGCCACGGCCAAACCGTTTGAGATATTAAAAAGTCGCTCGCAATTTAGCATCCTCAGTGTCTTGACTTCATGCTGACCGAGTTTGGTGCTGATCGGGTGAATCGTCTAGGAGGAGTATCACAAATTCCAGAGCATGCGTTTTCCGAACAACCCATAATAGCTCACTTCCTGTTGGGCTGACGCATAACTTAGAGCACGAAAGTTGTTCGGCCCGATGAGCTCTATATGTGTACCGAGTTTCATATATGTACGTGAAAGTGTGTTTGATTTATAGACCACGTTTTCAGACCCCACTTTAGGGGGCGCCGTAGAGCCCCCCTGCCACGCCCGGGTACCAGCCTCAGCCCGGCCCTGATGGCCGCGCATTCTGATGCGTGTGCAAAGTTTCAAGAGTTTTCGAGCATGGGAAGCGCCTCGAAAATGCCCAAATAGTCGGGTTAAAATAATAATAATAATAATAATAATAATAATCCTTAGAAGAACAATAGGGCTATGCGCCCTTTCAGGGCTTGGGCCCTAATAATAATAATAATCCTTAGAAGAACAATAGGGCTCTGCGCCCTTTCAGGGCTTGGGCCCTAATAATAATAATAATAATAATAATAACGAGCAGCGATGACGGGCCCAAGCCGGTGGCACCGCCACCCCGGTGGCATCAGCTTTACTGTGCACAGCAGGCCAATAGGCATTTAATATGGGAAAAAATAAATAAAGGGACTATGTCAAAGTCATTTGAATTCACCTCATTAACTGCAGCAACTGGTGCTGCTATGACCAGGAACCACAACAGTCATATCTCTGAGATCAGTTAAATTTTATTCTTTAATTTTATGTCAGGTGATGTCTAATGTCAATTTCAAAATGAGTGCAGAATACTGTCCAAATGCTGAAGTTGTATTATCCTTACACTTCTCTTAAAAATAAATTAAGCCAAATCACAGAGACCGCAACAATGATTTTAATATCAGTGTCAGGTAAGAGTAATATGCGTGCATATAATTTATGGAAGTTTATTATAAACAGCCACTTTTATAAGATCATGTGAATTTTTTTTTTTTTTATCCATTTGAATTCTATCAATAAATAATTAGTTTAAAGAGGTGTCATACGTGATCTTTGCAAACACAGCACATGACCTTCTTTAAAGCCCATGTTATAGAAAACAATTAAAAGTATTAGGATATCACTTTCAATTATGTGCAAATGTATTTTTTGCAGCTCAAAATTTTGTAAGTTCAGAAGACCAGTATTTAATTAAAGATATAATATATGTTTTTGTTTTACTTATTTTTCACAATAAAGTGATAGATATTTGTGATAGCCTATGAAATGAAAGGGTTAAATTATGAAAAAACAAGAGACAAGGTGACACACACACAGAGAGAGAGAGACCCCCTACACACACACACACACACACACACACACACACACACACACACACACGCACACACACAGAGTGATCCTGAGAGAGGGAGAGGGGGGGGTAATTTTTTTTATATTTATATTTTTTTAATTATAATTATTTGTATTACCACAATTATTTAACTAATTATATAAAACAATATTGTCAATGCCCTACAAATAAACTGGTTTTATACATTCATTTTTTTATTCAAACCCAGAATAATATGTTTAATCCTTTAATGCAGGCCAAAGCATTGAGAGGTAATCTTTTTAGACAGAAAAGTGTCTCTCTCTCTCTCTCTCACACACACACACACACACACACACACACACACACACACACACACACACACACACACACACACACACACACACACACACACACACACACTTACACTCATGTCTGGTTCACTATCTTTTTGGGGACTCACCATAGACGTAATGGTTTTTATGCTGTACACTCCATATATTCTGTCCTCCTACACTGCTCCTACCCCAAAACCTACCCATCACACAACTTTCTGCATTTTCACCTTTTCAAAAGAACTCATTCTGTCTGATTTATAAGCTTCTGTACCCATTGGGACCTCAGTTTAGGTCCCTACAGTGACACGAGTCCTCATGAGTCTGTGTGCATTCAGGTTTAAGTCCCCACCAGGCTAGAACAACACACACACACACACACACACACACACACACACACACACACTAGTAATGCTGAAGTATGCTGCAGGTAACTCAAATCAGCTCAGCCCCTCCCCCATTCCCCCATCCACAACACATACACACAGCCAGACACACACACACACACACACATACACACACACACACACACACACACACACACACACACACACACACACACACACACACACTCATATCTGGTTCACTATCTTTCTGGGGACTCAACATAGACGTAATGGTTTTTATGCTGTACAAAACATTAATTCTGTCCTCCTACACTGCCCCTGCCCCTAAATCTACCCATCACACAACTTTCTGCATTTTCACCTTTTCAAAGTAACTCATTCTGTTTGATTTATAAGCTTTTGTACCCATTGGGAAGTCCCCATGAGTCTTTGTGCATTCAGGTTGAAGTCCCCACCAGGCTAGAAAACCATTCACACACACACACACACACACACACAGAGGCAAGTTTTTTTTGCTTGAAAACTTATACAATATTGCCCTCTACTGGACATTAAGGGAGAGAATGTGTTGAAAAAAAAAAAAAAAAAAAACACAGTGTGCTATATAGAATAACCAGCAGGTGGGAGTATAGCCTTATTTATGAATCAGGCACTTGTGTTCTTATTTTGTGTTTTTTAGGCTTTTGCTACGGGACCACCGTTTGAGATATCCAATAACCGTTCGCATTTTAGCATCTTCTGTATATTTACTTCATGTTGTCCGAGTTTGGAGGAGATTGAATGAATCGCTTTTGAGGAGAGGGTAAAAACTCAGAGCTCGCTTTGCCACTTCTTATTATCTTCCAACCAAATTATCTGACTTCCTGTTGGTCTGAGCTAATGACTGTAAATTAGAAAGTTGTCCGGCTCGAAAAGTACAATATATATACCGAGTTTGGTGACTGCAGATAAAACTAACCCCCCACTTTGGACAAAAGCCACACTTCCTGCTGCCAGTTGGTGGCGCTATAACTTTGACTCACAAAAGTCATATGCATGTGATCAGCCTCTTACAACGAACACACAGCTGAAGTTTCATCTAAATGAATTAATGTATGCAAAAGTTATAACACACTTCCTGTTTCCCTTTTCTCGCCATAAATTCGTCTCTTCGCCACGGCCAAACCGTTTGAGATATCAAAAAGTTGCTCGCAATTTGGCATCCTCAATGTCTTGACTTCAGGCTGACCGAGTTTGGTGCTGATCGGGTGAATCGTCTAGGAGGAGTACCGCAAATTCCAGAGCATGCGTTTTCCGAACAACCCATTATAGCTCACTTCCTGTTGGGCGAAGCTTATGACTATGAGTGCGGAAGTTGTTCGGCCTGATGAGATCTATTAGTGTACCGAGTTTCATACATGTACGTGCAAGTGTGTTTAATATATAGACCCTGTTTTTCAAGGGGGCGCTGTTGAGCCCCCCTGCCACGCCCGGGTCAAAGGCCTCTGCCCGACCCTGTTGGCCGTGCATTCCGATGCGTGTGCAAAGTTTCAAGAGTTTTCGAGCATGGGAAGGGCCCCAAAAATGCCCAAAAGGCGAAAAGATAATAATAATAATAATAATTAAAGCTGCGAGCAGCGATGACGGGCCCAAGCCGGGGGCACCGCCACCCCGGTGGCATCAGTTTAACTGTGCACAGCAAGCCAATAGGCATTTAATATGGGAAAAAATAAATAATGGGACTATGTCAAAGTCATTTGAATTCACCTCATTAACTGCAGCAACTGGTGCTGCTATGACCAGGAACCACAACACTCACATCTATGAGATCAATTACATTTTATTCATTAATTTTATGTCAGATGATGTCAAATGTCAATTTCAAAATGAGTGCAGAATACTTTCCAAATGCTGAAGTTGTATTATCCTTACACTTCTCTTTATGTGTTTTTGACCTACCGTAGCTTGTGATTGTTCACCAATTTTATGCAGCAAAAAGCATGCTTGTTTTATTTCAATATGTGTGGCATTCAATATTTTTTTTAAATAAAAAATAATAAAAAATAAAGCCAAATCACAGAAACCGCAAAAATTATTTTAATATCAGTGTCAGGTAAGAGGAATATGCCTGCATACATTTTATGGAAGTGTGTTATAAACAGCCACTTTTAAATGTTTAAATGTAATTAAATTTAAAATAACGATATCAAAGTCATCTGAATATATTTACTGGTCAAAGTCGACCTCTCTAAAACATGCAGCATGTTTTTATACCGCTGAGAATGTGCACGACAGGCAATATGCATTTAAACAGGAGAATATTTGAAAATTGCTCTAATATGCCACATGTATCACAGCAGCTGGTACCCCTATGATCACAAGCCACACCTATTATGAAATTTAAATATAGATTTTTTTTTTTTTATGTATTAGGATATAATGGGTCACTTTCAATTATGTGCAAATGTATATTTTGCAGCTCAAAATGTTGTAAGTTCAGAAGGCCAGTATTTAATTAAAGATATAGTATATTTTTTGTTTTTTTTAAACTTATTTTTCACACTAAAGTGATAGTTATTTGTGATATGAAGGTTTAAATTATGACAATCAAGAGACAAGGTGATACACACAATGAGTGAGACCCCTCCACACACACACACACACACACACACACACACACACACACACACAAACAACCCAAACAGAGTGTAACTCAGAGAGGGAGAGTGAGGGGGGAGGGGAACGACAGACAGAGAGACAGAGTCTAATTCCGAAAGAAACAAGATAATCTAAACAGTGGGAGAAAGTTTTTTTTTTTCTTCACTGTCTGGAAACACTGTTTTGCAATAACAATAGTTTTATCTTCAAAACGGTGTTCTCAAGGACATATCCAACCTGGTTCATAACTAAGGCTATACTCCCCACCGCTCTCATTTTCGTCCACAAATAAAAGGCATTAATCTGCTTATTTTTAGGTTACACAAATTTCTTTGTTTGAAAAGGAAACTCAAATGTGTTTTTTCTATTGTTACAAATTAACTGGTTCTATAATTTTATTGTAACCCAGAATAATATATTTTTTTATCCTTTAATGCTTGCCAAAGCACACAGCAATGAGCTAATCTTTTCACAATCAAAATGAAGCTGGCACCATCCCCCTCCAAACACACACACACACACACACACACACACACACACACACACACACATACTGAGAGAGAGAGAGAGAGAGAGAGAGAGAGAGAGAGAGAGAGAGAGAGAGAGAGAGAGAGAGAGAGAGAGAGAGAGAGAGAGAGAGAGAGAGAGAGAGAGAGGGGCAAAGTGAGATTTAGATTAAACATATTTTTCAGCAAAACAATAATAGTAAAGTCTAAACGGTGGGGAAAAGTTTCAAGCCACACCTATGATGTAATTTAATTATAGATGAATTCTAATGTAATAGGATATAATAGGTCATTTTCAAATATGTGCAAAGTTATCTTTTGAAGGGCAATATTTTGTAAATCCAGGAAACCTGTATTTAATTCAAAAGTATTTTTTTATTTTTTTATTTTTTTAACTTATTTTTTACATTTGTATTAGCCTATGTTATGTAACGGTTCAATTATTACCATCGAGAGAAAGTGACTGACACACACACACACACACACACACCTGCAGCTTACTGTGTGTGTGTGTAAGCTGCAGCCCATCCCCCCTCCACACACACACACACACACAAACACACACACTCATGTCTGGTTCGCTATCTTTTTGGGGACTCATAGACGTAATGGTTTTTATGCTGTACAAACCATATATTCTGTCCTCCTATACTGCTCCTGGCCCCAAACCTACCCATCACACAACTTTCTGCATTTTCACCTTTACAAAAGAACTCATTCTGTCTGATTTATAAGCTTTTGTACCCATTGGGAAGTCCCCATGAGTCTGTGTGCATTCAGGTTTAAGTCCCCACCAGGCTAGAAAATCATTCACACACACAGAGAGGCAAGTTTTTTTTCTTGAAAACTTATACAATATTGCCCTCTACTGGTCATTTAAGTGAGAGCATAAGTGTTGAAAAAAAACAAAAAAAAAAGTGTGATATAAAGAATAACCAGCAGGTGGGAGTATAGCCTTATTTATGAACCAGGTACTTGTGTCCATATTTTGTATTTTTTAGGCTTTTGCTACAGGAACACTGTTTGAGATATCCAATAACCGTTCGCATTTTAGCATCTTCTGTATATTTACTTCATGTTGTCCGAGTTTGGAGGAGATTGAATGAATCGCTTTTGAGGACAAGGTAAAAACTCAGAGCTCGCTTTCGACTTCTTGTTATCTTCCAACCAAATTATCTGACTTCCTGTTGGTCAGAGCTAATGACTGTAAATTAGAAAGTTGTCCGGCTCGAAATGTACAATATATATACCGAGTTTGGTGAATGTACATAAAACTAACCCCCCACTTTGGACAAAAGATGGCGCTACTGAGCCCCTCTACCACGCCCGTTTCTGAATCTTTGCTTGCATCTTCTGGACAGCATGTCAGATGTGTGTGTTGAGTTTCATGCAATTTCAAGCATGCTAAGTGTCTCAAAAACACCTAAAAAGATTATTGGACTTTGACACGTTGCCATGACAACAGTATTTCAAGAATCAGGAATCCATTCATATGTCTATATCTGCCATGTTTTGACATTATACTGATGAAGTTTGAAGTAAATCGGGTGAAAATAAGATGGGGATTTAAAGCATTTTTGAAAGTGACACACTTCCTGCTGCCAGTTGGTGGCGCTATAACTTTGACTCACAAAAGTCATATCCATGTGATTGTCCTCTTACAACGAACACACAGCTGAAGTTTCATCAAAATGAATTTATGTATGCAGAAGTTATAATATACTTCCTGTTTGCCTTTTCTCGCCATAAATTCGTCTCTTCGCCACGGCCAAACCGTTTGAGATATCAAAAAGTTGCTCGCAATCTAGCATCCTCAGTGTCTTGACTTCATGCTGACCGAGTTTGGTGCTGATCGGGTGAATCGTCTAGGAGGAGTATCGCAAATTCCACAGCATGCGTTTTCCGAACAACCCATAATAGCTCACTTCCTGTTGGGCTGACGCATAACTTAGAGCACGAAAGTTGTTCGGCCCGATGAGCTCTATATGTGTACCGAGTTTCATATATGTACGTGCAAGTGTGTTTGATTTATAGACCACGTTTTCAGACCCCACTTTAGGGGGCGCTGTCGAGCCCCCCTGCCACGCCCGGGTCCCAGCCTCAGCACGGCCCTGATGGCCGCGCATTCTGATGCGTGTGCAAAGTTTCAAGAGTTTTCGAGCATGGGAAGGGCCCCAAAAATGCCCAAATAGTCGCGTAAAAAAATAATAAATAATAATAATAATAATAACAAAAAAAAATAATCCTTAGAAGAACAATAGGGCTCTGCGCCCTTTCAGGGCTTGGGCCCTAATAATAATAATAATAATCCTTAGAAGAACAATAGGGCTCTGCGCCCTTTCAGGGCTTGGGCCCTAATAATAATAATCCTTAGAAGAACAATAGGGCTCTTCGCCCTTTCAGGGCTTGGGCCCTAATTAAAGCTGCGAGCAGCGATGACGGGCCCAAGCCGGGGGCACCGCCACCCCGGTGGCATCAGTTTAATTGTGCACAGCAGGCCAATAGGCATTTAATATGGGAAAAAATAAATAAAGGGACTATGTCAAAGTCATTTGAATTCACCTCATTAACTGCAGCAACTGGTGCTGCTATGACCAGGAACCATAAGTCACATCTATGAGATCAATTACATTTTATTCATTAATTTTATGTCAGATGATGTCACATGTCAATTTCAAAATGAGTGCAGGATACTTTCCAAATGCTGAAGTTGTATTATCCTTACACTTTATGTGTTTTTTACCTGCCGTAGCTTGTGATTGTTCACCAATTTTATGCAGCAAAAAGCATGCTTGTTTTTATTTCAATATGTGTGGCATTCAATTTTTTTTTAAATAAAAAATAATAAAAAATAAAGCCAAATCACAGAAACCGCAAAAATGATTTTAATATCAGTGTCAGGTAAGAGTAATATACATGCACAATTTTGTAAGTCCAGAAGGCCTGTATATTTTTTAAAGATATGTTATATTTTGTGTGTTTTTTTTAACTTATTTTTCACATCAAAGTGATAGCTATTTGTGATAGCCTATGATATAAAAGCGTTAAATTATGACAATCAAGAGACAAGGTGACACACACACACACACACACACACACACACACACACACACACACACACACACACACACAGAGTGAGAGAGACCCCCCCCACCACACACACACACACTCACGCACACACACACGCACACACACACACACAGAGTGAGCCTGAGAGAGTGGGGGGGGGGGGTAAGGACAGACAGAAAGAGAGAGGCATAGTCTGATTCCGATTGAACAAGATTTGAAACAAAAAATTAAATTTACATTCTCAAAAGAACTCATTCTGTGTGATTTATAAGCTTCTGTACCCATTGGGACCTCAATTTAGGTCCCTACAGTGACACGTGTACCCATGAGTCTGTGTGCATTCAGGTTGAAGTCCCCACCAGGCTAGAAAAACATGAATATTGAACAAGATTTTAAACAAAAAATAATAATAAAATCTAAATGGTCGGAGAAAATTATTTGAAAAAGAAACTCAAATGTGTTTTTTTTATGTTAGTATTTTAGTTTTAAGAATTAATCTTCAAATACAAAATGTTAAAGAAAACCAATATATTGATAAAAAAAATACAAAAAGTACATTCATTTTACATTTTTATTCTTTCTGAGTTTGGTGACTATAGATAAAACTAGCCAAGTGTTTTATTTTTATACATTTTTCTCAAAGACTTATCCAGCCGTGTTCATAAATAAGGCTATACTCCCACCTTCTTTGTATTAACACAATTATTAAACTAATTATATAAAAAATATTGTCAATGCCTGTCAAATCTTCAGTGTCCTTTGTTTCATGTTGACCGAGTTGACTTTAGTATTTATCTAAAGGTCTTTTTATATTTGTATTTTCACAATTACGAAACTAATTATTTAAAACGATATTGTCAATGCTCTACAGATTAACTGGTTCCATAATTTTTCCATTTTTTATTCAAACCCAGAAATATATATATATATATATATATATATATATATATATATATATATATATATATATATATATATATATATATATATATATATATATATATATATATATATTTATCCTTTAATGCTGGCCAAAGCACACAGCAATAAAAGAGCTAATCTTTTCCTCATTAAAATGCAACTGACACCCATCCCCCATCAGACACACACACACACACACACACACACACACACACACAGTCAGAGTCACATGTCTGGTCTCTGGTGTGCTATCTTTCTGGGGACTCACCATAGACTTAATGGTTTTTATACTGTACAAACCATATATTCTGTCCTTCTACACTGCTCCTACCCTAAACCTACCCATCACACAAAACTTTCTGCATTTTCACATTTTCAAAATGTTTTTTTATATTTATATATTTTTATTAATAATTATTTGTATTAACACAATTATTTAACTAATTATATAAAACAATATTGTCAATGCCCTACAAATAAACTGGTTTTATACATTAATTTTTTTATTCAAACCCAGAATAAAACACACACACACGCACACACACACACACACACTGTAGAAATCAGTGACACGTGTCCCCATGACTCTGTGTGCATTCAGGTTGAAGTCCCCACCAGGCTAAAAAGAACACACACACGCACGCACACACACACACACACACACACACACACACACACACTCATGTATGTATCTCATCTTTTTGGGGACTCACCATAGACGTAATGGTTTTTATGCTGTACAAACCATATATTCTGTCCTCCTACACTGCCCCTACCCTAAACCTACCCATCACACAACTTTCTGCATTTTCACATTTTCAAAAGAACTCATTCTGTGTGATTTATAAGCTTTTGTACCCATTGGGACGTCCCCATGAGTCTGTGTGCATTCAGGTTTAAGTCCCCACCAGGCTAGAAAACCATTCACACACACACACAGAGGCAAGGTTTTTTGCTTGAAAACTTATACAATATTGCCCTCTACTGGTCATTTAAGGGAGAGCATGTGTTGAAAAAAAAAGAAAAAAAAAACACAGTGTGCTATATAGAATAACCAGCAGGTGGGAGTATAGCCTTATTTTTGAACCATTACTTGTGTCCCAATTTGGTCTTTTTTAGGCTTTTACTAAGGGAAAACCGTTTGAGATATCCAATAACCGTTCGCATTTTAGCATCTTCTGTATATTTACTTCATGTTATCTGAGTTTGGAGGAGATTGAATGAATCGCTTTTGAGGAGAAGGTAAAAACTCAGAGCTCGCTTTCCACTTTGTGTTATCTTCCAACCAAATTATCTGACTTCCTGTTGGTCAGAGCTAATGACTGTAAATTAGAAAGTTGTCCGGCTCGAAAAGTACAATATATATACCGAGTTTGGTGACTGCAGATAAAACTAACCCCCCACTTTGGACAAAAGTGACACTTCCTGCTGCCAGTTGGTGGCGCTATAACTTTGACTCACAAAAGTCATATCCATGTGATCGTCCTCTTACAACGAACACACAGCTGAAGTTTCATCAAAATGAATTAATGTATGCAAAAGTTATAACACACTTCCTGTTTCCTTTTTCTCGCTATAAATTTGTCTCTTCGCCACGGCCAAACCGTTTGAGATATCAAAAAGTTGCTTGCAATTTAGCATCCTCAGTGTCTTGACTTCATTCTGACCGAGTTTGGTGCTGATCGGGTGAATCGTCTAGGAGGAGTATCGCAAATTCCACAGCATGCGTTTTCCGAACAACCCATAATAGCTCACTTCCTGTTGGGCTGACACATAACTTAGAGCACGAAAGTTGTTCGGCCCGATGAGCTCTATATGTGTACCGAGTTTCATATATGTACGTGCAAGTGTGTTTTATTTATAGACCCCGTTTTCAGACCCCACTTTAGGGGGCGCTGTCGAGCCCCCCTGCCACGCCCGGGTCCCAGCCTCAGCCCGGCCCTGATGGCCGCGCATTCTGATGCGTGTGCAAAGTTACAAGAGTTTTCGAGCATGGGAAGGGCCCTAAAAATGCCCAAATAGTCGGGTTAAAATAATAATAATAATAATAATAATAATAATTAAAGCTGCGAGCAGCGATGCCGGGCCCAAGCCGGTGGCACCGCCACCCCGGTGGCATCAGCTTAACTGTGCACAGAAGTCCAATAGGCATTTAATATGGGAAAAAATAAATAAAGGGACTATGTCAAAGTCATTTGAATTCACCTCATTAACTGCAGCAACTGGTGCTGCTATGACCAGGAACCACAACACTCACATCTCTGAGATCAATTACATTTTATTCATTAATTTTATGTCAGATGATGTCAAATGTCAATTTCAAAATGAGTGCAGAATACTGTCCAAATGCTGAAGTTGTATTATCCTTACACTTCTCTTAAAAATAAATTAAGCCAAATCACAGAGACCGCAACAATGATTTTAATATCAGTGTCAGGTAAGAGTAATATGCGTGCATAAAATTTATAGAAGTTTATTATAAACAGCCACTTTTATAAAATCATGTGAAATTAAAAAAAATGTATCCATTTGAATTCTATCAATAAATAATTAGTTTTAAGAGGTGTCATACGTGATCTTTGCAAACACAGCACATGACCTTCTTTAAAGCCCATGTTATAGAAAACAATTAAAAGTATTAGGATATAATAGGTCACTTTCAATTATGTGCAAATGTATTTTTTTGCAGCTCAAAATTTTGTAAGTTCAGGAGACCAGTATTTAATTAAAGATATAATATATTTTTTTTTGTTTTACTTATTTTTCACAATAAAGTGATAGATATTTGTGATAGCCTACGATATGAAAGAGTTAAATTATGAAAAAACAAGAGACAAGGTGACACACACACAGCGTGAGAGAGACTACCTCCACACACACACACACACACACACACACACACACACACACACACACACACACACAGAGAGAGAGAGTGAGAGAGACCCCATACACACACACACACATACACACACACACACAGAGAGTGAGAGAGACCCCCTCCACACACACACACACACACACATAGAGTGATCCTGAGGGGGGGTTGTGACAGAGACACAAAATCAAACCAATATCTTAATGGTTCTCATTTTTGTCCTTAAACAAAAGGCATTAATCTTCTAATTTTTAAGTTACACTACTTTTTTTTAAAAAGACACTCAAATGTGTTTTTTCCTTTGTTAGTAATGTTTTTTTTATATTTATATATCTTTTATTAATAATTATTTGTATTTACACAAATATTTTGCTAATTATATAAAACAATATTGTCAATGCCCTACAAATAAACTGGTTTTATCATTTATTTTTTTATTCAAACCCAGAATAATATGTTTTATCCTTTAATGCAGGCCAAAGCACAGCATTGAGAGGTAATCTTTTTAGACAGAAGAGTGGCTCACACACACACACACACACACACACACACACTGTAGAAATCAGTGACACGTGTCCCCATGAGTCTGTCTGCATTCAGGTTCAAGTCCCCACCAGGCTAAAAAGAACTCACACACACACACACACACACACACACACACACACACACTGTAGTAAGTATAAACCGGCCCACACCCCCACCCCCACCCCCCCTCCACACACACACACACACACACACACACACACACACACTGTAGTAAGCTGAAGGTAGAAATCAGCCCCCCTCCCTCTCTCTCCACACACACACACACACACACACACACACACACACACGTCTGGTTCACTATCTTTTTGGGGACTCAGCATAGACGTAATGGTTTTTATGCTTTAACAACCATATATTCTGTCCTCCTACACTGCTCCTACCCTAAACCTACACATCACACAACTTTCTGCATTTTCACATTTTCAAAAGAACTCATTCTGTATGATTTATAAGCTTTTGTACCCATTGGGAAGTCCCCATGAGCCTGTGTGCATTCAGGTTTAAGTCCCCACCAGGCTAGAAAACCATTCACACACACACACACAGAGGCAAGGTTTTTTGCTTGAAAACTTATACAATATTGCCCTCTACTGGTCATTTAAGGGAGAGCATAAGTGCTGAAAAAACAGAAGAAAAAAAAAACAGAAAAAAAAGTGTGATTATATAGAATAACCAGCAGGTGGGAGTATAGCCTTATTTATGAACCAGGCACTTGTGTGCTTATTTTGTCTTTTTTAGGCTTTTGCTACGGGAAGACCGTTTGAGATATCCAATAACCGTTCGCATTTTAGCATCTTCCGTATATTTACTTCATGTTGTCCGAGTTTGGAGGAGATTGAATGAATCGCTTTTGAGGAGAGGGTAAAAACTCAGAGCTCGCTTTCGACTTCTTGTTATCTTCCAACCAAATTATCTGACTTCCTGTTGGTCAGAGCTAATGACTGTAAATTAGAAAGTTGTCCGGCTCGAAATGTACAATATATATACCGAGTTTGGTGAATGCAGATAAAACTAACCCCCCACTTTGGACAAAAGTGACACTTCCTGCTGCCAGTTGGTGGCGCTATAACTTTGACTCACAAAAGTCATATCCATGTGATCGGCCTCTTACAACGAACACACAGCTGAAGTTTCATCAAAATGAATTAATGTATGCAAAAGTTAAAACACACTTCCTGTTTCCCTTTTCTCGCCATAAATTCGTCTCTTCGCCACGGCCAAACCGTTTGAGATATCAAAAAGTTGCTCGCAATTTAGCATCCTCAGTGTCTTGACTTCATGCTGACTGAGTTTGGTGCTGATCGGGTGAATCGTCTAGGAGGAGTATCGCAAATTCCAGAGCGTGCGTTTTCCGAACAACCCATAATAGCTCACTTCCTGTTGGGCTGACGCATAACTTAGAGCACGAAAGTTGTTCGGCCCGATGAGCTCTATATGTGTACCGAGTTTCATATATGTACGTGCAAGTGTGTTTGATTTATAGACCACGTTTTCAGACCCCACTTTAGGGGGCGCTGTCGAGCCCCCCTGCCACGCCCGGGTCCCAACCTCAGCCCCGCCCTGATGGCCGCGCATTCTGATGCGTGTGCAAAGTTTCAAGAGTTTTCGAGCATGGGAAGGGCCCCAAAAATGCCCAAATAGTCGGGTTAAAATAATAATAATAATAATAATTAAAGCTGCGAGCAGCGATGACGGGCCCAAGCCGGGGGCACCACCACCCCGGTGGCATCAGCTTAACTGTGCACAGCAGGCAATAGGCATTTAATATGGGAAAAAATAAATAAAGGGACTATGTCAAAGTCATTTGAATTCACCTCATTAACTGCAGCAACTGGTGCTGCTATGACCAGGAACCACAACACTCACATCTATGAGATCAATTACATTTTATTCATTAATTTTATGTCAGATGATGTCTAATGTCAATTTCAAAATGAGTGCAGAATACTGTCCAAATGCTGAAGTTGTATTATCCTTACACTTCTCTTAAAAATAAATTAAGCCAAATCACAGAGACCGCAACAATGATTTTAATATCAGTGTCAGGTAAGAGTAATATGCGTGCATAAAATTTATAGAAGTTTATTATAAACAGCCACTTTTATAAGATCATGTGAAATTATATTTTTTTATCCATTTGAATTTTAATCAATAAATAATTAGTTTAAAGAGGTGTCATACGTGATCTTTGCAAACACAGCACATGACCTTC